>NC_069507.1:158817647-159145147 GCF_027579735.1 Bombina bombina | reverse complement strand
GCCATGTCAACCGACACAAGGACGTTATGTCAGATGTTAGAGCTATTTTTTATTTGGCCTAAAAGTCTGATAACATGACTGTGTGTTTATAACTGAGGGCTTGCTATAGGTCACTGCTTAGTGTACTTAAAAGAGTTGACGCTGGGGGGTATGTTACCGGAGTCTTGCAATAAGACTCCGGTTTACGGCTGTGTTTTTGTTATATCTGTCCAGTCTTCTTGGGACTGCTTTCAGCTATGGCCGATGTGACGCCCACGATGGGCGGGGCTTACTTTGGCACGCTTGCCTTCGTTGCCGCGCAGAGTTCATTCACTCCAGAAGTCCCGGTTGCTGGAAGACATTGCGAGTGACGCCACAACCACATGGTTGAGAGTTAAGCAAGCGGTCTTGGGCGTTTGTGGGCTACATTCCGGATTAGTACCTAAGTGTGGTCGGATGACCGTGGGGGCAGGTAGGCGCCTCAGCAGAGCTGTTGAGGCGAGGTGCTGTTTATGTTATAATACATCCTATTGATACTGATATTGTTTAACTTTTCACAGTGCAACTGACAAATTGTTAACACTTTTTTATTTTTAGAGGCACAGTATCTTGTCAGTATTAAAGTATACTGATGAATCTTTAGTCTGTGCTGATATTTCTGTACTATTTGGCTATAAATTGAAAAACTATAAAGACCAAAGTTTTTTCTTACTTTCTGTTGTCATGGATTCAGACGATACTTACAGGCGATTTTCGTCAATCGTCTTCCTTTTTTGTTGTTTTTTTAGGGAAACGTAGGGGTCAGAAATCTACGGCTACCTCTCTTTCTTTTTGGCTTAGGAGTATCATCCGTTTGGCATATGAGACTGCTGGACAGTAAGGATTTACTATTGAAATAAATAAAGGGCACTTTCATTCATGAAGTGTAAGATACTTAATGTAGAAAGCTCCTTTATTTGATTCAATCGATTGCCGCTCTTAGCTCCTACAGCAGAGCACGGCTAAAAAATGTTTTGGCTAAGAGGTGACGTTTTTCACCTTTTAGCCAATAGCTGTGCGGTAAATCCGGCTCCCATGGGCACCAAGTCGGATTTACTGCACGGCTATTGGCTAAGAGGTGAAAACGTCACCTCTTAGTTAAAAAATTTTTTAGCCGTGGGCTGCTGTAGGAGCTAAGAGCGGTGATCAATTGAATCAAATAAAGGAGCTTTCTACATGAAGTATCTTATACTTCATGAATGAAAGTGCCCTTTATTTGTTTCAATAGTAAATCCTAGCGTTTGTAAAACACTAGGATTTACTTTCACTTTAAGGTCAAAAGAAGAACCCTGCAATAGTGCAGGATGTTATTAATTACGTGCAAGTGTAGTCTGGCAAAATAATGCTTTGGTTCATACGAGAGTTTGAACTGAAAGCTGCAAATCTAAATTTAAAATATTTTTTCCTTACAAAATAGGCTGTGTCTAAGACTTCAAGGACCTGAGAGAAACATCTAAACTGTCCTGAAGAAATCCAAGGATCTGGGAACCAGTGGTAGAGTCTCAATGAAATCGGAAAAAATAGTTATGTATCATGAGTTCTCAGCCAAAGGTGTCACACAGAATAAGGGCAGAAAAAAAATGAATTTGTTATTTTTGTAATGTTTTTAGAGGGGTTGCAGTGTTCTCCACAGCAAAGTTTGCCAGCTGGGTCTGGGTAGGGGCAGTGTAATATTTTCTAATAATATATTATTTTCTGCTATCCAAAGCACAAAATAATTGCATAATTTAAAATAAATGTATCTAATGATAATTTGTGCAATACGAATTTAACATTTTTAATATTAGCTAATTTTAGTTTAATATAGGCTAAAATTTTAGCGGGGTAGTCAGTAAAATCAGCTGGGTGGTGCACCCGCTAAAAAGGTCCTGGAGAACACTGGGTTGCGTGACCTTTTCTCTTACACACATCTCCTGTTTTATTGTATCTGATTTTAAGGACTCGCTTAGCCCGTGTAAGGCATACGCAATAGTATGTAAATGGTCATCAGTTTATGCATGGGATAGCCCTTTTTAAATGCTTATATTCTTGTATAAGAGACTGTATATATTGCAGACAAATTAATTACCCACCTGCATTCTGCTAACATATAGGGGTCGATTTATCAAAGGCTTACGCCAGCCTTCGACCCCCTATGACTGCAGGTTCTCACAAGAACCTGTGCCAGACTGGGGTGTGTATGTCCGCTGTAGCATGATAAATTGACCCCATAGACTGCACTATACATTGTCACTTATATCTTTGGTTTGGTTAGTTTTGGCATTCACTCTGTGTTTTTACATCTGCTTAGAAAAAAAACAATAATCATGAGTTCCAAGTTAAATCTCAAAGTATATGAATTGTGTCGTAAAGCAACCCCCCCCCCCAAAAAAAAAACACAACACAACTTTGCTTCCTGACCACAGTAATACGTCCAAAATATTGATACCACTTTAAGTGTTGTAAATCCATTTTCTATCAAAAGTTCAATAGTTCTATTTTCTGTCTGCATTCAGACTACAAACACTGTCCATAACACAAGCGTATCTGTCGTCATTAGTTTAATTACAAAAGGATTGTGTATAACCTTGAAGTTGCTGTTGCCAGAATTAAACCAATTAAGTCTAAATAATAGTGCCTGTCTAGACAAAGATGCAGAGTTCTCAAAGGGCAAGAAAAATTGCGTAATATTTTTCTACACTTTCAAATAACCATGGCTAATGTGGTAGTCAGTCAACAATACTATGATTATGTTTTCAGAACTCAAAACAAACCTGTTACTATGGCTACCGACTATCAGTAGTTTCTACAAAATACTTCAATCTGTAATAAAGGCATATCGCAGTGATGGTGGAGCTGTATAATGTACTTTATTAAATAGTCCAAAATATTACTGCTCTTTAAATTATGATAAAAGCAGCATTTTCTTTTATACATTTGTTAAAGGGGCATTGGAATGGAAAAATGACATGCTTTTATTTGTTAGAAAATGTCATTTTTATACTACTCACCATGGAATACAAAGGGGTTAAACATATTGGTAAAGTCCTGCTTTGGAGCTGCTGGAGTCAGTTGGCAACAAACGTCACACCGCCAATTACTGTCTGTGTTCAGCTGGAGAGATCCAGTGTTTTGGGCTCCAAAGCTGGACTTTACCTATGTGTTTAAATAAAATAACCTGCATGCCTTCTGCATCAGACACATTAAATATAATTTCCTTTAACCACTGCTGAGACATTTCATACCTTTTCTAAGTAGGTTGTATGCTATTGCTCTTTTTGTACAGGAATTTCAATCTCTCGTTATGTGACATCAATGCCAATCATATATTTATTTCATCAGATCAGACCATTCACTTTCAGAAGATACCTTTTAGTCTTCATATATTGTCCAAGACTATCAGGCAGTCACCATCCAGGAGGAATAAAGTAATTTTGACTGAGTAATTTTTAATGTCCTTTTATAGGCCTCTAGTTATCAATGTTTGTCGGACCTGATCCGAAAGTGCGGATCAGGTCCGACAGACCTCGCTGAATAAGGCGAGCAATACGCTCGCTGTATTCAGCATTGCACCAGCAGCTCACAAGAGCTGCTGGTGCAACGCCGCCCCCTGCAGACTCACGGGGAAATAGGCCGCCAGCAGGGGGGTGTCAATCAACCCGATCGTACTCGATCGGGTTGATTTCCGGCGATGTCTGTCCGTCTGCTCAGAGCAGGCAGACAGGTTATGGAGCAGCGGTCTTTGTGACCGCTGCTTCATAACTGCTGTTTCTGGCGAGCCTGCAGGCTCACCAGAAACACGGGGCATCAAGCTCCATTCGGAGCTCGATACATATGCCCCAATGTCTTCATGGCAAGCAATGCCATAAACCTTTAAATAATATTTGTTGTCTTCATATTGTATACCCTCACAAACTGTATAAAGAAAATAAGTAGGAATAAAGCACAGTTCTACAATTCTAAATACGTTTTAAAATTACATAAACTTATTGGAGAGGAGTGACCAAGTTCCTTGAAATGGTGCTATATACAGTTGGTCTAGCATAAAACGTTGCTTATTTGTACACTTTGACAATTCACTTAAAGGGATACTGAACCCAATTTTATTCTTTCATGATTCAGATAGAGCATGCAATTTTAATCAACCTTCTAATTTACTCCTATTAGCAAATTTTCTTCATTCTCTTGGTATCTTAATTTCAAAAAGAATGATTGTAAGCTTACGAGCCGTCCCATTTTTGGTTCAGAACCCCGGATAACGCTTGCTGATTAGTGGGTACATTTAGCCACCATTCAGCAAGCAGTACCCAGGTGGTGAACCAAAGATGGGCCAGCTCATAAGCTTACTGTATTTGTACATGTATGCTGTATCTGAATTATGAAAGCTGAAAATTGGGTTTAGTATCCCTTAAATTATATAGAAGTTCTAAATATGTGTTTATTTACTGAAATTAGAATTTAGGAATCTCAAAATAAATCCTGTCTAGTGCTTTTTCCCAAGTGATGTATGATGATAACATGACTGCCATATGGAACTACAACCTTGTGTTGAAATGTTAGGTCCTGTGTCTTTCCAAGCTGAAAATACAATTTACCTAGGGGCAGGCCCATATGATCGTATAAAGCTATATTGAATAAGCACAAACAAGAGGCTAAAACAGATTGCTATTTGAATACAGGTTCAAAGACATTTAAACCTGCTGATATACTGAGTTGAAAGTCCTTTTAATAAAATGCTAGCACATCTATTCAAGTACAGTTCTTGATGTCTGTAAGAATCTGCTCATGTATACTTCTCAGTACACAAATTAAACCACAAATTTTCTCTTGAATTTTATTTGTCTGAAATGGTGTTTTGAAAACAGTAATGAATTAAATCTTTTTTTTGTGATCCTGAAACTGGCCTAAACTATTGAAGTGTAATCTATCTTTTTTCCTGGCCTGCTGCCACATTTCTGTGGGCCCCAGGTGCCCTATGACAAGCTTTGAATTCAGGGAAGTCAAACTGATAAAGGACTTTTTATGTCCCACAAACAAAATAACTATTTCTTGTCAGAGGGAAGTAGTTGGCAACTGTACCAAAACTGGAAATTCTGCTGACCTAAAACTGATTGCTACTAATAATGTGATTGAATATTTCTGTGCTTTCTAAACAAAGATTAAATTGCTTTAGTTTTCTCTTTTTATAGGAGATAGATAATATTCTTGTAGCTAATCCTTTTAGAAAACTAATTTTTGTACATAGCAGAAATCTCTCAATACAGAAGTCACTGTCCAATAACACTACAGCACAAGTATGTATTTACCTCCATCTGTTGTATTCGAGTAGGAAAATATCACATAACACTTTTACAACTGGGTGTTAGTATTAAGCTCTACAGGGGTTAAATACATATCAATATCAACACCGCCACCATTATAATATTTCCTTTTAATTCTTCTGCAAGATCACCTAAACCAGGGGTCAGCAACCTTGGCTCTCCAGATGTTTTAGAACTACATTTACCATGATGCTTAAGTGTCTTTAAGCTGCCTAAGCGTCATGGGAAATGTAGTTCTAAAACATCTGGAGAGCCAAGGTTGCTGACCCCTGACCTAAACTAATATAAAGGTGGAATCTTAGTGGTAGGTGTATGTTTGTTTGTTTTTCAAAAGGATTATGAGTATCTCTGATCCTGTGTATTTTGAACAAAAAGGCACTACTTCACAATTATGTGTTATTGCTCCTGAAATCCAAAGCTAGAATTACTTCTCTGCAATGAAAAACAGGGTGTTACTCTTGACTGTTCCCAGTTAAATATTTTTGGGAGCCTGTGGTAGAATTTTAAGCTCTGGACACGCGCATTAAAATACAGAAGCAGAGACATGAGGATGGATAATCTGTTGACACTAATTAGCATATCTCCACAAACCTTTAGGATTACAGAGAATGTAGAAGGCACATGACTGTATAACAGTTTTCAGTTTGCCTTTTGGACTTTCAGCATTGCCAACAATTATTATAAAGGTTCTAATTATGCATATTGTAGAAGTTACAGAAGGCATAGAAGATCATTCTTAGTATCTTAGCTGCAAACATTAAGACTTTGTGACATCATATTTGGTCAGGCATGTGTATATGTTTAAACTGGAAAGAAACATTATATTTCCTTCAGAATGTTTTTGTGGGTCTTCAGTGTGCACTTACAGTTCTGAGTATAGGAAAACCCTCAATTTTTACAGTTAAATTACAGGAAAAGTGGGCAAAATAATGAATACAATATTTTGCAAAGTTGTTTTACTAGGCATAACTAAACATTTTACATTACAATTTAAAAATGTTTTATGTCCCTTTAAGGTCTTTTAACCCCTTGGGCTATTTGGACGTAGGTACTACGTCATACAGTACTTTGCCCAGCATACTGTGCTGATGTAGTACCATGTCCAACACATAGGTGCATGCTGTCAGCTTAGACAGCGGTGACTGCACCTGGAGGCAGAAGGCATCTGCCTTCATATGGTAAGGGAGCACTGATCATGCTCCATTACCATATGATGGCAGATCACTGATCATGACAGTCTGTCACTCTCTGTAGCAATCATGGAGGGGTGACCCTACACTACAGAAAAAATCGATCTTGAAGGGGCCACTACACTAAAGAATAGAAAAATATACAAAAAATTGTAAACAAAAAATGTTATTTGCTAATGGCACACTGGCTGCCAGTAACAAATATGGCGGGGGGAGGGTAAGAGAGCTGTTGTGGGGGATGAGGGAGGTGATCACTACACCAAAAAAAAAAAGAAGAAGAAAATAATTTAAAATTAAAAAAACAAACTAAACTGCATACTGGCAGACAGTCTGCCAGTACCTAAGATGGTGGTGACCAGAAGGTACAAGGACCTTAGGGTCTCTGAGCAAGTGCTCTGTTTAAAGTGCTGGTGCACGGTACATACTTAAATACACTTTTAAAACGGCTATATCTTTTATTAGAAGCATTTTTGTTAATACATGTACTGTATATTGCAAAAATGCTTCTATTCGAAACTGAAATGCATCCATGTGGATTCCAATTTTGGCTGGAATGTCCCTTTAATACAGTTCTTCTAATAGATTGGGATGGACTACATAATACACTATAAATTTTAAATACATTGTGATATTGGAAAAATGCTTTTATTTAAACTTTAGATTTTAATGTGCATGTACATTGTTATTGTAATAGAATGACTAAAAGAATTTGTGATATATATGCTACATTTGGTAGGCCACTCACCTAATTACATTTCTTGACATGCAAAATACATTTTACTACAGTAGAGCAATGTTTATTGATACACTATGGGGACGATTTTTCAAGCTCCGAATGGAGATTGATGCCCCTTGCAGAAGTTATGAACCAGTGGTCTAAAGACCGCTGCTCCATAACTTGTCCGCCTGCTCTAAGGCGGCGGACAGAAATCAACCCGATCAAATATGATCGGGTTGATTGACACCCCCTGTTAGCGGCCAATCTGCAGGGGGCGGTATTGCACAAGCAGTTCTGGTGAACTGCTTGTGCAATGATAAATGAATGTGCAGCGGACATAATACGCTACATCGTATCATGTCCGCTCGCACTTTCATAAATAGACCCCTTTTGTATCCAGTTCCAGTGCTAAATTATTTTAACCTCTTTGGGATTAATACAATCATAAATGTAAAACTTGAAAATACAAGTTGAACATATTTCTAAGGACAGTTGAAATGTAACTTTTTTTTTTTTGGTATAGATATATAGACGATATATTCCTATTATGGACAGGAGAAGAACAGACTCTTACACACTTTTTAGAGACCCTGAATTCAAAAACAGATTACCTAAAATTTACCATGGAAAGCAGTACAGATAGAATTAGCTTCTTAGACACAATGGTATATATTGAAGAAGGTAGATTAGAATGTGATATATTCTCAAAAGCAACAGATCGCAATAATTTACTTAGCTTTGATAGTTTTCATCCTCCTAATACCATAAGAAGCCTACCATATAGCCAGCTACTCAGAACGAAAAGAATCGTATCCGATTCCAACAAATTACAAATCAGATTAGATGAAATGGCAAGCAAATTTAGGGAAAGAGGATATCCGAATCAAATAATACAAGAAAATTTGGAAAGAGTGGATCAGATTGAGAGAGATTCTCTCCTTGAACCTAAATTCAGGGAAAAGAAACAATTCTCGGTACCCCTGGTAACACAATATGGGTTCCATAGTAGAAAACTAAAAACCTGTATTAATAAACATTGGTACCTTCTTAAAGAAGAACCACAATTGGCAGAAACTTTTAAAGATCCGCCCCTTTTATCATACAAGAGAAACAAAAACCTGAAAGATGTACTCGTTAGAGCTGACCTAGGGACTAGAGGTCTAGCTCCATCTTTACAAAAGAAAGGTTGTTTCCCTTGCTATAATTGTGCACAATGCAATTCTATGATAAGAGGTGATATTGTGACACATCCACACACTGGACGTAAGATAGAAATTAAAAACACATACACATGCAACTCAAGTTATGTGATATATGTTATTAAGTGTCCATGTGGATTAGCTTACGTGGGAGAGACCACCCAATGTGTCCGTGACAGGGTCAGACAACATAAAGCTGCCATAGGCAACTCAGATTGGGATGCTCCAGTATCTCACCATTTCACAATGGCATCCCACAACAAAAGCCAATTGCGGTTCCAAATAGTAGATGATGTCCCTCCTTTTAGGAGAGGAGGGGATAGACAAAAAGCATTGTTCAAGAAAGAAGCACAATGGATAAGAAAATTGGACACACTGTCACCTAGGGGTCTCAATAGAGATATTTCTTGGGGACATTTTGTATGAATAAGATTTTTCCAGCTTAAATAAATATTCAATGGGTGCTTAAAACACAATAATAAATATTTATTTTGTCTGCATAAAATAATCCCCTTGTAGATATTTATTTTGCCCCCCTCTGTTAGTCTTACAACCCTATACAGCAAAAAGTATTGGTTATATAGAGTCTAATTTAGGTTTACATCTAGACAGGTAGATCAAATCTAAATATCCAATAGGCCAAGTGAGAATTTAATCCCTTATAAAGAGACCCTATCCGTGTAATTGGGTCAACACATATTTAAGTAACGAAAAATATGTATACCAAGAACGAACGTTTATTTTCATATGTTCGTTTGGTTTAAGATAACTGTGTCATTTTGTTGCATCGTTGCTGCCTCAATAATCACTATGCTCGTGTAGTGAGATTATCACATTTAGTTAGTTTTTATATAGCTTTAAGTCACATTATTTTTGTTTCGTATAATAGTCGAATGGGTGACGTATTAGATGGGTGTGTGTGTATGCACCAATAGATTCACGTTTGGGCCTTTCTAAAAGAGGCCGGTTCCATGATGACGTATACTCCTTGAGAAAGGGCGGAGTCCCGAAACGCGCGTCGGAGTGTAAGGCTGCTCACTGAACCGCTTGTCGATACAAGGACTTTGATGCAAAAAGATTACAGAAAAGAGCCGTGGTTTCATAAAGACACAAGACCGAAACAAGTGTTTGTTCTCCCGTCCGCATGAGTGGATAAAAGTCGGGGGCATCTCCAGTTATCCAAAAGGATGTGAAATCGCAAGTATTATAAAGCTAATTAACATGCATGTTCTAACTGGCCAGCTTCTATACTAACACAGACGCAATACAGATGATTGGTAACACACCTGCTGATTTAACACACGGCTTCCATCACATTAGAGACGCTTTAATTTATTAACACTCTAATACCTGGAAAGGGTCAGAAACTTTATGCATATGTTACAACATGAACTGTTAGAATACTTACGTACCGATACCCGGGCTGAACACTACCCAACCGCAAGTGTGGTTTAAAGAGGGGAACTTGGAAAGAGCCTTGGAGTATATAGAGTGTTAACATATAGTTGAATACATATGCTGGATGAACTAACGGCTTTTTGTTCTGTTTTGCACTAACCCATAAATGTGCTTATACTCATCATAAAAAGGTGTATGCTGAATAAGGGAATAATTACAGAGCTCAAAATGTTATTCAAATTTCATGTATAAGAAGATACATTTATAATCGAAAAAGAATCTCCTTACAGCAACCATATCTGAAAAATTGCATCTAAGAGTTTAAATTCAAAACCACTGTGAAAGTTTTACATGTCTAAGGGACTGTTCACCGTTTCATCTACATGAACTTTCTAAGACATTAATAGCGGTTTTTCTGAGAGCCTTGGTTGATTCTTCCAGGGACGCCTGGGTTGAATCTTATTATTTTATGAATGAAAGTAGTTTGCATGTGTGGATGGACTGAAAGTTGTGGATTCATATTATAGTATTGTAATTAGATACCTTGTAATAAATTACATTTATACTTTTGCTAAATTGAGGTGTGCTGAGTTTCATTTTTTGGTCCCTTTAATACAGTTCTTCTAATAGATTGGGATGGACTACATAATACACTATAAATTTTAAATACATTGTGATATTGGAAAAATGCTTTTATTTAAACTTTAGATTTTAATGTGCATGTACATTGTTATTGTAATAGAATGACTAAAAGAATTTGTGATATATATGCTACATTTGGTAGGCCACTCACCTAATTACATTTCTTGACATGCAAAATACATTTTACTACAGTAGAGCAATGTTTATTGATACACTATGGGGACGATTTTTCAAGCTCCGAATGGAGATTGATGCCCCTTGCAGAAGTTATGAACCAGTGGTCTAAAGACCGCTGCTCCATAACTTGTCCGCCTGCTCTAAGGCGGCGGACAGAAATCAACCCGATCAAATATGATCGGGTTGATTGACACCCCCTGTTAGCGGCCAATCTGCAGGGGGCGGTATTGCACAAGCAGTTCTGGTGAACTGCTTGTGCAATGATAAATGAATGTGCAGCGGACATAATACGCTACATCGTATCATGTCCGCTCGCACTTTCATAAATAGACCCCTTTTGTATCCAGTTCCAGTGCTAAATTATTTTAACCTCTTTGGGATTAATACAATCATAAATGTAAAACTTGAAAATACAAGTTGAACATATTTCTAAGGACAGTTGAAATGTAACTTTTTTTTTTTTGGTATAGATATATAGACGATATATTCCTATTATGGACAGGAGAAGAACAGACTCTTACACACTTTTTAGAGACCCTGAATTCAAAAACAGATTACCTAAAATTTACCATGGAAAGCAGTACAGATAGAATTAGCTTCTTAGACACAATGGTATATATTGAAGAAGGTAGATTAGAATGTGATATATTCTCAAAAGCAACAGATCGCAATAATTTACTTAGCTTTGATAGTTTTCATCCTCCTAATACCATAAGAAGCCTACCATATAGCCAGCTACTCAGAACGAAAAGAATCGTATCCGATTCCAACAAATTACAAATCAGATTAGATGAAATGGCAAGCAAATTTAGGGAAAGAGGATATCCGAATCAAATAATACAAGAAAATTTGGAAAGAGTGGATCAGATTGAGAGAGATTCTCTCCTTGAACCTAAATTCAGGGAAAAGAAACAATTCTCGGTACCCCTGGTAACACAATATGGGTTCCATAGTAGAAAACTAAAAACCTGTATTAATAAACATTGGTACCTTCTTAAAGAAGAACCACAATTGGCAGAAACTTTTAAAGATCCGCCCCTTTTATCATACAAGAGAAACAAAAACCTGAAAGATGTACTCGTTAGAGCTGACCTAGGGACTAGAGGTCTAGCTCCATCTTTACAAAAGAAAGGTTGTTTCCCTTGCTATAATTGTGCACAATGCAATTCTATGATAAGAGGTGATATTGTGACACATCCACACACTGGACGTAAGATAGAAATTAAAAACACATACACATGCAACTCAAGTTATGTGATATATGTTATTAAGTGTCCATGTGGATTAGCTTACGTGGGAGAGACCACCCAATGTGTCCGTGACAGGGTCAGACAACATAAAGCTGCCATAGGCAACTCAGATTGGGATGCTCCAGTATCTCACCATTTCACAATGGCATCCCACAACAAAAGCCAATTGCGGTTCCAAATAGTAGATGATGTCCCTCCTTTTAGGAGAGGAGGGGATAGACAAAAAGCATTGTTCAAGAAAGAAGCACAATGGATAAGAAAATTGGACACACTGTCACCTAGGGGTCTCAATAGAGATATTTCTTGGGGACATTTTGTATGAATAAGATTTTTCCAGCTTAAATAAATATTCAATGGGTGCTTAAAACACAATAATAAATATTTATTTTGTCTGCATAAAATAATCCCCTTGTAGATATTTATTTTGCCCCCCTCTGTTAGTCTTACAACCCTATACAGCAAAAAGTATTGGTTATATAGAGTCTAATTTAGGTTTACATCTAGACAGGTAGATCAAATCTAAATATCCAATAGGCCAAGTGAGAATTTAATCCCTTATAAAGAGACCCTATCCGTGTAATTGGGTCAACACATATTTAAGTAACGAAAAATATGTATACCAAGAACGAACGTTTATTTTCATATGTTCGTTTGGTTTAAGATAACTGTGTCATTTTGTTGCATCGTTGCTGCCTCAATAATCACTATGCTCGTGTAGTGAGATTATCACATTTAGTTAGTTTTTATATAGCTTTAAGTCACATTATTTTTGTTTCGTATAATAGTCGAATGGGTGACGTATTAGATGGGTGTGTGTGTATGCACCAATAGATTCACGTTTGGGCCTTTCTAAAAGAGGCCGGTTCCATGATGACGTATACTCCTTGAGAAAGGGCGGAGTCCCGAAACGCGCGTCGGAGTGTAAGGCTGCTCACTGAACCGCTTGTCGATACAAGGACTTTGATGCAAAAAGATTACAGAAAAGAGCCGTGGTTTCATAAAGACACAAGACCGAAACAAGTGTTTGTTCTCCCGTCCGCATGAGTGGATAAAAGTCGGGGGCATCTCCAGTTATCCAAAAGGATGTGAAATCGCAAGTATTATAAAGCTAATTAACATGCATGTTCTAACTGGCCAGCTTCTATACTAACACAGACGCAATACAGATGATTGGTAACACACCTGCTGATTTAACACACGGCTTCCATCACATTAGAGACGCTTTAATTTATTAACACTCTAATACCTGGAAAGGGTCAGAAACTTTATGCATATGTTACAACATGAACTGTTAGAATACTTACGTACCGATACCCGGGCTGAACACTACCCAACCGCAAGTGTGGTTTAAAGAGGGGAACTTGGAAAGAGCCTTGGAGTATATAGAGTGTTAACATATAGTTGAATACATATGCTGGATGAACTAACGGCTTTTTGTTCTGTTTTGCACTAACCCATAAATGTGCTTATACTCATCATAAAAAGGTGTATGCTGAATAAGGGAATAATTACAGAGCTCAAAATGTTATTCAAATTTCATGTATAAGAAGATACATTTATAATCGAAAAAGAATCTCCTTACAGCAACCATATCTGAAAAATTGCATCTAAGAGTTTAAATTCAAAACCACTGTGAAAGTTTTACATGTCTAAGGGACTGTTCACCGTTTCATCTACATGAACTTTCTAAGACATTAATAGCGGTTTTTCTGAGAGCCTTGGTTGATTCTTCCAGGGACGCCTGGGTTGAATCTTATTATTTTATGAATGAAAGTAGTTTGCATGTGTGGATGGACTGAAAGTTGTGGATTCATATTATAGTATTGTAATTAGATACCTTGTAATAAATTACATTTATACTTTTGCTAAATTGAGGTGTGCTGAGTTTCATTTTTTGGTCCCTTTAATACAGTTCTTCTAATAGATTGGGATGGACTACATAATACACTATAAATTTTAAATACATTGTGATATTGGAAAAATGCTTTTATTTAAACTTTAGATTTTAATGTGCATGTACATTGTTATTGTAATAGAATGACTAAAAGAATTTGTGATATATATGCTACATTTGGTAGGCCACTCACCTAATTACATTTCTTGACATGCAAAATACATTTTACTACAGTAGAGCAATGTTTATTGATACACTATGGGGACGATTTTTCAAGCTCCGAATGGAGATTGATGCCCCTTGCAGAAGTTATGAACCAGTGGTCTAAAGACCGCTGCTCCATAACTTGTCCGCCTGCTCTAAGGCGGCGGACAGAAATCAACCCGATCAAATATGATCGGGTTGATTGACACCCCCTGTTAGCGGCCAATCTGCAGGGGGCGGTATTGCACAAGCAGTTCTGGTGAACTGCTTGTGCAATGATAAATGAATGTGCAGCGGACATAATACGCTACATCGTATCATGTCCGCTCGCACTTTCATAAATAGACCCCTTTTGTATCCAGTTCCAGTGCTAAATTATTTTAACCTCTTTGGGATTAATACAATCATAAATGTAAAACTTGAAAATACAAGTTGAACATATTTCTAAGGACAGTTGAAATGTAACTTTTTTTTTAAGGAATGCATTTTATGTTAAAAACATTAACAAATATATTTAGTGTTTTATACCATTATGAAGCAGTATGAAAACCCAACAGATGTGTAAAAAAAATGTATTCAGTTTATCATAAGAGATAGAAGAAATAGAACGTTGTGTTCAAATGACAATAGAAAAGAATGTTCCTAACAAATATGCAGGAGACTGCTGCATCTAATCTGTGACCTTGCTAAACTGTCTTGGGATGGAATATTAACTCAAAGAAAAGTCATTCATTTTTATATAAAATTTAAAATTAGGTTTCTGAAAGGTGGTCTTGAAACACTTAAAATACTAAATACTTCTTAAAAATGTTTCTTTCATTTTGGAAGAAACACTAATGCAAAATGTAGAAATCTCTTTAAAATGAAGCTCCAGAGATTCAGAAATCAAATGAATGACATTAGTGCCTGAAAACTCACCTGTAAGTCACCTGTAAATCATCATCTGACCTGTACCTGACCAAAACCATGACTTGCATAGTAATCTTAGAGGCAATATTATATTACATTTTAGGTTCTCTTAAACATTTTTTGTGAGTGCACTGAACAAGACAATTCTCGGATGTGTTTTCTTGTAGGTCAGAGTGAAATTAAATAAAACTTCCTCTTTCTTCAGCCCAATCAGAACTAAACTTTATTCTATTTATACAGTGTGTATGTATTTTTTTTATATATATATATATATATATATATATATATATATATATATATATATATATATATATATATATAAAGATTGTTGGAGAGCACTCTCACTTAATGCCACAACTGCCAGGGTGCTAGTACAGAGTGAATATAATATAACAAAAAACTTGCACTCACTGGTCCTTTTTCAAAAAACTCTCTTACTGTGAAAAGTAGTAACGCTTCAGGGACAAAGTCTGAGGAGTGGGATACTTTGTCCCAGAAGCGTTACTACTTTTCACAGTAAAAGTTTTTTGAAAAAGGACCAGCGAGTGCAAGTTTTTTGTTATATTATATTCACTCTGTACTAGCACCCTGGCAGTTGTGGCATTAAGTGGGAGTGCTCTCCAACGAATATATATATATATATATCCTTCTTCCAAAAACGTAGGCACTCACTGGTCTTGTGAAAAAATCCAATTTATTTAATCCATAGAAAAAGAATTACATGACATTTCGGTACATTCCTGTACCTTTATCAAATGTAACACAATAAAATATTAAAACTTCCTAACAAACTTACCTACATCCTCCACCTAAATACCCCCGGTATTTACTGCGCTGCCGCCACATTGTCGTGAGAGAAGTCGGCGTCTGACGTCATCAAGGCGCGTCATGCAACAGTGCCGAAATCGCCATGGTAACGTGTATATACATCTCGATCCGTGCGGCAGTGCTAATGAAACCTGTCATTTCTAATTGACAAGCTGCGCTAAGTGTGCAATGTGACAAACGCACATTAATTACTATTATACCTGATCAAAATGCATATGTATTTGTAATATATAAACTTACACATTTATATTAGCGCAGCGGCAATAGGAAATGGCTAAGTGAAATAAATATAAAACACTAACTATATACATAAGTGTATCGTTACATTATCGCTATCAAAACAATGCAATAGAGCTGAAACTGGTTATTTATCATAACATCGGAATGACAGTATCTACTACATATATTACTCAATTAGCTAGCTTACATTCATACCTGATCATCGTATGATAGAAAGATAGGAACCACAGTGAGACCCATTATAGTCCATGGATATGTCTATATGATCAGATGAAAATGCGAGATAAGTATAATTGCCAATATGTGTGTCCAAGGATATGTGACATTTTAGTAAAAAGGACTAAAATCCAGAGGGGTATTAAGGCTATTAGGAATAATAGTGTCCAACCTGTAAATCCATTTGGTTTCATATTGAAGCAAGAGATTTCCTCTGTCACCACCCCTAATTAGGGGGGGTATGTGGTCAATGAGCATTGTGCGTAAGCTGGAAACCGCATGTTTATGCTGAAGGCAATGCCGTGCCACTGGCTGGTCTGATTCACCTGTACGTGTATATATATATATATATAAATATAAATGTACAGAAGATCAGCACTCACCACTAGGACAGGATCCGGTGACAATCCTCTGCATCCCAAACAATGGCAGCCAGCACCAGGATGCCTGTCTTGTTTCATGTGACCAAGGCCTCCTAGTGGGGCCGAAACGTTATGTTTTTTTAACTAATAAATAGTGATCTCTGGTGCTGGCTGTCATGGTTTGGGATGCAAAGGATTGTCACCGGATCCTGTCCAATGATGCTGTCTAATATATATATATATATATATATATATATATATATATATATATATATATATATATATATATATATAAATGTTAAAGAGAACCTAAAATGTAATATAATAATGACTCTTTAAGATTAATATGTGAGTCAGTTATTCAGTTTTTGTTATATACTATGGGTAAAGTCAGATATTGGGTATTCCTCGGATTACCCGGGTAAAATGGACATTACCCAAGTGGCTGTGGGTAAAGCCTGATGTAAGATCATAAATCCCTTAGAGTGCAAGTGCTTCATCGAATCACCGCATCAAAGATGCACTGTATTTCCCCCATCTTCACTATCTTTTTTGCCTCCGCCTGGGGGGTTCAATGAGGGCAAAGTGGAGGTCAGCGGATCTGCGGGATGCCCCCTTCAAGCCCCCAGGTGGAGGAAAAAAATATAGTGTAGATAGGGAAATTATAGTACATCAGGCTTTACCCACAGCCAATTGGATAATGTCCTAGGATTACCTGAATATCTTACTTTACCTATAATAAATATATATATATATATATATATACACATACCATACACACACAAATAGATAGTTTATTAAAAACAAAGGTTATTTCTAATTTTTGTAAAAAGAAAATTCAGTCTTACTGGATTTCTTCGCCAGCAATCTTGCAGTCTACTGCAGACAATGGGCCTATTTATTAAATGTCTGTCCGACATAATCCGATCAGCGGATCATGTCCGACAGACATCACTGAATGCGGAGAGCAATACACTCTCCGCATTCAGCATTGCACCAGCAGCTCTTGTAAATTGCTGGTGCAACGCCGCCTCCTGTAGATTCGCGGCCAATCGGCCGCTAGCAGGGGGTGTCAATCAACCCTTTCGTATTCGATTGGGTTGATTTCACGCGATCTTTGTCCGCCTCCTTAGAGCAGGCGGACAGGTTATGGAGCAGCGGTCTTTAGACCGCTGCTTTATAACTGGTGTTTCTAACGAGTCTGAAGGCTCGCTAGAAACACGGCCCTTCAAACTCCATACAGAGCTTGATAAATGGGCCCCAATATATGAAGCAATAAGACTCCTCAATGTATAGGGGACATATAACTCATTACACCAAGATTAAGCCCCTCTTTTCTTGGTGACTGAATTAATGCAGAGGTAAACGAAAGAAACAGAGCAAATGATTCTTGGAACAGAGATTATTGCTGCAAATAGCTATTACAAATTGGTTTATTATCCCATTAAAATACGAGGTTCAGAGCTATGGGGTTTGTGAAGAGGGTGTGTAGGGTCCCTTTTGCAGCTTGATTTAGATTTTGTTGTGTGACTCCTCTGAAAGAAGAAAGCGCAAGTTTTCTATAATTACGGGACCCTGTTTATAACAAAGAGTGAGGAGACAGGTGTGAGAGGACCAGAAACTAAATAGGGAAGGTCAATTTTAAATAAAAAGCAGCAGTTTAGTTGTACTGATACCTGTTGAAAATAGATTGGGGCTTTATTTTAATTGCTTATAATTACTTCTTTGTTTCTTCACACAGGAAATCGTCAGGGATCCATTTCAATTTGCTGAACAAACAAAGTCTCTTAAGACCTCCAGCGCTACCAGCTGCTGCGGACCTAAAGGCTGTTGCTAAGAAATATTATTCAGAGATGTCTGTTAGGACTGTCATTTTCATTTTATAGAACAAATTAATGAAAAATAATCAGGCTATAATTATGCTTTATTTGTGTCTAATACTTAATATTAAGTGATTTTTCTACCTCAATTTTTAAACAATCATCATCCAGGTCATTTTATTTTTTTATTACAAATTAGTAAAGAGATTAATTCATGTAGAATCTATCTATTAATAAAATATGGGGCCATTTAGTAGTCCAAAATGTTGACCTTATGGTTCTTGTATTTTCTTCATTCTTCCAGTGTGACAGACTGTATTTTCCATCTTTTACACAATAAAGTGCTAGATTACAAGTGGCAAGCTAAATATTGCTTGCATGCAAGCTATATTAGCGCTTCACTTTGTAATACCAGCACACGGTATTACAAGAACACGCTTCCATAGGTTCCTATGGGAGCCTCGTTAAGATGCCATCAGATATGGCATTAGAACCACGCACAGCGAAGGGGGTAAGTAGAACCGTGATGGGCAGCATTTTTAAATATATATATATATGAATATATATATATTTATATGTTAATATGTGTATATACACATATTAACACATAAATATATAAGCATATGCAGTTCCCATAGACTGCAATGTAAAAGCACTTTTCAGTGACGATTTAAAAAAAATAATTAACACCGCACTCCCACCAACTGTAAAGCCTCAAAACTGCAGTGCAGTTTTTTTTTATTTTATTTTAAAATAAATTGCTAGATTTGTTTTAATAAAAAACGAATGCCCTATTTTGAGGGCATTTGGGGCACTTTTAGAAAATTTAACCAAAGATCAGATCTCTAGTTAATTTTCTGAGTACTAATTACTACCGCTAGCCACTTGTAATGGCTGGTTAATTATCGTGCTCCCAGAAATGGGAAAATGTGCTCGTTTGCGGGAGCGTGATAATTTAGTGCTCCACTTGTAATCTAGCCCACATTTGATAGACTTTATTGCATCTGTATATCTTACTTCCAACACAGAAATGACATGATTTTCCGCAATTACATTTTTGTGCTATTGGTAAAGAGCCATTATAGTGAAAAAATGACATGCTCTAATTCGATAGAGCATGTTATTTCTTTCATAGGGTGATGAGAGTCCACAAGCCATTACTCCTGGGATTCAACTCCCGCCCACTACCTCCAGGAAAAGATAACCAACATTCCACAAGCTTTTATTCCCTCTCACCTTTCTGGTAACCCAGTCTTATCTTTACCTCTCAAGAGAAAGGTGAAAAAAGGAGGTGCTCCAGTTTCTTCATGAACAGGGGTTCTCAGACCTAAGTGAGGCCCTTTCACCCTCTCAGGAACCCTGGATTTACTTATAGGGGAACATTAGAGTACTTAAGCAGTGAATATAATTCTTCTGCAGGAGTTTATTACTAGCCTACCACGGGTGTCGCGTGGGCTGGCCCCTTAACCTCATGCTGTTGGATTGGACTGTCACAGGTGTCTCAGGGACTGTTGGCTCGCCCGTGTACTCTTTGTGATATCCTCTGCTGTTGTTGGCAAAGTACTGGATCGGCTCTCTACTGGAAGCAGTCTATTCTGCAGCTGTAAGAACAGTACAGTGGGTGCATCTGATATAAGTGCAGCCATTTCATGCACTCACATAACCCAAAGGCTATTAGCAGGTAAACCAATTTTGAGGTACATCATAGCCAGGGGACACATATACAGTGGGCAGTGACGTGCAGTGACGTCAGAGGCTGGTGAGGCAGTGGCTAGGATACGCCTTCATTCTTTAGATATCCTTTGTTGAAGAAATAGCAATGCACATGGGTGAGCCATTCACATGAGGTATCTATGTGCAGCCACCAATCAGCAGCTACTGAGCATATTTAGATATGATTTTCAACAAAGGATATAAAAAGAATGAAGAAAATTAGATATTAGATGTAAATTGGAAAGTTATTTAAATTTGCATATGGGTTTCATATGGGTTTCATGTCCCTTTAAATGGTGTCTTGGAAAACTGGTCAACTTAGTAAACATCTGATTTTAGTCTAAAAGGATTGTAACAGAAACTCTTGCCAGATAACACAATGCTTGCTCTGATTATGAGATCTAGAAATCCATGCCCATTAAAATATGTTTAAAACATACTTTTTACTTTAATGCTGCAAATTATGCTTATAGATTCTTTAATTATTCAGTAAATATAAAAATGTCTTGATCCAGTGGCAGCTGTTGAAATTAAAAGATGGTGGGGCGCTTGACCCCACCCCTTTAAACAAAGCCACACCATCAGATGGCACTACCAATTCATTAATTAAATAAATAAAAGGTAGACAGAAACACAGAAAAGCACTCGGGGGGAAAGGGAGAGAGAGACGGGGGGAGAGAGACACAGAGGGTTAGAGAGAAAGAGAGAGAGAGACAAAATCACACACAGAGGGTTAGAGAGAGAGAGACACAATAACACACAGAGGGTTAGAGAGAGAGAGACACAATCACACACAAAGGGTTAGAGAATGAGAGAGAGACACAATCACACACAGAGGGTTAGAGAGAGAGAAAGAGAGAGAGACACAAACACACACAGAGGGTTAGAGAGAAAGAGAGACACAATCACATACACAGGGTTAGAGAAAGAGAGACACAATCACACACAGAGGGTTAGAGAGAGAGAGAGACACAATCACACACAGAGGGTTAGAGAGAGAGAGAAATAGAGAGAGACACAATCATACACAGAGGGTTAGAGAGAGAAAGAAAGAGAGAGAGACACAATCTCACACAGAGGGTTAGAGAGAAAGAGAGAGAGAGACAATCATACACAGAGGGTTAGAGAGAGAGAGAGACACACAATCACACACAGAGGGTTAGAGAGAGAGAGAGAAAGAAACACAATCACACACAGAGGGTTAGAGAGAGAGAGAGAAAGAAACACAATCACACACAGAGGGTTAGAGAGAGAGAGAGAAACAGAGAGACACAATCACACACAGAGGGTTAGAGAGAAAGAGAGAGAGACACACAATCACACACAGAGGGTTAGAGAGAGAGAGAGACACAATCACACACAGAGGGTTAGAGAGAGAGAGAGAAAGAGAGAGATACACAATCACACACAGAGGATTAGAGAGAGAGACACAATCACACACAGAGGGTTAGAGAGAGAGAAAGAGAGACACAATCATACACAGAGGGTTAGAGAGAGAGAGAGAGACAATCACACAGAGAGGGTGAGAGAGAAAGAGAGAGACACAATCACACACAGAGGGTTAGAGAGAGAAAGAGACACAATCACACACAGAGGGTGAGAGAGAAAGAGAGAGACACAATCACACACAGAGGGTTAGAGAGAGAAAGAGACACAATCATACACAGAAGGTTAGAGAGAGAGAAAGAGAGACACAATCACACACAGAGGGTTAGAGAGAGAGACACAATCACACACAGAGGGTTAGAGAGAGAGAGACACACACACAATCACACACAGAGGGTTAGAGAGAGAGACACAATCATACACAGAAGGTTAGAGAGAGAGAGAAAGAGAGATACAATCACACACAGAGGGTTAGAGAGAGAGAGAGAGAGAGAGACACACAATCACAAACACAGAGGGTTAGAGAGACACATAAGGGATGAGAGTCAGAGGGGGAGGAAGAGAGACAGAGAGAGAAAGAGACCATGGGGGAGAACAACACATAAGGAGAGAGATGGATAGATAGAGAGACACACACACACACACACAAGGGGGGGGGGGAGAGGGACCACTGCATTTTAAAGTAATAAAACAGCAGAGCTACAGAGAGTTCAGAAAATGAGTCTATAATTTAGTGTGAAGTACAGAGGCAAGCTGCTAAGTTAGTGGGTGCAAATTTTGAGTAAACAAAATACAAAAACGACCCTGCTGTAAAAGAGTAAAAAAACACTAAACCACATTCATTAAATTATCATTTTCACTAACAGAATCCCTTTCAGTAAAATCTTACTTTAATAAGATGTGGCTGAAACACTGCTCTCTCTGCCTCTCTTCCTGCTCTGTAAGGATTCAGGAAGTGACAGTGGCACATTCCACTGCACTTAGAGGGGAAGAACAGAACTCTCTTTTTCACTTTAGCAAAGCTAGCAGGTTCACAGGACAGCAACAAAATATATCAAAGTTGTTTTTTTCCGTTTTTGTTTTGTTTTATATGATTTAACATCCAGCCCCAACCCTATGTTCCACTTACTAATGCGTCTCGCTGGATTGGTTCAGCCCAAATAGGACAGCCTCAAATAAGCAGTTAATGGGCCATGCAATGATCTTAACCACTTGCATCCAGTAGGTGGCGCAGCATGTTGTGTAATGGTGGGCAGACCTGCTTGTGCCTCTCCATTGCACAACATATAGCTGTGAGAGAGAAAAATGCTGGGGGAAAAAAAATTCAAATTTTTTTTTTTTTTAAAGCCAATAAAAAAATATATATTTTTGCCCATATGAGAGGTGAAGCACTGCCTCACCTGCCTCTAGTGACTGCACATCACTGACAGTGGGTATTGTAATACCAGCCTTACCGACAAAACTTTTAAGCTAGGCGAATGTTTTTACCAGTATTGTGTTAGAATTTTCAGGATTTTTTAAGTTATCTGACATTCAGATCTATGTTCTAGATCTAGTCAAAGAAAGTCAATGGGGCCTATTTCTTAAAGTGCGAGCGGACATTATACGATGTAGCGTATCATGTCTCCCGCACATCGATAAATGCCGACAATTTATCATTGCACATGCAGTTCTTGTGAACTGCTTTTGCATTGCCGCCCCCTGCAGATTCGCGGCCAATCGGCAGCTAGCAGGGGGTGTCAATCAACCTGATCGTATAGGATTGGGTGGATTGATGTCCGCAGCCTCAGAGGCAGCGGGCCAGTTAAGGAGCAGCAGTCTTAAGACCGCTGCTTCATAACTGCTGTTTCAGGCGAGCCTGAAGGCTCACACGGAAACAAGGGCATCAAGCTCCGTTTGGATCTGGATAATTCGACCCTTAATAGTTAAGAGATTTTCTTTTCCTGAGAACTTAATTTTAAGAATTTTTTTCACACTCATATTTGTGGTTTAAACATTCTGATTGCTCCTTTTGGAATAATTTTACCAGCAGAGTGTCTAGTTTATTTATCTTTCTTGTGAGATTCCTTATCTTCTATGAAAAGGTATTTATCTTTGTCCTATTTACATTTTTAAAGATCATTTCCTTAAAAAATGATTTGGCTATGTATGAGTCAGGCAGGACCGTCTTTAACACAGGGCAAAAGGGGCAGCTGCCCAGGGCCCAGTTTCTGTTGAGGGGCCCAAGAGTCCTAAAAAAAATTTTTTTATTTTTTTTTTAATGGTTCATACCAGACTGCTGATTTGACATGGGGAACACACACATTCAGTCCTAATACTGTCACAGTCAAATTACTCTGCTTATATAGATTTTTTTTTAAACTGTGCCAGACCGTGCCGGTGTCATGTGATATGCCAAGCTATTGCCATGTGCTGTTTTAGATGTGCACTGTGCAGCACTGAATGCAAAGCCCTAACTCGGCATCCAGCCATTCCCACTGCATCATAAAAGGTCCTACTGGGGTTACCACTGTTACCCAGGTAACTGCTCTGGTGGTAGGTATTGTTTCTGGGTAGGGCTGACTGTAGGCGCAATCAGCAGAAAGCTGGAGCGGCAAGCAAGTGAGGATTTGAGCATCTGTGCAACTGCATACACTGCTCTCTTCAGTCTTGAGGCTGTATGACACATCTCACACTGTATCCATGCAGCCTTGGTCAGACAGCATCCAGTCTGCTAGTCCCCTTAGCCCTGCTCTTTCTGCTGTTGTCCTAAGATCAACTAACTGAAGTTTGTTAGGGGAACAGTGCTTTGTAGAAAGGTGTCAGTTTGAAGAATAAGTGAGTGCACACAAAACTACTCCCCATGCAGCATTGTCTAGTGCAAGGTGAGAGGGAACTTGTTCCTAGCAAAGAAGTGACATGTGCTGCTGTGGCTGATGTATAGTGTCATGCTGATACTTCACACATTAACATAAGGTTTATTTTTATAGTTTTTGTTTTCTCTCTGTCTCAGATTTTACAGCTTCCCATAGTAGTTCTGCTGTTCCAGTCAGTAAAGTTATACTGCACCTCCATGCTTCCTCCTCAGTCTTTACCTTGCTTTGCTCCTGTTGTCTGCCCTAAATCTCTTTAACCAGCTAACCTCACACCAGAATCACATTCAAAAGAATATTAAATGAATCCATAGTGGAGGAATTTATATATTTATTTACTTATTAGTACTGCTTAGGTCCAGTTTCACATATTGCAATTTATTTCATTTTTTAAAATGATTAGCTCAGCAGTAGATAATCCACTGCTGGGCTAATAATTAAAAAAAAATTAACTTAGTTGTTTTTTTGGATGTTGGGGTGGAGAGCGAAATTGCATGGGGGGGGCCCAAGAAAATTTTCGCCCAGGGTCCAGTCAATATTAAAGACGGCCCTGGAGTCAGGCATAACATACACTTGTTACTTTATCTTCCTGGTTAAAGTTTACATTAAGTATAGCTCCATTGAAAGCAGGGAATTTTACAGTTTTGTTTCACTAGATTAGTTCCACTTTTGGAGCCTTTTTGTAAAATGAGACTTCTGTTATGTAGATTACACAGCAGCAACTTGGTCTTCTTTGCTCACTTTTCTTTTGGGGTAGCTTTTCACTCTTAGTGGCTGACATAGATGCCATGCCTTCATTTTTGTCCCACCCATTTATTCGTGGACTCCACTGCTTGGGTATTAAATCCAAGGAGTTATGGTTCATTGACTCTCACCACCTTATAAAAGAAGACAACATTTATGTTTACCTGGGGAAAGTCCACAAGACCAGCCCTTTTATATTTTTCCATTTGGTCGGCAGTTTTAGTATGCACATCATTTACTCTTCTTTGACCTTTCTTACTTCTCTATTTTCTCTTTTTCTTAGATATATGTCAGACTGGGTTACCAGAGACGTGAGAGGGATAAAAAGCTTGTGGAATGTTGTGTATCTTTGCCTCCTCCTAGTGGCCAGGAGTTGAATCACCACCATGAAAGAAATTAATTTATCAGAGAAGCATACATTTTGTTTTATAACCAGCAACCCTGAAATGTTATGTGTTTAAGCCATGCAAAGGGATTAATACATAGTTAAAGTACCACTCTGGAGCAGCAGAGAACTGCTGGTCCTGAGCAGAAACTGACGCTCACCCAGTCGGCAGTGCTAGTTGCATAGCTGGGACGTGCGATTAGAGCTGCTGATTGTATCACATAAGGTAATTTGTTGTGATATATTAATGTCCCGAGAATCTCTGTCTGGTACACTATGGGGCCGATTTAACATTGCACAAGCACTTCTGGTGAACTGTTTGTGCAATGCCGCCCCCTGCAGATTCGTGGCCGAATAGCAGGGGGTGTCAATCAACCCTGATCGTACACAATCTGGTGGATTGCAGACCGCAGCCTCAGAGGAGGCGTATGAGTTAACAGGCAGTGGTCTTAAGACCACTGTTTCTTAACTTCTGTTTCTGGTGACCCTGGAGGCTTGCGCAGAAACAGCTGCATTTGGGGCCGTTTCGGGCAATGATAAATCGGCCCCTATGTCTTTCACTTCCATAATGTCTGTCAGTATTCATACACTTAATAAAGTTTTTTTGTCTGTTAGTTTCTGTGGAGTGTTATGCACTTCTCTCATGTAATTAATACCAGTGTTTGGGCTATATGTCCCTCTACAGTAAGGGTGGAGATTTTCTTTCAAATTAGATATTTGCTAACATGGAGATAGATATAAATATAGGTATTAGCCCAATTAAACAACTGATATATTATGTTCTCTGCTTTATTGTCTTCTTTGCACAGTTGAAGTTCAGTGTTATAGTCCTTAATTCAACTTCATTATTAATATCCTTTGTTAATTTAAAGGGACATTAAACACCTTGAGCTGGTAATATAAAATAATAAATCGTATATAAAAAAACTCTGCAATATACTTTCATTATTTATTTTGTCCCATTTTCTTGTAATTCCATTTTGAAATTGTGAGCTTTTCAGTTCCTGTTAGAAATGGAAGTGCAGAACACTGTTATATTCCACACAGCCATTGGCTGCACACTCTAATGATCTATTTATAGCTGTCCCTAATTGGTCACAGCAGAGAAGGTAACCTAAGTTACAACATGGCAGCTCCCATTGTTTTATAGACACTAAAACTTTACACTTATTTTGTCACTATTTAAACAACTAATGAAACTTTAAAAAATACATCTACATGTTATTCTTAGACTAATCTTTTCTTTGAATGCATTATTCTATCTAGCATTTATTTGGTGTTTAATGTCCCTTTAATTGCTCTCACAGGCCTTACAGAGCTTTAACATTTATCTTCAATCTAATTTGCAGTGTAAATTATTAATAGTACATGTCAGACTCGATAAATGCAATAAGTGTGTTCAAAGGGACATAGACCTCCAAATTTTTCTTTCTTTATTCAGATATAAAATACAATTTTATACAACATTCCAATGTTCTTCTATTTTCTTCATTATCTTTGTATTCTTTGTTGAAAATCAGGGAGATAAGCTCAGGAACATAAACATTTCTTTAGTTCTATATGAAAGCAGTTTTGCAAGACCAGTAGATGGCAGAACTTTTTCCTGCCATGCAGTGCTCCAAACATGTGCATTCTATCTACCTAGGTATCTTCTGAACAAAGAATAACAGGAGAACAAAGCAAATTTGCTAATAAAAGTAAATTGTAAACTTTTTTTAAATTGTATGAAAGAAATTTTTTTTGAGAAATTTCTGTCTGTAACCAATACTTAATTTGATTTCTTAACTTTCTGTCATTGCCTTTCATATGGGGTTAGTTATAAACAAGAGAGACGCTGCTTCCAAAGGGCCCGATTACAAGTGGAGCGGTATTTAATGTTTCCACTCACGCGCTATCTCTGATAGAGGCTTTTTTGTGTGCGTTGGGTAGCACGCATATTTCAAGTTGAAAGTAAAAAGGTTTTGCTCACGCGCTTACCCGACACAAGTAAAAATCTGAAGTTAGAATATGGTGCACGCGTTAATGTATTCCCCATAGAAGTCAATAGAGCTAAAAATGTGGAAAAAAACAAACACAATAACCACCACACTTGACACATACCTGATCACATATTCTTAAGTGCGCTAATTCAAAATGAAAATAACAGAATTTATGTTTACCTGATAAATTACTTTCTCCAACGGTGTGTCCGGTCCACGGCGTCATCCTTACTTGTGGGATATTCTCTTCCCCAACAGGAAATGGCAAAGAGCCCAGCAAAGCTGGTCACATGATCTCTCCTAGGCTCCGCCTTCCCCAGTCATTCAACCGACGTAAAGGAGGAATATTTGCATAGGAGAAATCATATGATACCGTGGTGACTGTAGTTAAAGAAAATAAATTATCAGACCTGATTAAAAAACCAGGGCGGGCCGTGGACCGGACACACCGTTGGAGAAAGTAATTTATCAGGTAAACATAAATTCTGTTTTCTCCAACATAGGTGTGTCCGGTCCACGGCGTCATCCTTACTTGTGGGAACCAATACCAAAGCTTTAGGACACGGATGAAGGGAGGGAGCAAATCAGGTCACCTAGATGGAAGGCACCACGGCTTGCAAAACCTTTCTCCCAAAAATAGCCTCAGAAGAAGCAAAAGTATCAAATTTGTAAAATTTAGTAAAAGTGTGCAGTGAAGACCAAGTCGCTGCCTTACATATCTGATCAACAGAAGCCTCGTTCTTGAAGGCCCATGTGGAAGCCACAGCCCTAGTGGAATGAGCTGTGATTCTTTCAGGAGGCTGCCGTCCGGCAGTCTCGTAAGCCAATCTGATGATGCTTTTAAGCCAAAAAGAGAGAGAGGTAGAAGTTGCTTTTTGACCTCTCCTTTTACCAGAATAAACAACAAACAAGGAAGATGTTTGTCTAAAATCCTTTGTAGCATCTAAATAGAATTTTAGAGCACGAACTACGTCCAAATTGTGCAACAAACGTTCCTTCTTTGAAACTGGATTCGGACACAAAGAAGGCACGACTATCTCCTGGTTAATGTTTTTGTTAGAAACAACTTTCGGAAGAAAACCAGGTTTAGTACGCAAAACCACCTTATCTGCATGGAACACCAGATAAGGAGGAGAACACTGCAGAGCAGATAATTCTGAAACTCTTCTAGCAGAAGAAATTGCAACCAAAAACAAAACTTTCCAAGATAATAACTTAATATCAACGGAATGTAAGGGTTCAAACGGAACCCCCTGAAGAACTGAAAGAACTAAATTGAGACTCCAAGGAGGAGTCAAAGGTTTGTAAACAGGCTTGATTCTAACCAGAGCCTGAACAAAGGCTTGAACATCTGGCACAGCTGCCAGCTTTTTGTGAAGTAACACAGACAAGGCAGAAATCTGTCCCTTCAAAGAACTTGCAGATAATCCTTTCTCCAAACCTTCTTGAAGAAAGGATAGAATCTTAGGAATTTTTATCTTGTCCCAAGGGAATCCTTTAGATTCACACCAACAGATATATTTTTTCCATATTTTGTGGTAGATTTTTCTAGTTACAGGCTTTCTGGCCTGAACAAGAGTATCAATGACAGAATCTGAGAACCCTCGCTTTGATAAGATCAAGCGTTCAATCTCCAAGCAGTCAGTTGGAGTGAGACCAGATTCGGATGTTCGAACGGACCTTGAACAAGAAGGTCCCGTCTCAAAGGTAGCTTCCATGGTGGAGCCGATGACATATTCACCAGGTCTGCATACCAAGTCCTGCGTGGCCACGCAGGAGCTATCAAGATCACCGATGCCCTCTCCTGATTGATCCTGGCTACCAGCCTGGGGATGAGAGGAAACGGCGGGAATACATAAGCTAGTTTGAAGGTCCAAGGTGCTACTAGTGCATCTACTAGAGTCGCCTTGGGATCCCTGGATCTGGACCCGTAGCAAGGAACCTTGAAGTTCTGACGAGAGGCCATCAGATCCATGTCTGGAATGCCCCCCAACTGAGTAATTTGGGCAAAGATTTCCGGATGGAGTTCCCACTCCCCCGGATGAAATGTCTGACGACTCAGAAAATCCGCTTCCCAATTTTCCACTCCTGGGATGTGGATTGCAGACAAGTGGCAGGAGTGAGTCTCCGCCCATTGAATGATTTTGGTCACTTCTTCCATCGCCAGGGAACTCCTTGTTCCCCCCTGATGGTTGATGTACGCAACAGTCGTCATGTTGTCTGATTGAAACCGTATGAATTTGGCCTTTGCTAGCTGAGGCCAAGCCTTGAGAGCATTGAATATCGCTCTCAGTTCCAGAATATTTATCGGGAGAAGAGATTCTTCCCGAGACCAAAGACCCTGAGCTTTCAGGGGTCCCCAGACCGCGCCCCAGCCCACCAGACTGGCGTCGGTCGTGACAATGACCCACTCTGGTCTGCGGAAGCTCATCCCCTGTGACAGGTTGTCCAGGGACAGCCACCAACGGAGTGAATCTCTGGTCCTCTGATCTACTTGTATCGTCGGAGACAAGTCTGTATAATCCCCATTCCACTGACTGAGCATGCACAGTTGTAATGGTCTTAGATGAATTCGCGCAAAAGGAACTATGTCCATTGCCGCTACCATCAAACCTATTACTTCCATGCACTGCGCTATGGAAGGAAGAGGAACAGAATGAAGTATTTGACAAGAGTTTAGAAGTTTTGATTTTCTGGCCTCTGTCAGAAAAATCCTCATTTCTAAGGAGTCTATTATTGTTCCCAAGAAGGGAACCCTTGTTGACGGAGATAGAGAACTTTTTTCTACGTTCACTTTCCACCCGTGAGATCTGAGAAAGGCCAGGACAATGTCCGTGTGAGCCTTTGCTTGTGGAAGGGACGACGCTTGAATCAGAATGTCGTCCAAGTAAGGTACTACTGCAATGCCCCTTGGTCTTAGCACCGCTAGAAGGGACCCTAGTACCTTTGTGAAAATTCTTGGAGCAGTGGCTAATCCGAACGGAAGTGCCACAAACTGGTAATGCTTGTCCAGAAATGCGAACCTTAGGAACCGATGATGTTCCTTGTGGATAGGAATATGTAGATACGCATCCTTTAAATCCACCGTGGTCATGAATTGACCTTCCTGGATGGAAGGAAGAATTGTTCGAATGGTTTCCATTTTGAACGATGGAACCTTGAGAAACTTGTTTAGGATCTTGAGATCTAAGATTGGTCTGAATGTTCCCTCTTTTTTGGGAACTACGAACAGATTGGAGTAGAACCCCATCCCTTGTTCTCCTAATGGAACAGGATGAATCACTCCCATTTTTAACAGGTCTTCTACACAATGTAAGAATGCCTGTTTTTTTATGTGGTCTGAAGACAATTGAGACCTGTGGAACCTCCCCCTTGGGGGAAGCCCCTTGAATTCCAGAAGATAACCTTGGGAGACTATTTCTAGCGCCCAAGGATCCAGAACATCTCTTGCCCAAGCCTGAGCGAAGAGAGAGAGTCTGCCCCCCACCAGATCCGGTCCCGGATCGGGGGCCAACATCTCATGCTGTCTTGGTAGCAGTGCCAGGTTTCTTGGCCTGCTTACCTTTGTTCCAGCCTTGCATTGGCCTCCAGGCTGGCTTGGCTTGAGAAGTATTACCCTCTTGCTTAGAGGACGTAGCACTTGGGGCTGGTCCGTTTCTGCGAAAGGGACGAAAATTAGGTTTATTTTTGGCCTTGAAAGACCTATCCTGAGGAAGGGCGTGGCCCTTGCCCCCAGTGATATCAGAAATAATCTCTTTCAAGTCAGGGCCAAACAGCGTTTTCCCCTTGAAAGGAATGTTAAGCAATTTGTTCTTGGAAGACGCATCCGCTGACCAAGATTTTAGCCAAAGCGCTCTGCGCGCCACAATAGCAAACCCAGAATTTTTCGCCGCTAATCTAGCCAATTGCAAAGTGGCGTCTAGGGTGAAAGAGTTAGCCAATTTGAGAGCATGAATTCTGTCCAAAATCTCCTCATAAGAAGAATCTTTATTGAGCGCCTTTTCTAGTTCATCGAACCAGAAACACGCTGCTGTAGTGACAGGAACAATGCATGAAATTGGTTGTAGAAGGTAACCTTGCTGAACAAACATCTTTTTAAGCAAACCCTCTAATTTTTTATCCATAGGATCTTTGAAAGCACAACTATCTTCTATGGGTATAGTGGTGCGTTTGTTTAGAGTAGAAACCGCCCCCTCGACCTTGGGGACTGTCTGCCATAAGTCCTTTCTGGGGTCGACCATAGGAAACAATTTCTTAAATATAGGGGGAGGGACGAAAGGTATGCCGGGCCTTTCCCATTCTTTGTTTACAATGTCCGCCACCCGCTTGGGTATAGGAAAAGCTTCGGGGGGCCCCGGGACCTCTAGGAACTTGTCCATTTTACATAATTTCTCTGGAATGACCAAATTCTCACAATCATCCAGAGTAGATAACACCTCCTTAAGCAGGGCGCGGAGATGTTCCAATTTAAATTTGAATGTAATCACATCAGGTTCAGCTTGTTGAAAAATTTTCCCTGAATCTGAAATTTCTCCCTCAGACAAAACCTCCCTGGCCCCCTCAGACTGGTGTAGGGGCACTTCAGAACCAATATCATCAGCGTCCTCATGCTCTTCAGTATTTTCTAAAACAGAGCAGTCGCGCTTTCGCTGATAAGTGGGCATTTTGGCTAAAATGTTTTTGATAGAATTATCCATTACAGCCGTTAATTGTTGCATAGTAAGGAGTATTGGCGCACTAGATGTACTAGGGGCCTCCTGTGTGGGCAAGACTGGTGTAGACGAAGGAGGGGATGATGCAGTACCATGCTTACTCCCCTCACTTGAGGAATCATCTTGGGCATCATTTTCTCTAAATTTTGTGTCACATAAATCACATCTATTTAAATGAGAAGGAACCTTGGCTTCCCCACATCCTGTACAACGGCAAAGAGAATGACTGGGGAAGGCGGAGCCTAGGAGGGATCATGTGACCAGCTTTGCTGGGCTCTTTGCCATTTCCTGTTGGGGAAGAGAATATCCCACAAGTAAGGATGACGCCGTGGACCGGACACACCTATGTTGGAGAAATGAACATTTCACATTCCAGTGTTCTTCAAATAGCAGAATGTGTTCTATTTATTCATAAACACACATATACATATATATATATATATATATATATACATACATGATTATATGTTAGTATAGATATATGCAGATATATATATATAGGAATATCTACAGTATTTATAAATACAGAGAATATATTCTGCTATGTGCAGAACAATGAAATGTGAAATATTTACAGTAAATACACAGTATAGAATACTATATATATATATATATATATATATATATATATATATATATATATACACAGTATGTCTAGATATGTGTATATATGTATTTACACAAATAAATATATATATATACACAAATAAAATGTATATATATATATATATATTTATTTATATATGTATTTGTATCTCTATGTTAAAGCCCTTTGCCTGCCTTTTTCCCTAACTTCTGGGATCTCATATCTTTGAGCCCTTATAACTTGTGACGGATACCACAACTACCCCGACTGGGTAGCTCCACCAAACAGGTCCTTCCTCTGCCTGGAACAGGCTGCTATGTAGCCCAGGAAAGTGATTTTAGCTGGAGCCCACCCAAATAACTAGACATACTAGCATTCAGGTGAAACAGGGACAGGTTTTATTGGGAAACACACATCTTTTATACACACAACTCATCTTGATTAGACACTGGACAATCCCACAATTTTCCCGCCACTCCCGCCCCTCCAGACAGGCTGGCACCGGCCATAGCCACGGTCCCACAGATTCCCAGTACCCAGGGGTGGCGGTTTCGTGGTGATCCCGGTGGAGCGGCGGCACTTCCATGGTATCATTTTAAAGCTCTCGGTCCCCAAATGCTACAGTCCAAAAAGCTGGGGACCGGAGTTATTCTGGTTTGAACGTCCACTGGGAAGTCCAGGGAGAATAGGGTTTATAGGGGGAACCGGAACCCCCGTTCCCAAAGGAGCTCCCTTAAGGCAATCACCCCACCTCTGGCCCACCCTAAGAGGCACTAAACCCACGGAAGAACAGAGTTGTGGGACAAAGGGCCACTGGAGCGACCTGGGTCAAAGAGCACCAGTAATCCTGGATGATGCAGCCGACCGGTAGTTCCAGGGGCCCGGCCGGCCGAAGGGGAAAGTGGCAGTCAGCGACCAGCTCTTCCAAGATGATATTCTACACATAAAACAAGGGGAACAGAAGGTCTGGGGAATCGTGGTTGCTTTGAGGAGCCCAAAACCGCAGAGAAACAGCAGGGGTAAGGCCATAGTGGGGTAATGGTTTTACCCCTACAGCCCAGTATCTGTGACAACTCCCCCCTCCCAGTGCGGCAGACCCGGCTAGATCCACATACGGGTTGGCCTGGGGATGTCCGAGGAGTTTATGCCGCTTCAGTCCGCCGGCAAAGTCCGTCAGCATTCCCATTGCTCTTTCCCGGTCGGTACTGAATGTCAAAGTTAAATGGCTGCAGGGCTAGGCTCCACCTCATCAGTCTCCCGTTGTCCCCGGAAACTCGGTTGAGCCACACAAGGGGATTATGGTCAGTGAGGATGGTGAAGGGTCTTCCATATAGGTAGGGCTGCAACATCTTCAAAGCCCATACCAGCGCCAGACACTTTCTTGACCGCCGCGTAGCCTACTTCCCGGGGTAGCAGTTTTCGACTGATGTAGGCAACGGGTGGTCCTGTCCTTCCTCATCCGCCTGACTTAGTATGGCCCCCAACCCCAACATAGAGGCATCTGTGTGGACAGAAAAGCATTTGGCTGGGTTAGGAGCAACCAGTACTGGAGCAGAGATTAAGGCAGATTTAAGACTCTGGAAGGCTTTTTCACACTCAGGGGACCACAGGACCTGTTGGGGAAGTCGTTTATGGGTCAGGTCAGTCAGGGGTTTGGCGAGGGGGCTTTAATTGGGGACAAACCTCTGGTAGTAGCCTGCAGTACCCAGAAAGGCAAGGACTTGGGTTTTGGTCCTGGGGTGGGCCAGTTAGCCACTGCCTCGACCTTGGCCAGTTTGGGTCACTGCTTTACCGCAGCCGACTCGGTGGCCCAAGTACTGAACCTCCAAGCGCCCAATGGTACACTTATCTGGCTTCAAGGTTAGGCCGGTGGCTCGAAGATGATCTAAGACGACGCCTAGGTGGACCAGATGATCTTCCCAGGTCTCGCTATAGATCGCTATGTCATCCAGGTATGCACAGGCATAGTCCTGGAGGCCATCTAACATGCGGTTTAGCATTCTCTGGAAAGTGGCTGGGGCGTTCTTCATTCCAAACGGCATGACCTTAAACTGGTATAAGTCGAAAGGAGTGATGAAGGTGGACTTGGGGATGGATTCAGGGTCGAGGGGGATTTGCCAATAACCCTTGCATAGGTCGAGGGTGGTCAGGAAGTGGCCCCGAGTCATTTGATCTAACAGGTCATCTACTCGGGGCATAGGATAGGCGTCAGTGGTGGTTCTGTCGTAGAGTTTTCGGTAGTCAACGCGGAGCTGGGTAGTTCCGTCCTTTTTGGGCACTAACACTACCAGGGAGGCCCAGGGACTGTTGGATGGTTCAATGACACAGAGGTCCAACATTCCCCAGAGCTCCCAGTGCATACTTTCCCTGATGGTCTCTGGGACCCTGTAGGCAGCCTGTCGCAGGGGAGTCTGTCCTGGGGTCTCCACCCGGTGGATGGCTGTGGTAGTAAACCCAGGGACAGTAGAGAACATGTTGCTTCTCTGTTCCAGGAGTCGCCGGACCTGCCTTTTCTGTTCGGGTTCTAACCTGTCATCTAGGGATATGTCATCCACCCCCTGGGGGTGTCAGTTGGTCCGGGAAGCTCCGGCATTGGGAGACTTTCAGAGTCCTCCACTGCTGGCGCACAGATAGCGGCCACATCCCTGGGTCTTTCTATGTATGTAATTAACAAGTTCACATGAAGGTCCAACGGATCTTTTCATATGAACACTTCGCTACCAGGTATGTAGTGTTGTTCAGTTGTTCCACAACCCGGTAAGGTCCTTGGCAAGAGGCCTGTAGCTTGTCTGTTTTGACAGGCTTCAGGGCAAGGACCTTCTGTCCCACTATCAGGATTCAGGTACGGGCATTGCGATCGTACCATCTCTTCTGTTTGTGTTGAGAGGCTTGAAGGTTTTCGCGGACCTGGGCAGCCAGGTCCTGCAGCCGGTCCCTGAGCTGGAGTATGTACCCCATGACAGGGTGCTCTTCCCTCCCTGTGGCTCCCTCCCAGTGGGCTCGTACCAAATCTAGCGGGCCCCTAACCTTTCGACCATACAGTAGCTCAAAGGGGGAAAACCCTGTGGTTTCCTGAGGCATCTCTCGATATGCAAAGAGGAGGTGCGGCAGAAATCTTTCCCAGTCCTTGTGAATGGCCGAGAACGTCTGAAGCAGTTGCTTTAGGGTCCCATTAAACCTCTCACACAGCCCATTTGTCTGGGGATGGTAAGGGGTGCTGTTCAGGGGTTTAATCCCTCACAACTTCCAGAGTTGTTGAGTGATTTCAACAGTGAACTGTGTTTCCTGATCGGAAACTACTTCCCGAGGGAAACCTACGCTGGTGAATATCCAGAGCATCGCATCTGCTATGGTCTCCACCTAGATATTGGCCAAGGGGATTGCCTCTGAGTATCGGTTGCATAGTCTACTACTGTAAGGATGTATTTCTTCCCTGAGGGGCTGGGCGAAGCCAATGGCCCCACGATGTCTACTGCCACTCGGCTAAAGGGTTCATTAATAATGGGCAGAGGATGGAGGGGGGCTTTCGTATGGTCTCCCGTCTTTCCTACCTTCTGGCAAACCTCACAGGATTTACAGTATTCCTTAATATCGGCTTTAATGCCTGGCCAGAAGAAGGTTTGAGTCAAGCGGTGGTGGGTCCATTGCTTTCCTAAGTGGCCGGCTAAGGGAATGTCATGCCCTATTTTCAGCAGGTTGGACCAAAACTTCTTCAGTACAACCAGCTGGCATTTGGGCACCGGTCCTTTTCTCCTCTTGGAGATCCGGTACAAGAGCTCTCCCTCCCACTGGAACCGTTCGGCTCTGGGGCCCTGGGCATCAGCACCTACTCGGTCTCAGTAAGGGGCCAGAGTCGGGTCGCTCAAGGTCTCTATGGCGAAGTCAGGAGGGGTTGCCCAGGAGAGGGTGTCGGCAAGTTCGGGGTTAGTAGGGACGGGCAGTGGGTCTTACCTGGGTCCCCAGAGTTGGTGAGGTGGCTTGGCATCTGCTGGTGGGTAGTCACTGGGCAGGTGTCCAGAGAGGTATCCCCCAAAAAGACAGAGACAAGGTGGCTGAGGTCATTTCCCAGCAGGACCACGGCAGGGATGTGTTGCATAACCCCCACTTCTACATTGCGGGAGTCGGTTTTCCAGTCCAAATGGACCCAGGTTGTAGGGACCCTCAGAACAGCACCTCCCGCTACCCCTACAGCAAGGGTCCGCCCAGTGCGACCTGAGAGAGGAACGAGATGAGGCTGAATCAAAGAAACGGTGGCCTCAGTATCCCTCATTCCTTGAGCCACCTGCCCGTTGACCCATACATCTTGCCGATGTTATTGTCAGTTGTCTTGGTCCACTGAGTTGATGTGGTGCAAGACACCCACTTCTTCTGGCCACTCAGCATAAGGGTCGGAGCACACTGTATAGGTACAATGGGCAGTGGCCTGGTAGGTGCGGGCTTGATGAGTTCCCCATGGAGTTGGGGTGGGGTTCCTTGGTGGCTGGACTGGGGGATTTCTTTGTCTTGTTGGGCAGTTCCTTATAATATGGCCGAGGTGTCCACACCCATAACACCCCGGGGGATTTCTGTCTCCAGCCGGGTAGACAGGGGGTGACCGGGTCTGGTGCTGCCGAAAAGCTGTTGGGGGTCGAGCTGGGGCTGGACAGAGCTGGTTGCTGGCCGGAGGTCTGTGGCCACCTGGCGCCAGGCATCCACATACTGATCGGCCAGGGCGGCGGCTTGGTCAGCTGTTCTGGGTCCCTTGTCCTTTACCCAGTCCCTTATCTCCGCTGGAGTCCGGTTGTAGAACTGCTCCAGAAGGATGAGTTGAACAGCTTCGTCTAGGGTGTTGATGTGCACCCAGGAGTTCAAGGACCGAGCTAAGCGGGCAAACTTGGTATAAGGCTGCTCCTCTTGCCTTTGTAGCCCCCTGAATCTTAGCCGGTGAGCCTCCGGTGTGAGTCCATACCGGACAAGGATGCGCTCCTTCACCCGGTCAAAGTTGTCTTGATCTCCGGAGGGGACAGTGTGGAAAGCCTCCAGGGTCCTACCGGACAGTTTCCCAATTAGGATAGTAACCCTATCAGCATCGGTGACCCCTTGCATCCGGCACTGGGTCTCAAACAGTTGTAGGTAGCGGTCGATATCCTTGCTCTCATCATCCTGAAAGGCTCGGAAAGCCCTGTGAGGTAGTTTCTTGGACCGGGAAGGGGGGTCCAGGGGATCCGGCATGACTCCCCCATAGACTTCTGAAGCTCCATCATATGTACCTTAATGGCTTCAGTTACTACCCGAGTAATGATCTCCTCGGGGGGGGGGGGGGGTAGATCCATAGAGATCCAGTCGCCATTGTATCTGCCGCTGAAGGTCAGACACTGTAGTCCCCTGAGTGGAGGCTGTACTGGGCCGTCCCCCACTTTGGTCGCTGTCCGACCCACCAGCCTGCTCGCTAGCCCGATCGTCCCCTATCAGTTCGGCTAGGAGCACTGCCTTTGTTTTGTCGCCAGCGACTTTCCCTCAAGCCTGCAGCAAAGTTCTCAATTCTTCCTTCCGGAGCCCGTGGTACTGCTCCATCCGGCAAGATATTCAGTTGGTGGTTTGGACGTTCTAGGTAGATGGAAGCATCCCACCGCTGCCAACCAATGTGACAGATACCCCAGCTACCCCGACTGGGTAGCTCCGCCAAACGGGTCCTTCCTCTGCCTGGAACAGGTTGCTATGTATGAAAGTGATTTTAGCTGTAACCCACCCAAATAACTAGACACATTGAGGTGAAACAGGAACAGGTTTTATTGGGAAATACACACATCTTTTATACACACAACTCATCTTGATAAGACACTGGACAATCAAACAATTTTCCTGCCATTCCCACCCCTCCAGACAGGCTGGCACCGGCCATAGCAGCCACGGTCCCACAGATTCCCAGTACCAAGGGGTGGTGATTTCAGGGTGATCCCAGTGGAGCGGCGGCACTTCCAGGGTGTCATTTTAAAGCTCTCGGTCCCCAAAAGCTGCAGTCCAAAAAGAAGTCCAGGGAGAATAGGGTTTATAGGGGAACCGGATCCCCGGTTCCCAAGGGAGCTCCCTTAAGGCAATCACCCTAAAAAGCACCAAACCCTGGAAGAGCGGAGTTCTGGGACAAAGGGCCACTGGAGTGACCGGTAATCCTGGATGATGCGGCCGACTGGTAGTTCCAGGGGCCCGGCCGGCCGAAGGGGAAAGTGGCAGTCAGCGACCAGCTCTTCCAAGATGATATTCAACACATAAAACAAGGGGAACAGAAGGTCTGGGGAATCGTGATTGCTCTGAGGAGCCCAAAACTGCAGAGAAACAGCAGGGGTGAGGCCATAGGGGGGTAAGGGTTCAACCCCTACAGCCCAGTATCCGTGACATAACTTTTTTGTGCAATTTGTTTTTAAAATATTTTTATTAGATGGTGTTACTATAAGTGTAATTGTACTTTTACATGTATTTGTTAGTGTTTTTTGACATTTTTTTTTAACATTTACCGAAACGCTAAGGTTGTGCTATCCCGAGGAACATTAAACTCAATTGTGCTCAAGGGATCGCGTTTACTTTCAACTTGTAATAAGAGTGATATATCCAATGCACACAAACAGACACAATAAACCCCTTATCGCTCATGCATAACTGTTAGCGCCACTCGTAGTCTGGCCCTAAATGTTTTATATGTGCTTTAGCTCTGTAATTGATATGTTTCTTTCTTTATAAGTCACTCTGCTCCCTTATCTTATATATATGCTAATAGTAGGGTCCCTGAGTGACCTCTCACAAGGCAATGACAATCACATAAGGTAACGGACATACTATTTATATAAGAAAATAAATTCCAGATCTACTATGATCTTGTTATAACACTGCCTTGAAAATGTTAGATAGATCATCAAACTGATTTCCATTACATGAATGCCTGAAATACCATGTGTATCATAACTATTGCATCATGCTGCAGAGTATAAAAACAGGCTATGGAATTTATAAATAAGGATCCAATAGCTTCAAGGGCATTGACGCATTTCTGACATATTTATATATATACACCCTTCAAAACATTTTTTTTGTGCCAAGTTACAAGTGACCTCATTAGCCCCTTTGCTATTGTGAATTTCAGAGAATAACTTGCCCAAAGTATCATAGAATTCTTGAGTAAAAACTACATTACCTTGAGTTAAAAAATTACTGCTTGTCAGTTTAGTGAGTTAGGATACATCTTTGGGGAAAACATTTACAAGCACAAAGGGTGAAGAGAGACGAGAGATCTTACAAAGACTTATAAATAAAATGTGCATGAATGCATTTCAATTAAAAATTGAAGCATTTTATTTCAAAATGCTTCCATTAGAAAAAAAAATCCTTCTAGTAAAAGTTATTACTGTTACAGTGGCATACACACATGTGATGAGAGGATCAGGGTTCAAACACACTCAGGGCTAGATTTATCATTGAAGTCCTCCTCTATTTTCTCCTTAATTTTCTTCTGAGAATGAATCCCCTTATTTATCATGGGAAAATGTGCCTAAAATAAGGACAATTCAACTCTAGAATTCTAGGTACACTGGTGTGCCAAAAAAGTGTTAATTCTAGCCGTTGCAGGCACATTTTTAAGACTACGCCGTGTAATACGACTAGTCACAAATTTATCATCTACACGTGCCTTGCGAAAACACAGTATTTTCTCTCAAAAATGTGCGAACAACAGTTCTCCATAAGTACTGTGGAGAACAGCATTGAAAATTAGTTATATTTCTGATCTGGTTGTGCGTGCATCTAGCTTTATCATAGAGGGCTTTTTTAACACTAGCATCAGGTATATCTGTTGTCAAGAGGTTGCATATGGTTGAACTTAAATTAAAACTTTTATTATATATATATATATATATATATATATATATATATATATATATATATATATCTATAGGCAAAGTCCAGAACCGAAACATTATGGGTTAAGGCCCTACTATTTTACACTTTGTGGATTAAAAGGCTTGTTACAAAGTTTCCTGTGCTGCCTACTTTTTTCTGGATACACAATATACCCGTAAGCCAGGTTTGTGACTTTGTCTGTATTTACCTCTGTTGTAGAGCACCAGGCTGCTGGATGGATGGTGTGAGCCACTTTGCCTAATTCTATTTGGATGTTCTAATTTTTTTAAGTGAGCACCCTTTTCAAAATTTAATAATTTTATCATTCCCTGGAGTAGGGATATTGCTTCTTTGTGGAACTTTCATTCTAGACTTTGCATATATATACCCCACTGGTCTATATTACGCTAGTGACTGTTATACTGTTACTTCAATATCCATCTAATTGGCCTATGGAATCTGCTCTGTATACCCAGGATAATCCCAAAGATGATCCCTTTGCGAACAAAGAAGAGTTCGCCTTCACAGAGGAGGATGCAGCTTGCATTCGGTGTGACGCTGACATTCAGGAGCTGCGAGAGACACGAGGTGAGGCACCTACATATATTTATCATAAGTTTTTGCACTTAGAAAAGAAGGAGATTGATTTTTACCTTTATGCAGTTTACCTATCTAAATACCACAAACTAAAGTATATACCCCATTGTTTTAGGGTATTTTATATTTATATTGGATTTTGCAGGCGGTGGTGTGGGATACTCAGTAAGTGCTCACATAACCAGATGCTCCTTGTCATAGAGGAAGTTTCCAGACTTAAACAAACGGTTCAACAAGAAATTGCCACAGTTAAAGAGACACTGCTTAACATCCTTACGGCCGATACCGGTACAGACTGGGTATCTAAGTTACAGACTCAAGTCACTAAATATAAACAAGACCTTTTGACATTTAAAAATAAAACGTTTGCCACAGTGGAAACCGACTATAGGTAGAAAAGGGTATATAGGTGGCTGTATGGTAAAGATAATAGCGCCCCCTATAGTCGTAGAAGACCTTTCAATAAGAATAGGAGAGTGAATTTCACCACAGTAGACAGTAGTGGAGGAGACTCTTCTGAAGGTGACACTGTCCCTCCTGTACAAGCAAACTCACAAGTAGGAGTCAACACTAGGTCATCACAAAAGCCCCTTTACCACAGGTCCCAGACGCGGACACATCAGGAGGGGGAGGGGGAGCAAGAAAAAAAGTGACGAACAAAAAGCTGAAACAATAGTATTTAATTTAAGTACACGACCACTTTGTACTGATGAATATAGTGTCCTTAATAAAGGTCTTTTTTTTGTGCCACGCTCCCAAAGCAGTTTATTTAATTTAAATGTTGATTTTGGTAGGTTTCAGTGACAACTGAAACTAAAAGATTTTTACAAGGATAAAGGTGATTACACCCATAAACGCTTTAGAGGATCTAGCACATTTCTTTTAGGTGTATATCTTTTTTAGATACACACAATCCCCTCTCCCTGCATCGTATCGCTACAAACGGCTGTTTACCGTTGCTATGCCAACACTCACGGCCTGCTCCATTGTCGGCTGTGACTGATGACGTTAATATGCGTGGACACGCATGAAGCTTTAGTAGCGTGACAGGAGGTCCGATGTGGAGCGAGATGGCAGGCATCAGGGTAATTATTTACTTTGATATTGTCATTACACTGGGTATATAAGGTGGGTTTGTTTGGGAGTTATTTATGTCTTCCATGGGCTCCATTTGAGAAAGGTTTGTTTCAGAACCGAAACGTTATGGGTTAAGGCCCTACTACTTTAAAATGTATGCATGTGTATGTGTGTATATATTTATATATATATATATATATATATATATATATATATATATATATATACAAAACATATTGGAAAGAACCTTGACGAGGTACCTGGGCTTGTCCCATTTGGCCAGATTCGGTAACTAACCTTTCCATTTTTGCTTTTAAATCTTAGCTGAGAGCTTGTAAGTGAGTGCTGGGTTTTCTCTGTGTGTTGTATTAATTTGTTTTGTAATTTTCCCTATGGTTCTTGCACCCAGACCTGACTGGGGTTAACTGCCTGTGGCTCTGGGAACAGCACAGCTTCCTGTGAGTGCCAGTGGCACCCAGGGCTGAGCATGTTGCAGGGTCATGGGATGTGTACCCGGTCCAGTATGAGAGTGCAGTTCCCTTCCGTGTTTTGTATATGTCTAGGGGGATTACATATTCCTGTGCACCCTTCCCTTGTTCTAAGTTTGTTTGGATTTGAAAGCTTGCATTGTGTGGCTGTTTTAGGGTCCCAGATATTGGATAGGACCTTGACGAGGTACCTGGGCTTGTCCCATTTGGCTAGATGCGATAACTAACCTTTCCATTTTTGTTTTTAAATCTTAGCTGAGAGCTTGTAAGTGAGTGCTGGGTTTTCTCTGTGTGTTGTATTAATTTGTTTTGTAATTTTCCCTATGGTTCTTGCACCCAGACCTGACTGGGGTTAACTGCCTGTGGCTCTGGGAACAGCACAGCTTCCTGTGAGTGCTAGTGGCACCCAGGGCTGAACATGTTGCAGGGTCATGGGATGTGTACCTGGTCCAGTATGAGAGTGCAGTGCCCTTCCGTGTTTGTATATGTCTAGGGTGATTACATATTCCTGTGCACCCTTCCCTTGTTCCCAGTTTGTTTGGATTTGAAAGCTTGCATTGTGTGGCTGTTTTAGGGTCCCAGGTATTGGAAAGGACCTTGACGAGGTACCTGGGCTTGTCCCATTTGGCCAGATGCGGTAACTAACCTTTCCGTTTTTGCTTTTAAATCTTAGCTGAGAGCTTGTAAGTAAGTGCTGGGTTTTCTCTGTGTGTTGTATTAATTTGTTTTTTAATTTTCCCTATGGTTCTTGCACTCAAACCTGACTGGGGTTAACTGCCTCTGGCTCTGGGAACAGCACAGCTTCCTGTGAGTGCCAGTGGCACCCAGGGCTGAGCATGTTGCAGGGTCATGGGATGTGTACCCGGTCCAGTATGAGAGTGCAGTTCCCTTCCGTGTTTTGTATATGTCTAGGGTGATTACATATTCCTGTGCACCCTTCCCTTGTTCTCAGTTTGTTTGGATTTGAAAGCTTGCATTGTGTGGCTGTTTTAGGGTCCCAGGTATTGGAAAGGACCTTGACGAGGTACCTGGGCTTGTCCCATTTGTCCAGATGCGGTAACTAACCTTTCCATTTTTGCTTTTAAATCTTAGCTGAGAGCTTGTAAGTGAGTGCTGGGTTTTCTCTGTGTGTTGTATTAATTTGTTTTGTAATTTTCCCTATGGTTCTTGCACCCAGACCTGACTGGGGTTAACTGCCTGTGGCTCTGGGAACAGCACAGCTTCCTGTGAGTGCCAGTGGCACACATGGCTGAGCATGTTGCAGGATCATGGGATGTGTACCCGGTCCAGTATGAGAGTGCAGTTCCCTTCCGTGTTTTGTATATGTCTAGGGTGATTACATATTCCTGTGCACCCTTCCCTTGTTCCCAGTTTGTTTGGATTTGAAAGCTTGCATTATGTGGCTGTTTTAGGGTCCCAGGTATTGGAAAGGACCTTGACGAGGTACTTGGGCTTGTCCCATTTGGCCAGATGCGGTAACTAACCTTTCTATTTTTGCTTTTAAATCTTAGCTGAGAGTTTGTAAGTGAGTGCTGGGTTTTCTCTGTGTGTTGTGTGTGTATATATATATATATATATATATATATATATATATATATATATGTATACAAAAAAAAGTTTTTAAAAGGCGAGAGATATCACGTATACCACTAATTTCAAAAGTATACAAAGTTAAGTAGTTCGATGTAGTCACATCTTATGGTGCAGACCCTATAAAATTTTGATATAAATGGCCTTAACAAGCAAGATATGGTTATGGAATTTCAACAAATTCCACAAAAAGATAAGGGATTTCAGCACTCTTTTTGAAAAAAAGTCATAAATTTATTTCAGAAACAGATCCAACAAACAACGGACCCCTGTCTCATCCATGAGCAGAATTCCTGTACATGATGAAAACACATTAAAACAGATGCATTTAACACTTATGACTGGCCAGTCTTATCTAGCAATAACCCAATCAGAATAATGTTACTCTCATGCAAACAACAAAAATGTTAAAGATTGGGGCTGCTCCAAAATTACAAACTAGTAAAACAGCAAATTATCAATAGCTCGTAAAGGGTAAAGGGTTAACATAGGAATAGAGACACTGAACCGATAATTTCTGCAGCTGGCTTTTACAACTTTGTTGAAAGGATCAGACTGTCCCATAGACTTCTAGCATGTAATTCCAGTTAAAGAACTCCTTGTTCTTTAGGAGGATTGCCTGCTGTTTCTGCACTGGACTGACCTTAATATGTGGGACCAGACTGATATACTTCAGGAAAGTTTTCCTTTGTGAAAAGCAAAATTTGGCTAAAAGAGGCTGCTCCTGGATGGTAACTCAACATAAAACAAGCAACAAGCAACTGAGCTGTTGTTCGTTCCTGGTAGAGCTCTTCTCTTTCTGTATGCATTTGTATTATGATCATGGGGAAGTCTCCCTAAGGGTGATGGGGGAAACCAGACGTGGACCCCTTGCCCAATGTGCTTAGAGAAATGTGGCTGAACCTCACTGACGGGCTCAATGAAGGCCGAAACGTTCGTCTGAGGTTGTCATGGTCCTTGTTCAGAGGAGGATTGCCAGATATTTCAGCGCTGAACTGACCTTAATAGGTGGGATCAGATTGATATACTACAGGACAGTTCTCCTTTGTGAAAAGCACAATTGGGCTAAAAGAGTCTGCTCCTTGGTGGTAACTTGCCATAAAACAAGCTACTGAGCTGTAGAGCAGCAAAGCACTACTGGGAGCTAGCTGGACACATCTGGTGAGACAATGACAAATAGCTCTCATTCCTATTGGCTGATTACATTTTTTTCAGCCAATAGGAATGCAACGGTACCCCAATATAAAAGGGATACCTTGCATTGAATCCTCAGTGTGCAGCAGACGATCGCATGAAGAGGACCTCCACGTCAGACTGATGGACCTCTGCCTGGACCTCCGCCTCCGTGCATCCACCGACCGCTCCGCCTCCACAGGGATGAAGAAGATGCCAGCCCCGCGATGGATGAAGATGGAGCCGTCTGGATGAAGATCTTTTGGCGGACTTCAGTAACTGTGAGTAACGATTTTGGGGTTAGTGTTAGTTGTTTTTTTTTTTGGGGGGGGGGGTTAGATTAGGGTTTTAATGGGATTGTAAAAGAGCTAAATGCCTTTTTAAGGGCAATGCCCAAACAAATGCCCTTTTCAGGGCAATGGGTAGATTGGGTTTTTCTTTAGTTAGTTTTTTTTTATTTTTGTGGGTTGGGGGGGGTGGGGTTTGTAATGTTAGGGGGTGTTTGTTTTAATTTTTTTGCAAAAGTACTGTTAATTTTAGGACAATGCCCTACAAAAGGCCCTTTTAAGGGCCATTGGTAGTTTATTATAGATTAGGGGGTTTTTTTGTTGTTGTTTTTTTAACGGGGTATTAGAATAGGAATAATTTTTATTATTTTGGATAATTTTGTTAGTGTTTTTTGTAATTTTAGTCTTTATTATTTTTTGTAATTGTAGTTTTAATTTTTTTGTAATGTTAGTTTTTTTATTTTTATTAATGTTATTTTTTTTTATTTTAAGCTTAGGGTTTTATTTTTAGTTCACAGGAAAGTTTCTATTTATTTTAACTAAGTAGTTAGTAAATAGTGATATTGTAAATAGCTTAGGTTTTATTTTTATTTCACCGGTAAGTTTGTATTTATTTTTAAATAGGTAGTTAGTTAATTATTGTAACTTTAATTTAGGTGTATTTCTTTCCTAAGATATGGTGAGTCCACGGCATCATCAATTACTGTTGGGAATATCAATCCTGGCCAGCAGGAGGAGGCAAAGAGCACCACAGTTAAACTGTTAAGTATTTACTCCCTTACCCACAACCCTCAGTCATTCTCTTTGCCTTTGTTCATGGAGGAGGTGAAGATTTTGGTGTGTGATTAAATGATTTTCTACAAACAAGTTTTGGGGTCTAGCCGTGTTCCATGTTAATCTCTTGAGTAAGGGTTGTGGTGGCTTTCAAGCAGTTAGGAACTTGTAAGGTGGGCCTTACTGGGTTTTTTCTAACATTGTGTTGCCCTATTATAGAAGATCAGAGTAGGTGACTCTGTGCTCTCTTTCATACAGGTCTTTGTGAGGAACTTGCATACCTAGTAAGCTGTCTACATGCCGGACAGCAGAATTGGCAGGTAAGTGCCTGTTTTTCTTACAGGTGGGGAGACTATGCACTTACAGTATTATCTGCTTTTATTAAAAGGGACAGAACAATCTTTAAGGAAGGATAAGTTGGGCATGGTACAGGGCATTGTGACTGTGACTTGCCCCTTCAGGAATGAAAGGGTTAATTATTGAGGCTCGTTTTAATTGGGGCAATTTTTCTTTTTAAATGAGAAGGGTTATTTTTCTTTTATTAAAATAGAGGGTCAGTAGAGGGGTTAAGGAATTAGGATTCCGGTCTGGTGCCGGCAGTTAATTACGATCAGCTTAGTAGGTTACACTGTATGACGTAACCAGGAAGTAGCTTGATTTTTGTTTCGCGCCTCTCTGTGGCGTAGTTGAACTGCTGCCAATCCCGTGATATTCTTTCGGCTTTGGCTTCAGAGCTGTGTCGGCGATCAGAGTGTGAGCTTCTTAATTGCGGTTCTCTCTCCGAAGTTGGTGACAGGTAGGAGCCTTCAGTTAAGACTGAGGTGTGTGGTCCCTGAGGTTTTAGAGTACATAGTTGCTCATTAATTATACAATCTTTTTCTCTGGGAGTAAAGTTTAAGACCCTTGAAAAAAAAAGGATTGCAGTATGTCACTTGTATTTTTTGGACCTCAGTGTACAGTGAATTTTTACTGTGATCATGTCTGATAAAGAGGATCATGATCAGTTAAATGCTTGTCTATTGTGTTTAGAAGCTCAGATTGCTGCGCCTTTGCAATTCTGTTCCTCATGTGTTAAAAAGACTTTACAGTGTAAAGAAAGAATTTTAATTGCTGAGCCTAATTTCTCTCAGGATGATGCTGTCCAGACTATGCCACAGCCCTCTCCTGTAACGTCCCAAGTCTCAATGGCGTCACATGCAATGCCCTGCGGTTCCTCTATGGCTCCTAGTGGAGCATATTTGAAGGCAGAAATTGCTGCACAAGTATCCTTAGCGGTATCTGCAGCACTAGCTGCTTTTCCTATGTTAAAGGGAAAGCGTAGAGGAAAAGGAATTCAGAGTGGCGCTAACAAGCTGAGGATATAGATATATTTAACAAGCTAATTAACAAAAAAATGGAAAGATATATAAGACCATATGTGTATATGTATATAAGGATATATTTACCTATACAGTAGAAATGTTAATACAATAGATATAATTAAAAATAAAAATAATTTGTTAAAAGTTGTGGCCACAACTCAACTTGATATACAATCATAAAATGAATAAAATATAATGGACTCAAATATACAATGCTCCTAAAAGAATCAATAGTAAAACGTATATTTAGTAAAACATAGATATGTGCAACCAAAGTAGAATAAGATACTAGTATCTGTATTTATCAAAAACAATTGTGTAATAACAATGTAACATCCAGTGAAAGTGATACAATGTATCCAAACGATGTTTAGCTCCCTTAATGCCGTCCCAATATTATTGAAATAGAGGAAATCAATGTTGGATATAATAATGTCCGATGACTGATACTTTGTAAAGTATAATTGTGTTGCTTTTTTGATAATATCCCTGATGTTTCAAAACTGGGGAGATCCGTTATATTAATAAAACAATTCCAAATCTCCTTGATTATATTAGTGTCTCTATACAGATAGAGTGAGCTTGTAGAAAAAGATGTGATTTTTAAACCATATGCAAATCCATGTGCATTCTGAAAGTGAACAAGTGACAAATAATTTCCTAAGTGAGCATAAGTGAAAGTCTCTTGACCGGTCAAGTATATTAGCGGATTTCTGTTTCCAGGCTTATCGATATCGCCGACTCGTCAGCTTAAAGACTCTGCTGTTTGGCAGACTTACCTGGCTGTGTTCCCTGGCCAGCATGTTATCCGTGCCTGGCGGAATACTCGCAGCGTCTTCACTGCCTCTCTCTCACAGCTTGGTCTATTGACTTGAAGCAGCTTATCAGAGGATTTCATCCACGTCTTTTTCTGACGATAATATCTTTGGTTTCTCCGGATTTTCTTTTTCAGATCATACGATCCGTCCGGTACTCCAAAAAGTTATGGCTCCACACTGTTACTTCTACGCGTTTCAGCACCAAAGTTCCTTTATTAAGATCTATCAAGATCTTTTATTTGACTGCGTGGAGAGATCACGGTCTATATTTGAGAGGCTAAGAGAATTTGACTAGGCCCAGATTTCCAATTTTTGATATGAGAGCACCTTGTTCGTTGGGCCCGGGGAATCAAGGGACAGCTGAGCCATCTGCCTCTGGGGGTCCCGTCCTCTGAGAGGGGAGTTCCCTACCGCTACATGCTTCTACACATGCGGGTAACCTAGTTTATGATAATTTTTCGCTTCCACATATTTTTGGCAATTATTCATCTGCAGAGTCCAGACATTTATGCGCGTTTGTGCTCGTGCCCTATTGTCCCAAGTCTGCCACCTTGGAGAGGGCCTGTACAGTTCCCTGCGGGTGTAACTGTCCCTGAGTGTTGTGCCTTTCATTATAGAGTGGCGAGCCTTCACGTCTTACTCAGACATGTTTTCAGTTATTAAATTATCCTATCCTTCTCAGATATGGGAATTTTCAGTCTGCTTCGAATGATGCACCTCAGTAGAGGTGGGGATGATGTAATCTCCTGACTGTTCTTTCTTGAGATCCTTCACAGTTTTTTGGAAGATCAGGGCTCCGTTTGGCTGGTCCTGCGGTAGGCCTGTATTCTTATTGGGCGTTAACCTACGGGTTGCCTTAAATTTTCTTTTTATCCGATTAGGATGTCTTTTAATTTGTTTATATTTTCCTTTAGGGAATCTTAAAATGGGATAGATACTCTCTGTTACTTCTGCGAAAGTGTTTTTGGGGACATGTTAGTCCTATGTTTGTCTGATTTCCCTTCTTCCCCTCTGAGGGAGGATTTATGCAGCTTGACGGTTAGGACCTGGGTGCAGGCTGGTTCTGTTGGGTTTGGTTCTCTCTTGTGACTGTTCAGACACATGGCACCGTTCTGATTGGCTGGCCCAGTCGAGGTGCAGAGTGCTCATGTTATCATTTGTTTTACATTCAACTAAGCATTCTAGAGGACCTGTGGGTCTACAAGGCAGTAAGTATTGTCTCAGTCCTTATAGCCTTCAATTTTGATGACTGGGTCAGTGGAGTTTAGGCTGCGTCATTTGCTATGGCGTCTGGTATTGTCGGAACCTAGAGTTCCTCTCCCACGTAGTGGAGAGTTGGTGGGCTTAGCGCCTTCTTCCTGTCAAGTGAGCAGTTTGGCCTTTTTCTTTTGCGGCTCGAGGATTGTCATTGGACTTGGTCCTCAGCAGCTAGTAGTTTTAAGGGTAGTTCGTCTGCCTTGCAGTGGTTGGGTTGAAGAATGTAACCAGCTGCAGCTATTGCACATCGACTGTGTACTGTGTTGCTGTTTTTCTGAGACTTTTTGGTCTTCCTTTGTGGTGTCCATGTTAGGTCTCCTTTTAGGGGCCTGGGAGATATTTGTTCCCTGTTAGGGACACTGGGCGTGGTCTCCTTGGGTTTGCTTTGGGTTCCTCCCGGAACTGGGGTTGGCTTGCACCCCTTTCTCCCTGTGAACATCTGCTTGCACGGAGGTGATGTGGAGACTAGCCTTTGCTCGAGTGGTTTTGACCTCGAGATATCCCCTCGCCTTATTGTCCTGAGGCTGTTAGTGAATCTATAAGCTCTAGCGTTGTTGTACAACTTTTACCGCCTTGGCTCCTTGGAGAGTGGGACTTCGGCAAGGGGTGGTCTCTTCCTTAGGTTGGGACTTGCAAGTTTTTCTTGTTATCCGGGTTGATCTGGATACTGCATTAGTATCCCCTTTGGTCTGGGTTGTTATTCAGACGGGGTGTCTAGGTTGCAGATATTGTTTGTCTAAACAGTTGGGGTTTGGACCTGTTATCCCTGGGGCTTCAGGTTGCTGGGTTTCATTCAGCATTTTCCCTTGTGGATCCCTTTGTGGGTTGTTACCGGACCTTTAGGCTCCAGGGTTGGTTCGGGGTTCCCCAGTTCCTGCAAACCTTTTACTCGGATTAATTGACCTTGTCTTGGTTGGCCAGGTTTTCTGAGTGTCGTTGCTTGTTGGGCTTGTGTTGCACCCTTAGGTGGTTTCCCTTGGTCAGCTTGCTGTAGTTATCATTGAATTCACGACTCTGCAGGTGAATGGACTTGCAGTGTCTCTGCTGCTACTATTGCACATTGCATGTTAGCAGGCTAGTTTTTAGGGGAATCACTTTCAACAGGGGTTTTGAGTTGGGGATTGATCTCTCCTTTAACATGTGGCTTTGTGGCTTGTGGAGGGTGCTGCCTTTTAGCCCTTTCCCCCTCTTGGGTGAGAGCTTAGTCTCTTTTTTATGGAGATGTGGTCTTTTCTTAAGGCTTCTCCTGGTTAAGGAGATGGGACCTGTGAGTTTCCCTAGCCGAGAGGGATTTTCTCTCTGGGTTACGTTCCATTTGGAGTATTGCTGGCTCTGTGTCAAGACTAAGTTGGACTTTTTTGCTAGATCCTTTGGGTCTACGGTCCTGTTGTCTGTTCTAAGGAGTCTGGTTACACCCGTGCTCTGTTGGATTGGCTGTGGCCATTCTTCTGCTCATTTTTGAGCTGGTTTTGGGTTTCTTCTGTTCCCCTGTTTCAGACCTGCCATTGCTGGGGCTGGCCCGACTGGGAGTGGGTTCTGAGAGATGTTGTCATCTCCAGGATCTAGCCGGGCATAGTAGCTAGCATAGTAGCTAGCTAGCTAGCTAGCTCCCTAAGTTTACAAGCAGAGGGTCTAGGATTGCTCCACCTCGGGTTCGGGGTGTCACTTCTCTTTCTTGGGGACCTTATGGAGGTTATGATTCCTCCTTTTTTAGAAGACCTGTGGGTAGGTCTGGCAACTTGGATTGACTAGAGTGTGCCCTCTGTCTGGGAATTGTCTTTTGCAATCTGTTCTTTTGCTGTCCGTTTGTTCTCAGCAAGTATTTCCTGTGTCATCCTGAGGATAGGGGCGTGTTCTTGACTCAAGGTTTTTCATCTCGGTCTGTTACATCATCTTTTGTAGTGGAATACTTCAGTGTTCCAAGTTCGCACTATGTGAGGACTCTGTCTTCTGTTGTCTTTGGTGCTTTTGCACGACGTTTGAGAGAATTTTTTTCTCTGTTTCTATGCCCGGTCCTATACCTCCGGTTCCCTAGTCTAGGCGTAGTCTCCCCTTGTCTGTCAGGACCCATTTGGGCCCTTGTGAGCTAGGCTCGCTCTGGGGGGGGGTTCCTTTTATGGATGTTGTGACCTTTTTTTTTTTCCTTTGGTTCTTCCTGGCCCTCTCCCTTTGGGAGTTTAGGCTGGTGTTCCCTTTAGTGAGGGGTGAGTGGGGAGGGACCACTTATTGGGCAATGTTGTCTCCTGGAGGCCTGTTGGCTCAGTTGTGTCTGATTTTGCGGTTTCTAGCTAGGCTCTGGACTACCTGCAGGTGAGTGTTCTCTGGGCTTTTCCTTTCAAAGTTTTCTCGGCTTCGGCCGAAGCTGGGGTTTTTGTGGGCAGTGGTTTCAGGCTTGGTGCCCTCAAAATGTACCCTCCCGTCTTGGCATTCATTGTCCTCTATAGCTTGGGTATTGTTTTCCCAAAAGTAATGAATGCAGCTGTGGACTCTTCCCATATAAGAAGAAAAACATAAATTATTCTTACCTGATAATTTTTCTTCTGATAGAAAGAGTCCACAGCTCCCCACCCGTAATTTTTATGTGGGACATCCTTATTTTATTCTTCTGGCACCTTTCATCCTGATATTTCTTCTACTGTTCCTTGCTCCTCGGCAGAATGACTGGGGGATGAGGGGAGTGGGAGGAGTATTTAAGACTTTGACTGGGTTGTCTTTGCCTCCTCCTTGTGGCCAGATTCTTATTTCCCAAAAGTAATGAATGCAGTTGTGGACTATTTCCATCAGAAGAAAAGAAAATTATCAGGTAAGCATAATTTATGTTTTTTAATGTGCACCCCGTTTCCCTTCTAACCTCACTCTCCAAGTGAAGTTTCCCTTTCTTTTGAGCCCCAATACTTTATATGGGAAACATCTCAAAAATATCAGGGACAGCCCCCTTTTTTATAGAATTCAATGAGTGCTGCCCCTGTGAGTGTTGGCATGGAAAACCCCATCTAGCCAGGCAAAGTTCTATCTGTCACTCACTATCTATCTATTTGTCTGTCTATCTCTTTGTCTATCTCTTACTCTCTGTTTATCTATTTCTCTGTACAGCTTTTCCAAGGACCAGCTGTACCTTACAGCCTTTAAAAGTTACAAAAGTCTTCATTTCTTTGTACAAAAGGTAAATAAGGCTCACATAAACACAAATAAATCCTGGTTCTTTTGAGCACTAACTTTTACAGAAAAACAAAACTGACTACAGTTGGTCGGCTAGTCCATAGCCAACAATTTAAACACAAATAATTATTGAACAGACCTTTACATTTTGCACTGAGACAATTTTCATCTCTCAGGAAAAAAACATGCAGATACACTCTTTGCCCTTTGTCTGTCTCCCAGCCACAGGATTTTTTACTAGCAGCCTCTGCTAATCAATACTGTCAGGTGAGAATTGTTCCATTAAACTTGTGTACCACATATAAAATGTATGATAGAGCACTGGCCCACAGAGTTTTCCAAATGCTTTTACCATCTATTTGTAATAGCTTCAATACATTAACACAAATTAAAACTTTCTCCCTGGGGTTATAATACCGGATACCTGCCCTGCAGCACTAATTGAGAGATATAAATGCCATCCATTATGACGCCACAAATCCTCACCTTAGCTCAGAGCTAGTGGGATGAGTGACCATTACCAAAAGGCTATCAGCATTTCCTTGCAAAGAATTCTAAGTGAATAAAACCAAATAATCAAATAATCAAAATAAGCATATATAGTCCAAGATATAGGAGTGGAACGGCTTATTCAAGTTGATAAATTATCCATATAGGTTGAAATATGGCAACTGTACAGTCCACCAAAGTTGCTCAAAAGAAAAGAAGTATAATAGTGAAGTCTGTATAGTAGGTTAAACATTGGCGAGGAGGAGATGTGGCTAACAATCTTGTAAAAGCAGAAATTAGATGGTTTAAATACATTAAAGGGACATGAAATCCAAATTTTTTCTTTCATGATTTAAAAGAGCATGCAGTTTTAAACAACTTTCTAATTTACTTCTATTATCTAATTTACTTCATTCTCTTGGTATTCTTTGCTGAAAAGCATATCTAGATAGGCTCAGTAGCTGCTGATTGGTGGCTGCACATAGATGCCTCGTGTGATTGGTCCGCCCATGTGCATTGCTATTTTTTCAATAAAAGATATCAAAAGAATGAAGCAAATTATATAATAGAAGTACATTTGAATATTGTTTAAAATTGTATTCTCTATCTCAATCATGAAAGAAAAATTTTGGGTTTAATGTCCCTTTAATACCAAAGGGTTTAAGCAAAAATTTTGAATTGTGCCATTTCTTGTGACGATAAATATATATGTGAAGTTTTCCCTGTTTCAAATTGAGATAGTGTAGTGGGTTAGTAATTTTCCTCTAATCTTTTTAAGTATAGCAGTCAAGAGTTGAATCCATGGAGGAACTATATGTGTATATATATATATATACTGTATATATATATATATATATATATATACACATATATATATATATAAATGTCATTTTCATACATGTGAGTTTATATCTTATATATGGTATAAAGGATATTCTTAGTGGATTAATGAATACTTTTCAGGCGAAATACACAAGGGAGATTATTTTTAATATATTTTTAATTTAATTCCCAAAATTGGATTTATGATGTATAAAAAAGGAACTATTTTTAGATACACCATGTTGGTGTAGTGGTAAAGTAACAACCTGAAAAAGTTTGAACCCAAGCAGAAATGATGTAATAACAATATATGTTTTTAGAACGGAGTAAGATTTCTAATAAATATGATGGCTAGATATGGAATATTTTTTAAAATTGTATTGATATTTAGAATTACCTTTGAAACTATTTTCCTAAATGTATCTGAAAAGACTGTGACTCATGCTGATGATAAAAAAAGGCTGAACCAATTGTTGTTCAGTAGGACATTTAAAAAGCCAGAGAGTAATGGAGAGAATTAATCTTTGAAAAAGCTATTTACGTGTGGTGAAACGATCGTCGGATGTTTGGAGGTTAATGTTGACTACGGACATTAGTTTCACTAGAAGTGCAGATCTATATAGGAAACACCACTCAGCTTCTCTGCTGATTCTCTTACTGGATTGTACTGTGTTGAAGCTTCTCTGCTTAGCGGTTGTTACATATATATGCTGAACACTGTGAATACTGGTCTGTTATTTGTCCATTTTTTTTAATAAATATATTTTATACATTACCTCTGGAGTTCTAGTATTTCTATAGTGGCCGGGGGCTTGGTACCTACATGCCCATTTCACTTAAAACTAGGTCAAAGCTCTTGAGAGTGTGAGTATAACCTGTCTTGAGAGAAGCGTGTAACCTGCCATACAAATTTTACTATTATCCATATTTTCTTTTGAGAAATGCTGGTGGACTGTACAGATGCCATTTCAACCTATCTGGATAATTTTATCCACTCTTATATCTTGGACTATATATCCTTATTTTGATTATTTGGTTTTATTGACTTATAATTATTTGCATTTTAGTTTCACCTTTTTTAGTGTTTATTACCAGTTGTGTTTACCTTTATTATTTGTATTTAACAGCATTTCCTTGTTTACATCCTTCCCCTGTGTTCTATGGAGAAATTGTAGGGTTGAAAGCTAAGGAACCACTGTGTAACTCTTCTGTTTTTCTCCTTATTTTGAATCATCCATATGAGTAATGCATAGTTTGTTGCCAACTTTAACTTCCTGCCCAACAGATAGTAATATTTAAGAGTATCAACCACTCCCACTTTAAAGCTAGACATTCCTTCTCTACAATAGAAGAGTTTCTCTCTTGGGGTAGAAATTGTCTGCTAAGGTATAATATTGGGTTGAACACCCTCTGCAACTACAACAAGTCCCACCTCGGAGACTTAAGTTTTTAAGATTATTTCTTTGGAGTAGATCAGGTGAGATCAGCACTGAATAGACACATATGGCTTTCTTGTAAGGGGCTTTACTTGTAAGGTCAGTTAAGGGACTTGCTACAGTAGCAATGTTGGAGATAAATCTCCTCAAATAGCCAATAAGACAAAGCAATTTTCTCACCGATTTCTTAGTCAAAGCCTAGGCCAATCCCTTATGGCTTCTACTTTAGCCAGCTGTGTAATCACTAATCCTCTTCCAATAAAAATAACCTAAATATTTGGCTTCCTTCAAGCCAATAGTACTTTTACTAGGGTAAGCAGTCAGGGCAGCATTTTATATGGAATGCAGAACTTTTTTGAACATTTGGGATGTGAGATTCCCAATATCCATTGTGTATTACCACATCATCTAAATATTCTGCTGTATAATGTGCATGTGGCCTCAGGGTTTTCTCCCTCATTCTTTGGAATGTAGTTGGAGTCCCATGTAGGCCAAAAGACTTTGCACTGAAAAAGACTGTCAAGAGTAGATGAGGCAGTCTTTTCTTTAGCTTGTTCTGTAAATGATACTTTTCAGAAAAGACATAGTCCTAGATTACAAGTGCAGCTCTATCTTAAAGTGCGCCCATAAACGGGAAAATGTGCCCGTTTACAGGCGCAGGTTAAATTACCAGCCATTACAAGTGGCTGGTTAATGCTCCCCTGAGCTTGCGGTTTCACTTTGCACTTAGTGCAATTAAAGTGAGGGGATGTGGGGTGTTTGAAAAAAAAAGGCACCTAACTACCTTGAGGTCAATGTGGGACAGTGTTTTCACTATAAATATATGTGTATATGCGTATATACATATATATTTATGTGTTAATATACACATATAAACACATAATTATACAGTATATGTATTTATTCATATACATATATATTTATTTATTGCTGCCCAACACTGCACAATTTGCCCCCTGCACTGCGCTAGGTAGTTTGCCGCATCTATCTTACGGGCAATGAGAATGCAAGGTTTGGTTTGCATTGTGATGCATTTGTAATACTAGCGCAAATTTACGTGTGTTGGTATTACTGAGTGGATCGCAAATTTTTCGCACTCACATAAGCGCATTCTTGCACTTCACTCGTAATCTAGCCCATAATATTTTATAACTTTGGTTCGTCTTGGAACTGTAGAGAAAATGGGGCCTATCTATCAAGCTTCGAATGGAGCTTGATGCCCCATGTTTCTGGCAAGCCTGCAGGCTCGCAAGAAACAGCAGTTATGAAGCAGCGGTCACAAAGACCGCTGCTCCATAACCCTGTCCGCCTGCTCTGAGCAGGCGGACAGACATCGCCGGAATTCAACCCGATTGTCTTTATTTAGCCTAATACAGGGCTAGATTACAAGCGGTGTGCTAACTGTTGCGCGTAAGCAATATTGTCTTTTTTCAGGCTTTTTGCACGCATGGAAATAGCATTCGTATTACAAGTTGAAAGAGAATGTGATTGCGCTCTCGCAATCATGAGTTAGCGCGACTGAAGACCTTGCGTAGAGGGTAGTGCGTTAAAAAACAGTTGCACTTAAGACAACATAAATACATTTAAAATTACAGCTACACTCATATAAACAATATCTGATAAAAAAAAAATGTCACATAAATATTAAAAACAAACATTATAAGGGATCAAAGGTATATGGTATATGACAAGGTGTTTGACTGCAAAGGGCTATAATGTATATATACATATATATATACATGTCCAAATATGTGTATGTATGTGATTATATATGTATATATGTGTTTACATATGTATTTATGTGTTTTACTGTGTATATACTGTACATATTTTACACTTATAGGAATATGTTATTTTTATTGTATATATCTGTATATACTTATACATTTATAACTATCACTACAGAAATCTACATATCGATATATATTTTTCATTAAAATTATCAGATATATAGACAATATATATATTTAATAATAAATATTAAAAAAAAACAATACGTGTTTTGCGCTTAAGGTCTAATGTGGTGTTCGGTTAGGGCACATGAAGAATTGCTAATCTCAAAGTGCGTTTTTGAAATATTACATATAAAATATTAAAAAATATTGATAATTATTAAAAATTATTATAGATACTGTTAAAAAGTTTAAATAATCTGTAGAATGTATATATTTTTTTACACTATATAATAATTTCTAATAGTTATAATACATTTTTTTTAATACTTTATATGTAATATTTCAAAAATGTGTGTTGAGAGTAGCAATTCTTCATGTGCGCTAACCCGACACCCCTTTAGACCTGAAGCACAAACCACAAATCGCGTTACGCATACTTTAATTCCTATGTTCTTAGAATTTCAAATCTTAAAGGAATATGAAACCCAATTTTTTTATTCATGATTCAGATAGAGGTGTAGATTTAGTAAATGCTGGGCAGCCATGATTTGCTGTAGCTGTCTGCACTTAAAGGGACAGTACGCTGTAAAATTGTTTTTATATGAATGTATTTTCAATGACTTGTTATACCAGCTGCAGAGTATAACATTTATGAGAAATTGCATTTTTCGTTTTATTTGTGTATCTGAAGTAGCTGTTTTTGTGATTTTAAACCACAGTCTATTACAATGGGTTGAGCTTCAGGTAACATCAGATATCATTATGTTATCACTTTTATGTACACAGACTAGATTCTTTATCTTATATTTGTCTAGAAAACCAAAGCTCAATACTACTAGAGAGAACAATGGCAAATTATCATATTATTACTTAACTATCATGCTCCCCATTTAGAGTGTAATCTCTTCTACTGGTTGTGTTTACTGGCTATTCAATAGAATATACTCCAGTATAGAAACTTTCAATATAGGTTGCGATACCACATCCTAAATCAGCTATTTCAAATGCCAAAATAGGGGTAAAGGAGCTACTTGTAAACAATTTAAAACACTCCAGCAGATAAAATGAATCATTGGGAACAATTTAAAGGGGAGAACATTTTTGGGTGAACTGTCCCTTTAACATTGCAAAAGCATTTCTTGTGAAAGGCTTGTGCAATGCCGCCCCCTGCACATTCACATCCAATGGGCCGCTAGCAGGGACAAGTTAAGGAACAGCAATCTTACGACCGCTGCTTTTTTTACTTCAGTTTCTGGCAAGCCAGAAACTTCAGGCAGAGACAGCAGCATCTGTTGTTTGTTAAATCACCCAGGGCTGAGCATGTTGCAGAGTCATGGGATGTGTATCCAGTCCAGTCTGAGAGTGCAGTCCCCTTCCAAGTTTTGTATATATATATATATATATATATATATATATATATTACAATAATATCATCAGATATGCTGTAAGTCTAATGCTGCAGTGCCGGGTTTACGCACATGAAGAATGAGTTATCTTAAGGCGCGTTATGTAAATATTTAAAGGGACAGTCTAGTCCAAAATAAACTTTCATGATTCAGAATTTCATGGGCATACAATGTTAAACAACTTTCCAATTTACTTTTATTACCAATGTTACTTTGTACTCTTGTTATTCTTAGTTGAAAGCTAACCCTAGGAGGTTCATATGCTAATTTCTTAGACCTTGAAGGCTGCCTCTTATCTGAATGCATTTTGACAATCTTTCACAACTAGAGGGCTTTAGTTCATGTGTGTCATATAGATAACATTGTGCTAACTTACGTGGAGTTACCTAGGAGTCAGCACTGATTGGCTAAAATGCAAGTCTGTCAAAAGAACTGAAGTAAGGGGGGCAGTTTGCAGAGGCTTGGATACAAGGTAATCACAGAGGTAAAAAAAGATCTTGATAAAGGCAGCTAACACTGCCGAAACGCGTAGATTGGCTTACTCCTGTCATTTTAGAATTTTATTATTGATAGTGTTACACTCCACAGGTTCATCCCTATCTCTATGATAAATATAGAGGGAGGACATATGAATAATTCCTGTGTGTAACCAATTATCCACTAAGGCTATTGAACTGCTGAATTGTTCTATTGGCACAAAAACAGGTTCATTTCTATCTCCTTGATTCAACACTGAGATCGATGTATGAATAATTCCTGTGTGCCCCCCTGTTTCTTCCTTGCTCCCATTATAGCCCTAATAAACACTAAAAGTGGGGATAAAAACCAAGTGCTTAGGAGCTTCTTCGAAAAAGGACAAGTTTCATATTCCAGAACGGACATAAAACTAAACGGATCAACACTTCATAGGATTCAGAGCTGCTGATAAAACAAACCTGTTTTAAAAATTTGGACAGATTTTTGGACACTGGACATTCGCAAGTATTGATACTAACCATCACACAATCAACTATACTTTGTTATAACTAAGAATTGGATACATTTTTCAAATTTGTTGTGTTTAAGCATATAACAGGGATTGGAGGAATACAATAGTCAGGTGACGTGACGTCACACCTCACGATCCATCACTCACAGTTACTCCTAACGGCTGAACAGATCAGACGCCTCCACCGAATACTGTGATCAAATATCTCATTGCTTAAATAAAATACTGGTAACATTTAGCCGAGTTAACTTTACTGTGCTAAGAGTCATTTACCTTTATCAAGTTTATTCATATTCATATATATTTTTAAGGCACACTCAGGGAACTTTTTAAAAATGTTATATCGGCTGTATTTCTCTGTTTTTAATATGATTAGTATGTTTTACTGTTATTGATGCCGGCATCTCATGTAATTGGGTATATGCTAACATATTCTGTATGCGTTAACAAGTTATCCATTTAAATTGCTATATAAATTCTCTTTTTTTAGTACCATTGGGTCCTCTTGTTATTTCATTTTATTTGCATAATAATCTGGTTGGCTCTACTTAGCTGGAGCGCTTATCCCACACCATTCTCACCTCTTTAAGGGGGGCAGTTTGCAGAGGCTTGGATACAAGGTAATCACAGAGGTAAAAAAGTATATTAATATAACTGTGCTGGTTATGCAAAACTAGGGAATGGGTAATAAAGGGATTATCTATCTTTTAAAACAATAAAAATTCTGGTGTAGACTGTCCCTTTAATATAACGTATTGAAATTTTTTTTAATAATAATTATTAATAATTATTATAGTTATTGTAAAATATACATTTATATTCAAATGTTTTTATTTAGAATTTTTGTGAACAACTATAATAATTATATACATAAATTAAATAATATTTTATATTTAATTAATACATAACGCACATTAATATAACTCATGTTGGGTTAGAGCACATGAATAATTAGTGCACTCCTGTCCGGTTTATGTGCACAAAACCAACAGAAGTAAACTAATTCTTCATGTGTTATCACAACTCTAGCCCTGATTGTATTACATTCTATGGGGCCTATTTATCAAAGGTCTTACGGACCTGATCCGACAGTGCGGACCAGGTCCGCAAGACCTCGCTGAATGCGGAGAGCAATACACTCTCCGTATTCAGCATTGCACCAGCAGCTCACAAGAGCTGCTGGTGCAACGCCGCCCCCTGCAGACTCACGGCCAATGGGCGTCCAGCAGGGAGGTGTCAATCAACCCGATCGTACTCGATCAGGTTGAATTCCGGCGATTCCTGTCCGCCTTATCAGAGCAGACGGACAGGGTTATGGAGCAGCGGTCTTTGTGACCGCTGCTTCATAACTGCTGTTTCTGGCGAGTCTGAAGACTCGCCAGAAACACGGGCTCACAAGCTCCGTTCGGAGCTAGATACATATGCCCCTATAAAGTAACACAAATGAAAACTTTCTCCATGGGATTATAATACCAGATATCCACAATGCAACACTAAGGGAGAGATATAAATCCAATCTATGATGATGCCCTGCACTGTCACAGTAAGTGTATATATATATATATATATATATATATATATATATATAACATTTGGTGTAAATATATACACAGTGGTTAAAACATGATGAGTTGCGGAAATGTATAGTAAATGAAGAATAAAGTTAGTTTAAAAATATATGAGGGAGTAAGAAGGGGTTAAGAATTTCTTTCTTTCAAATTGATAATTGGCTAAATTATTTGTGTATTTATACTATTAGGAATAAGGATTACTAATTATTTTTATTGTATTTTACTATATGTTTTTTTCCAACCTAGTAAGGAATTATAAAAAAAAAATTAAAAAAACAAGTTTGTATCTTTACATCATTCATTATCAGACAATTTTTTTTGTTAAATTATGCATAAATATGTTTTATTGTTTTATTTTTTTACCACTAGATGGTGATATTGCAATAACTTTTAAAGATCTGTTTCCATAAACTGTTATTTTGATATATAAAGGTACTCAGTCACAGATCTTTACAGCATGACAAATAGATATCATATAACTAAAATATTGGTGCATACTTTTATGGTTAGTGATCCAAATAAAACATTCGGTTGATAAAACTGGAATAAATAAGTTCCTTCTGTTTTTATAGTATGATGATATGTTGGACAAATATCCAACTGTATATACCTATAATATGACATCCCCCTTTTTTATTTTCAGGGTCCACACCTCTTTGAAGTCAAAGACCAATATCACTTCAATATCAATATCAAGTTTTGATATTTGTTTTTATGGATTTTAAGCTCTCAGGTATCAAAGAACATTCAGGTAGATTACGAGTTTTGCGTTTGTGTTTTAACGCAAAAAAAATGGCCATTTCAGAGTTAAAACAGCAACACAGCCATTACGAGTCTTGTCAGTATAGCTGTACAGCAAGCCTTTTAGTCAGTCCCGCACTTAAAAAAATGACGTTTTTGCGTGGGATTTCCATAGCGCTGGTATTACAAGTTTTGCGGTGAGGCTAAAATGCTTGCGATATAGCCTATACCGACAAGATCCTTACCGCCTTCTGAGACCAGTATTTTTGGGTTTTGTGCAACAAAAGTGTTACATAAAACTCATAACTAAAGTGTTACAAAGTACACTAACACCCATAAACTACCTATTATTATTATTATAATTATTATACTTTATTTATGAAGCGCCAACATATTGCGCAGCGCTGTACATGGATACAATTCATTTAGATAAAACAATAATAAAAAAACTTGTAGGAGACAGGACAACATTTACAAACACATACAGGAGGAATTGAGGGCCCTATTCCCGTGGGAACTTACAATCTATTAACCCTTTAATTCGCAAACTATTTAAATATTATTAACCCCTAATCTGCCGTCCGCCCACATCGCCCCCACTATAATAAAGGTATTAACCCCCATTCTGCTGCTCTCCGCCGCCCCCACCACAAAATAAACCTATTAACCCCTAAACCGAAAGCCCCCCACATCTAAATAAACTAATTTAAACTATAATCCCCTAAACCGAAAGCCCACCACATCGCAATAAACTAATTTAAACTAGTAACCCCTAAACCTAACGCCTCCCTAACTTTATATTAAAATTACAATTTCCCTATCTTAAATTAAATTAAAACTTACCTGTCAAATTAAAAAACTAAAGTTAACTTATTAAAGTAGGTAAACTAATATAACTATTAAACTAAAATTAAATTAACTACCAATTAAAGAAAACTAAACTACACATTAAAAAAATCCTAACACTACTATAAAAATTGCAAAGTATCTAATAACAAAAAATAAAAAATACTAAATTTACAAAAAATAACAAGCACTAAATTATGAAAAATAATAAACGAAATTATCAAAAATAAAAAAAGAATTACACCTAATCTAATAGCCCTATAAAAATAAAAAAGCCCACCCAAAATAAAAAAACCTAGCCAACAATAAACTACCAATAGCCCTTAAAAGGGCCTTTTGTGGGGCATTGCCCCAAATAAATCAGCTCTTTTACCTGTAAAAAAAACACAAAGACCCCCCAACAGTAAAACCCACCACCCAACCAACCCCCAAAAATAATAAACCTAACTCTAACAAAAACCTAAGCTACTCATTGCCCTGAAAAGGGCATTCAGCTCTTTTGCTTGCTCTGAAAAGGACATTCAGCTCTTTTAAGAAAAGCCCAAACTCTAAACTAAAAAAAAAAAACACCAAAAAAGTTTAAATTCTAACACTAGCCCCCAAAGATCCACTTACAATTTCTGAAGTCCGGACATCCAGGTGGCGAGAAGTCTTCATCCAGGCGGCAAGGTCTTCATCCATTCAGACGGCGTCTTCTATCTTCATCCAAGCGGCATCTTCTATCTTCATCCCGGCGGTGTCTTCTATCATCATCCCGGCGGCGCGGAGCGGGTTCATCCTGAAGACATCCGGCGTGGAGCATCCTCTTCATACGGTCGCCGCCGTATACTGATTCTTCAATGCAAGAGAGCCTTTTCAAAATGGTGCCCCTTGCATTCCTATTGGCTGATTTGATTTTGGAAATCCTATTGGCTGTTCAAAACAGCCAATAGGATGAGAGCTTCTGAAATTCTATTGGCTGTTCATAGTGGCGGCGATGTCGGGAGCAACAGATTAGGGGTTAATAACTTTATTTAGGTGTCGTGATGTCAGGGTGGCAGATTAGGGGTGTTTAGACGTGTTTTTTTTTCCCATAGACATTAATGGGGCTGCGTTAAGGAGCTTTTCATTCCGCAATCGCAGGTGTTAGTTTTTTTCTAACACTCTCTCCCCATTGATGTCTATGGGGAAAGCGTGCACGAGCACGTCAAAACAGCGCTTGGATTTTGTGCGGTATGAAGCTTATCGCCACCATATCGCACGCACAAGGCGGCTGTTTGAAAACTTGTAATGGCAGCACAATGGTGGGTGAAATAACCTTTTGTTGCGTTCGTTTCGCACCCCGTTGCGCCCATAACTTGTAATCTACCTGATTGTTAATAAAAATACTAAAGAAAAAAAAAACTGAGATCAGTTCCATTCTAAGAAAGTTCCTGTACAAAAATATTGTATTGTAGTTTTTGAATTTGTATGCATTTTTTTAATTTATTTTTAATGCATGTATTTATGTATGTATTTATTTATACATTTTTTATCTAAGATATTCCAGTCCATTAGAAGAGCTGTTGATTTAATTAGCTAGAGCACTTGCTTTAGTTTCAGTTGGAGTAATTCTATATTTATGTAAAACTAAGTAAGTATCTATTGTGTTCAATCTAGATTGTGATTCTTCCCCCTCCCTCTGGATGTTCAGCAACAGATGCAGGCCTGCTATATTGCTGTATTTTGTCTGCTCATTTGTGCACATAGGGTTGCCAGGTGTCTTGGTAACTGACTGGACAGTCCAGTATTTGAGCTGATTGCCCAGTAAAAACTATAGAAAAAAATTGACTTTTTTTTCTTTTACATCTTCTGAATATCTAGCTTAATTTCAGAGGAAGAAGCCCAGCATGCTGGGAATTATAGTTTACTGCTTCACTCTCAGTATTGTATCACTCTATTTCCCACATACAGTGCACAGCAGTGTGGGGAGTGGGCTCCCTGGGAAAACAGGAAGCTTTTGAATGAGGCCCAGCCCTCTCCAGTTTGTGTATAAGCCCCTGTCCCACAATACGGAAGGCAGCTGAGATTGTGATTAGTCCCTCTGCACATGTGGGGGAGGTTGAACTGTCTCAGTAATTCTGTCTTGTACTATGACTTGCATATATATGTATTTCCACTCCCAGCACAATTTTAACAACAGCAAATAAGGAGGTGTGAAATTATTATTATTTTTTTCCTTTTCATAACTATATAATACAGCAGATCAAATTTGTAATTTTTTGTAATTTGGAGCTGTAGACACACTCTTCCATTGACTTAAAATATTTGATTAAGTCTGTCAAACCTCTCCATTGTGGGATATTGAGTTTCTTCCAGTTTCTGGCAATTGTGAGCTTAACTGCCATTAAAATATGGATAAGAAAGGCAGCGTCTAGGGTGAGGGAATTTCTTAAGGTTAGGTGGAGGAGAGCAACCTCCGAGCACAGAGCCTCAATCATGTCAAGGAGTTGGCATAGTTTAAGTATTTTGGACCAGAAAGGTTAAATGGTGGGTCAGGTCCACCAGATATGAAAGGTGTCCCCGGGTTTGTGAGCATCCCTGCCAGCACAGTGGAGAAGAGGTGGGAAACATCTTGTGTAATTTGAGTGGAACAAAGTGCCATCTGGTCACGAGCTTATAAAAAAAGCTGATAGAGTGTTATACAATGAATAGCATGCTTACGGTGTGCTATCACTTTGACCCAGCTTTTTGAGCAAAAGATTTGTTTCCAGTCTTTCTAAAAAGAGAGAGAGATGCACTCAGCTGAGACAGAACAAAAGCTAGAAATACTTCCGTGCCTGTTCATTTTAGGGTGCCACTCAGCGTGCATATTCTTTTAGCACACTATGCCCCTTCACAGAGAAAAAATATCCTGTAGCAGATCCCTCTCTGAACAAGAGAAACAACAACCCCAGACGATCGTTTCAGCCTTCTGTGGGCCTCATCGGTGAGGTGCAGTCACATCTCTCTAAGAGCATGTGTGCAAGGAGTCCACCTCTGGTTTCCCCTTTTACTCTTAGGGAGACCCAAGAGCAATTTGCATAAATATAAAGAGAGAGAGAGAGAGATGCACTCAGCTGAGAGAGAACAAAAGCTAGAAAAACTTCTGTGCCTGTTCATTTTAGGGTGCCACTCAGGGTGCATACTCTTTTAGCACACTATGCCCCTTCACAGAGAAAAAATATCCTGTAGCATATCAGTCTGACCCTGCCCAATGACAGTCCAGCACCGAAATACCAGGCAATTCCTCTCTGAACAAGAGAAACAACAACCCCAGACAATCGTTTCGGCCTTCTGTGGGCCTCGTCAGTGAGGTGCAGTCGCATCTCTCTAAGGGTTGTTGTTTCTCTTGTTCAGAGAGGAATTGCCTGGTATTTCGGTGCTGGACTGTCATTGGGCAGGGTCAGACTGATATGCTACAGGATATTTTTTATCTGTGAAGGGGCATAGTGTGCTAAAAGAGTATGCACCCTGAGTGGCACTGAAAATGAACAGGCACGGAAGATTTCTAGCTTTTGTTCTCTCTCAGCTGAGTGCATATCTCACTCTTTTTATATTTATGCAAATTGTTTTTGGGTCTCCCTAAGAGTAAAAGGGGAAACCAGACATGGACTCCTTGCACACATGCCCTTAGAGAGATGCGACTGCACCTCACTGACGAGGCTCACAGAAGGCTGAAATGATCGTCTGGGGTTGTTGTTGCGACTGCACCTCACTGACAAGGCTCACAGAAGGCCAAAATGATTGTCTGGGGTTGTTGTTTCTATTGTTCAGAGAGGAATTGCCTGGTATTTCGGTGCTGGACTGTCATTGGGCAGGGTCAGACTGATATGCTACATGATATTTTTTCTCTGTGAAGGGGCATATTGTGCTAAAAGAGTATGCACCCTGAGTGGCACTGAAAATGAACAGGCACAGAAGTTTTTCTAGCTTTTTTTTCTGTCTCAGCTGAGTGCATCTCTCTCTCTCTTTATATTTTTCCAGTCTTTCTCTCACACACTGATATATTTGGTTTTAGTAAGATATTTGGAGTTAAGCAAGCAGTGGTAATGGTGGATAGTGGGGACAATAGTTGGGTTCCCAGTGTGTTCCCAAGCTGGGAACGAAGCTTGCTCGATTTCCAACCATTGGGTGGGAGGGAGAAAAGTGCCCCATGCAGACACATCGTAGAGCATTGCTGCTTCATAATATAACCAGACATTATGGATGCCTAGGGCACCCATAAAGAGGGGGCATTGAAGTAGGCTGGCCACTATCCTTGGCCTTTTACTATTACAAACGTATCTATTGATTGTGGGCGGGCATTTATTAAGTAAAATAGTTGGGAGCTTAATAGGTAAGCACCGAAAGAAACTGCATCATTTTAACAGCTGCGATTCTACCAAACCAGGAGACCTCTTCATATCTTTTAGAATTCAGGTCTTGATGGATATTAGTTAGTTGCTGGTTGAAGTTTCTATCAATTATTTCCTTGAGGTCATGCAATAGGAATACCCCTAAGTGTCTAAGTGCTTTTAGGAAGCATTTAAAGTTGTAGGAACTTTGGAGATACATATTTATTTTATTGCTAAAAAAAAAGTGTATTAAAATTTAGCCTATGACGACTCAAAAATTAATATTATTTCAATTTGTTTGTGTAACGCTGCTAAATTTTGTAGCGTTGGACTAATCAACCGCTGCATGAATATATTATTATTGTTGATATCTTGCTCCCTGGAAAAATTTCTGTGGATGCCCATGTGCATATTTTTTTTAAACAATTTCTATTTTGTGAGGAAGCATTATTTTGTTTTAGACTCACAGTATTTAAACTCCTGTCTATGTTTAACCTCCATGACTGGTGAATTAATAGAAGAATTTTATTTATTTATTTATTTCCACGTTTTTAGATGTTTGTTTAATAATAAAAATGTATCATCATTTCAATTGTGCTTTATAGATTAATATCCACATCTGTGCTACTTGTACTTAATTTTATGTTTAACAGAAGAAAATGTTATCTATCTATCTATCTATCTATCTATATATCTATCTATCTATAATATATATAATATCCACACCAAAGTGCACTCTCACCTCCAACGTCTCCTGCCAGAGTGGCAGCAATATTAATGTATAAGACAAGAGGTCAGCCCTCCCCTCACTGGACTTTCCATACTTCACACACTTTTATTTGTGCAATGTAACGATTCAGGGATGCCGCCTCTTCCTCAGACAAAAGTGAAATAAACATAGTGCTACTTATATATCAATAACCCCTTTCTGAAGGAAGAACCCCCCCCCCCCCCAGTAAGAGTTTTCAAAGCAACCAATTAAATGCTACAAAACAATAATATTTTAATACTTGATAAATTGCTTAATCACAAACCTTTTTTCTAGTGACTATATCAGTAATAATCATAGCATGGGGCAAATAATAATAATAACAATCAACAAATGGACTCCACAAGCCTCTCCACTATCTGTCTAACTATGCTTCACATGCCAATCCACTGAACATAGGGCTAGATTATGAGTGGAGTGCAATTTATCGCTCCCGCTCACATGCTAACTGGGCTAAAAGTAAGCTTTTTGAGCGTATCAGATACCGCGCATATTACAAGCTGAAAGTAAAAAGTCGAAGATAGAATATGAGGTTCACGTTAACGTATTCCTCCAACTTCAATGGAGAGTGAAAACTGGAGAAAAAAAATAGCACCCAACAAGTCGCTCAAACTTGATCGCATTTTCTCATGTGCGCTAACCCGACATGAAATATTAGTATTTCACATTCCAATGTTCTTCACATAGAAGAATGTTCTATTTATTCATAAATATACAGTAAGGTGGAAAAGTCTTAGACCGCCATTAGATTTGTTGTTTTAGCAAAGTTTTAATGAACATCCATATTTATTTTTTGGTCTCTTTATTAAGATACAAACAGAAAATACAGGAAATATGTACACAACATATAACTCCCACCACCACAATTTTCAGAACAAAATGGCTTCTTCAGGCAAAATTCAGTATTTAGTGTGACCTCCCTTGGCACTAAACACAACAGCTCAAGATAAATAGTTCTATTGTGCAGACCTCAGGCAAACTGGATACAGACAATGACAAATGCTTAAAGCAAAATATACCATTTATTAAAAACAAAAGTCAAGGATATTATTCGTGTGATAGTCCGTTGTTACAGACCGCATGAAGCTCCACATCGTATCTGTAGTCTTTCTGTACCAGACAAGTACCCCTCCTTGTGAACAATTAGAACAATGCTTAAATGACTCCAACAATCATTTCACCAACTGCCTTTTTCAAGGAGATCCTGTGTCTGCCGGGGGTCTGAGGTATAGAGTTCTGGATCTAATAACCCTTAACAGCCATAAAATAATTTATTTTTCATGCAACAAAGAGAAAAGCAGTCCCAAAAGATCAATGCTACCAATAGTAACTATAAGGCATAGCCCAAAATGGAAAGAATAAAGACTTGCTAAAAAAACTCCTATAATTAGTCCCACATGAAAGATCATCACTGTTACTATGTGTCTCTATACTACTCTAGTTAACATACAGACAGTCATATTTGTAAATACCACATCATAATGCAAAAAGATACCAGCTCCACAATGGTTGCACCAGTGAACACTGCCATGTACATGGTCTGCTCTGCTGGTTAATTCAAATTCGAACAGGTGATCAATGTGTTTCAGCATGTGACCTGATCGACTTTTTAAATAAACCAGAAAAAACTTAAAATGCTGAAATGTTTTTTGTGCACCCATTATGGACAAATACCTGGCTATACCATTTAGACTATATAATGCCCCAGCCATGTCAGCATTTATTGAGTGACATTTTTAAAAACATATTGGATACATTTAGGGCCAGATTACAAGTTGAGCGCTAAATATCGCTTTCAAGAAAGCGATATTAGCGCTCCACTGTGTAATACCACGGCGGGTACTAGGCAAGCTGGTTGTCCTAATACCTCATCATGCTCCATTAGAGCCCCAATCACATTCCTACAGTTATACAGCACCAGGAATGTGACCGGAGAGGAAGAGGGAGGAGCATGTTGAACCCGCTGGCAGTTCAGCCCCTAGGACATAGAGAGGAGGAAGAGAGGGGGCAGACAGCAGCTGCAGCACTATGCACTATTTTGCAACAGGCATCTGAACAAATTTGAAGCCTGAACTCGGATCTAGGGTATGTAAGAAAGCTAAAGGTAGAAAGTACTCAATCCTTTACCTGTTCTTCTTCTTCTTCAAAAAAGGCAAGTGCAACAACTAGCTAGATCCTCCCAATGCACAATCCTTATCTTATTCTGAATCAATGGATTGAAATAAATACATGTCTATATATATATATATATATATATATATATATATATATATATATATATATATATATATATATATACACAAGAGTCAACAGAAAACAAAGCAAGGCTGCTTCCTCTTTCCCTGCTAGATGTGCTCTGTGTGGCTGTAGAAAAAGCCTAGGATTTCATTCCCAGACACAGCAGCCCCTCTGCTTTTCCTGGAAACACTCTGAGACTGTCAGAGAGAAAGAGATAAATCCAGCGGCTCTTATGGGGAGAATCCTCTTTCCATAGAGAAATGGGGACAATTTTGTAGAGATAGGGTCACACAAACAGTGTAGCTTCAAATATATTATTTTGAGGGTAACGTTTTACAGGTTACTTCAAGGTAAACAGACCCACTCTAGTTGACCCCATGAGCCGTCAAGACTTTTGGCCCTAACAACTTGACACATACCACCTCCAACATTTACTTTTTCCCTTCCACCAATAAATAATGACACAACACCTTATTTTTTTGGTAAAATCTTTTTGGCTGTAGCTTGTTTATTAAAAACAACTTAATTTTCACAAAACATTAACCATAACAGTAAAAACTTCCAGCGGTGCTAGTCCAGCCTCATCACCCAACTTTTTGTTTTCATTTCTTTTGTTACATGGCCGTAACTTTTTTCCTTTTAAGCATATCTGCATATGCCTAGACACAACACAGGAATTCTGCTCTGTCCGTTACATCCTTCTTAACCACCCTGCTCTAAGGAACCCCAGGCCCCCAGAGCTACATTCAACTGCTCTCTCACCCCATGGAGAGGCACTTAATATTAACAATAGCATCCCCCGCCAGATTAAACTTTGACAAATAGCATGTTACATTGAATATCCAAAAACCAAATCCTCAGCGGGAGGGTGGGTGGGCAACTCGGATACCTTTTGCCTCACAAAATGTATTTCCTCTCAGCTCCGTGCTTACGCACCTTGGCTCCACCCCTCTACTAGCAACCAATCCCCACCGAGGGCCTCCCTTCCTCCAGGGGTCAAATGCCCCTTCCCTTTAGGCTCTGCCCAGTCCAGGGACAATCTTGACCCCTTGAGTCATCAAGACTTTCGGCCCTTACAACTTGACATATACCACCTCCAACATTTACTTTTTCCCTTCCACCAATAAATAATGACACAACACCTTATTTTTTTTAGTAAAATCCTTTTGTCTGCAGCTTGTTTATTAAAAACAACTTAATACAACCATATATAAGTTAATTTTTACAATAACTTAACCATAACAGTAAAAACTTCCAGCGGTGCTAGTCCAGCCTCATCATTCAACTGTTTGTTTTCTTTTGTAACATGGCCGTAACATTTTTCCTTTTAAGCATATCTGCATATGCCTGGACACAGCACAGGAATTCTGCTCTGTCTGTTACTTCCTTCTTAACCACCCTGCTCTAAGGAACCCCATGCCCCCAGAGCTACATCCAACTGCTCTCCCACCCCATGAAGAGGCACTTAATATGAACAATGGCCATACCTACGCTGTGCAAGAGGGAGGCGGACTAGCATCCCCCGCCAACGACTGGCATGACATTATCAGCCCAGTCCGGCCAACCTACAGGATGGTCTGCAAACCTTCCTGAATCCCCAAAATAAACAGCAGCAGGCCAAATTCATTAAAATGCACCCTGTCTTCCCTATAAAACTCCCCTTTTCCAACATCCTCCAACTCAGGATAACGAATCACAGTCCCATTAATCCTCCTCATGAATGACCCAACCAATTTATTGACTTTTTTCTACTCTTATCCAACCTAGATGGGTCCCACGCTGCCCTCCATCTTAACCTAGGAACAATATCGGATCAAACTATTCTCATGGCAGGAAACAATGCCATCAACCTAGCCAAATCACTTTTTATCCTCCTCACCAATTCCTTTTGTGGCATAAAACCCAAATCATTAACTCCTGCATGAACCAACAATATATTGGGATGTCGCCATCTCCTACAATAATCGACTACCATCAACAACACCTGGCTCCAATGTAGACCCCGAACCCCAAACTATTTAACTTCAAAACCTGCCCTAGAGAAACCCAGCTAAAGATCATTCTCTCTGTCTGCTGCCATCTTCCTGACCTAGTATATAAAAGAATGACCCACCAACCAGATCCTCTGAAAACCTACAAAACAAGCACAAAAAAGAAAACAAACACAAAACACACTAAATTCAAATGTCTAACTCTGGGCGAATATACAAACGATAACTTTTTGATCCCAACCTACCAATATTCATCAGCACCCTCTCATCCAGACCAAAAGCAGCTGCCTCCATAGCTGCCCTAATCCTAAATAAATGGGAGCCAAACTCTGATGGAACCAGCCAACTTTGAAAACACCCTACTTAGAACAGCACGGAACTGAAATTGAGACAATGAACCCCCATCCTGGTGAACTAACAGGGAACCCCCATTTGAGGACGTAAACGCAAGAACTTCCCCAAGGGGGGGAAAACTGATTGCCCCCTACCACTTTGATTTGTTTTGCTTCTTCTCAAAAAAAATTCCACTCTAGAAACAGACCACACAACATCAGTTACTAATAATCCACCTTGTCACCTTTGACCAGCACACCAATGACCTTGGAAAAAAGCCCCAAAACCAACACTTCCTGCAGAATCCGTCATTAAACCCAACTCCTTGTTTGTCACTCTCACCTCCTGAATCAATGTCGACCCATTAAAACTCCACAAAAAACACAGCTATACCCTCAAATCTTCCTTAAATTCCTTGCTAAGCCTAATGAAATGATGCAGTTTTTTTTACACCCGCCGTCACCAGGGATGCAAAATTTAACTTTCCTAAAAGTGACTGAAGATTCTTTAACGTCACTTTTGCGACCCCCAACAGACATTTAATGATCTCCGTTAGATCTTCAACCTTTTCCCCCGGGAGCCTACATTCCATTTTTTCTGAGTCAATCAATATACCCAAAAAACACAAGGAAGAAACCGGGCCCTCCGACTTGTCCAATGCAATTGGAACCCCAAATTTGTAAGCAATCCGATAAAATGCATCTCTCATGTTTATACACACCTCCGACCCAGCCGGGCCAACGAACAAACAATCGTAGAGATAATGCACTACTGATTTGAAACCTGACTGCTCAAACACCACTAATTCCAAAAAAGTGCTAAAACACTCAGGGAGCAAGATATAGAGCACCCCATGGGAAGGCAAAGGTCAACGTAAAAAGATCCCTCAAAAAAACAACCGAGCAGATGATGCGAGACCGGGTGCACTGGCAATAGCCTGAAGGCAGCCTCAATGTCAACCTTTGCTAAGAGCGCCGAGAGTCCAGCAGCTCTAACTAGCTCCAGGGCCCTATCAAAAGATGCATACTTTACTGTTGCCAACTCGTCCGGAATTCCAACATTTACCGAACTCCCTTTTGGGTACAATAGATGGTGAATCAACCTGAATTTTCCTGAACCCCCCGAGCGGGAATATTTTTAAATTTGCTAAAGGAGGAACAGTGAATGGGCCAGCCACATGTCCCAGAGAAACCCCCTTCGCCAACTTCTCCCGAACCACCCCCGGCCAAACCTTTGCCGATTTTAAATTCCTCCCAAACTTCTCAGACCTGCCACTTGATAGTATGACAAAACCAAAACGAAACCCCATGTAACAACGACGCCGCATTTTCCCTACACCCTTTTTTCTTAGCGTAACAGCTTAACCAATGTTTCATCATCTCTACTTTCACCAGAGTTACCCCCCTTTTCAATCTGGTCCTGCTTTCCCCCAAACTTACTCTTTCTGAAACACTTAGCATAGGGGTGGGCCCCCCCGCATCGGGAACATCGTGAACATCGTGCCGAAATTTGCAGGACGATCCCCACTTACATGTCCGTTCATTGAACGCAAAGCAAAACCCCTTCTTACCACTTGCCGATGAACCACTGACCGAAGGCCTGCTGGCCCCAGCCCGAAAGGGCTGCGACCCATGTAGTGGTGTCATAATCTTTAACCACAAACCCATATCGCGGTCAAACCATTTAATTTAATTTCCGGTTTGACTGCTAACCTCTGACAAAAATGCTCGTCATAGATCCACCAGGCTATCCCCCCATAAATCCTCTGTGCAGCAGCTATCTCATCAAGATAGCAGAACAAAGGAGCCCCCTGATCTGGAAACTTTCCTACTATGACACTGGCATAGTTGACAAAAGCCTGGAACCAATTTGTAAATGTTTTGGGCAATTTCCGATAACGTTTTTTACGCTCCTCTTCCTCTTTTTTTTGCAGAATCCTTCTTAGAATCCTCAGGAACCTCAAACAACTGCTCTAATGGCAGAAAAGAGAAAATCTCTATAAACTTCCTCTTAAAAATCTTGTCCCTAACCTCACTAGACAAATGCAAACCCAAAGGGCCAATGAAGGAAAGACAGGACCTCGCCATAGTAGTATCTGCCACCCGCAACTCAGGCCCCCCTTTTGACTTAACCGAATTATCTCCCAATTGGCTCCCCAAATTCGCAACCTGTATAACTCCTTGACATTTACCTGGGCCTGCCTCCACTTTTTCTTGACTTCCAGTAGAACCAACACCTATACCCACACCCGAACATGTACCCCCTGAGGGGGCCCAAACCCTAGCAACCGAAGGAACTGCCGACTGAGTTCCAGAGCTTTCAAGCTTAGCCAATAATTCCCTCAAGCTAGCCACTAAAGACCCTGACAAAGAATCCCCCACAGACACTCCAACACTTGAGCCGCAAGACCTTGCCTCCCCTGACAGCCCCAATATCTCCTTACCTGCCACTTTTTCTATCTCCTGGGTTCTGTGGGAAGCCGTAATGATGCCTGATGCTTGAACTTCCATGCCGTGCAGCCCACTCCTGTGTGGCTTCATCACCTGTCCTCTTAATCCAGTAGAAACATTCCAATCTTCACTTCTAACCACCCCTGACTGACCAAGCGGCTGCATTCAATTCTGTAAAATAGGGACACATGAGATACCCCCTTCCGGAGGAAGGAAACCACCCTCCCGTCTGTATTGAAAATACCCTTACTCCATTTAGGAGCATAACCACTTAACTCCTCAGCCCCAGCTATACACCTCCTGCGAGGTCTACCTCTATTACTCCCATCACATTCTCCTGGCTAAAAGGGCTGTCCCACCCCCCACTCCTATCAAACCCTAGACTGGCCTCACGCGCCATAACAATACTAACCCTCCTCCCTCTCAGGCTCGAACCCCATTGCTGGGCGGTGCTCACCTGTTTCACAGAAGAATTAATTGGGTGTAACAAACCACTTAGGAGACCCTCATCTGGATCCACACTGATGGTCTCTGTCCAGCAATCCCAAAGGCCTAGAGATGTCCCCTCTAGGCCGTGCTGACGGAATACTAGGATGTTTCACTCCCGCTTGAAAACCTGCGGAAGACAAACTCAAATCTGAAAAAAACAGCCCCCCCTTCCCACCCTCTTTTTAACAGAGTCACCCCTATGACCTGAAACAGAATGAAAAACCTCCCCCCTAATTTTTTTACACACCTCATAAACCTGCCTTTTCTTTTTACTAGAAAAAACAATGAGATTTGGGTGTAGGAGGGACAACCTCATCATCTGCAAAACCCTGAACCTCAACACCCACATTGCTAGAAAAATTAACTTCTTTACAACTGGGCAATATTGCCTGACCTACCACTATAGTTACCCCTTCAAGAGCTATAGGCTTCCTAAAGACAAATGCAGGCTCTTGACTGTAAACCCCCATGCTGCTTATTAGGCTCAGATAGGCCGTGCCTTTGCTCCTGTCCTGTGACACCTGTTACTGTCTCAGCCCCAACCTCAGGCCCCATTAGGCCGTACGACCCTTCCCGCTCCTGCAACTCACTGGATTGCTGGTATTGACGAATCCTAGGCCTGTCATCCAATTTCTGGGCCTCAATTTAACTCTTTTTGGCAGAACCCGCCCTGAACCCACCAAGGCCTCTTCTACTGCTTGCCGCTACTGCTGAGCTCCCGCCAACTCCTCCCACACTAGGACTGCGCCTTCTTCTTCTGGAAACACCCCCTGCCTCAGGACTGAGGCGAGCAGGGGGTCGAGAACGCCGAACAGGTCGTGGTCTTACCGCCTAAGCATTCTCCAAAGTCTCTGCCGGGAGAACTCCACGAAGCTGCTCCGCTAACCAGTCGTAAACTAGAACTTCAATGCAAGTGACGTCATCCAAGATGGCGTCCCTTGCATTCCTATTGGCTGAAAGATTTTCAATCAGCCAATAGGATGAGAGCTGCTCAAATCCTATTGGCTAGGTTTTTTTTATTTTGGGGGGCTTTTTTATTTTGATAGGGCTATTAGATTAGGTGTAATTCTTTTTTATTTTTGATAATTTGTTTCTTATTTTTCGTAATTTAGTGTTTGTTTTTGTAATTTAGTTTTTTTTTGTAATTAGATACATTTTTTAGAGTAGTGTTAGGATTTTTTTTAATGTGTAGTTTAGTTTAATTTAATTGGTAGTTTAATAATTATCTTAGTTTAATTGTTAGTTTAAAATGTATTTATTTAATTTGACAGGTAAATTTTAATTTAATTTAAGATAGGAAAATTGTAATTTTAATATAAAGTTAGGGGGTCGTTAGGTTTAGGGGTTAATAGTTTATTTTAGTATATTTCGTTGTGGGGGCTTTCGGTTTAGGGGTTAATAATTTATTTAAATATATTTCATTGTGGGGGGCTTGCGGTTTAGGGGTAAATAGGTTTAATATAGTGGCGGTGTGGGCGGACGGCAGATTAGGGGTAAATTATATTTAAATAGTGTTTGCGATGCGGGAGGACGGCGGTTTAGGGGTTAATAGGTTTATTATAGTGGCGACGATGTTGGGGAGCGGCGGAATAGGGGTTAATACATTTTAATAGTGGCTGCGATGTCCGGAGTGGCAGATTAGGGGTTAATAAATTCATTATAGTGTGTGCGATGCGGGAGGGCCTCGGTTTTGGGGTTTATAGGTAGTTTATGGGTGTTAATGTACTTTTTAACACTTTAGTTATGAGTTTTATGTTACAGCTTTGTAACGTAAAACTCATAACTACTGACTTTAGATGGCGGTACGGATCTTGTCAGTATAGGCTGTACCGCTCACTTTTTGGCCTCCCAGGCAAACTCGTAATACCAGCGCTATAGAAGATCCATTGAAAAATGACTTTTTTAAAAGTGCGGTACTGACGTTGCGTGACAGGCTAAAAGGTGTGCGGTACACCTATACCTACAAGACTTGTAATAGCAGCGTTATGGGCCATAACGCTGCTTTTTCAATCATAAAGCCAATCTCGTAATCTTTAAGGCTATAAGATATACATTATCTCCTCAATTTTTAGCCACTATTAGAGGAAATTCGCACTATCGTATTTATATAGGTCAATGGTCCACAATGGGATGATTAATTGTTTAGATGGATAAATAAACATGGGATTATACAATAACAAATAAATAGGTACACTGGTATCTTTGATAAACATTGTTTTATTATAAGCTAATGATCTATAGTGAGATTTACATATTGTCTCCCAACACAGAAAATGCTGATAGGGTGTTCCCAAATGGGAGTTGCCTTATGCCACTCCCTGTACAGGTGTGTCCATTTTTAGTTGATACATTGTTTGGTTATAAATAGCAAGTGTTTGTATTATATGTTATAAGCCTGATGAAACAGCCTGTGTGCTGAGAAACGCGTCGCTTGTTTTTACTTGTTTTTACTTGTTTTTATTAGTAAGTACAATACTTTATTAAAACACACTTGCTCTTGTGCATTTTGTGGACCAATTTATTTTGGCCCAATCTATTGGACACCTGCTGATTGCTTCCTGTGGATACCTATTCTAAAAGTCTGTTGGGTGACTACATTAATCCCATCCTGCTCGATTAGCATCACTGTAGATGCTTTTTCAAATGTGAGTATATTACTTTAAACACTGTAATATATCCTGAGTTCAAACTGTACTAGGCCATATAGGCACCTTTGTGTCTCTCTATATATCCACTACAGATAACTCCACCTTATCCTAGAGGTCGGTCTGCTGGGTGACTGTGATTGATCCCAGGCTGCTTCTATTGCACTGATTGAAGTGCTTCCTGAATTGTGAGTCTGCATTAACACGACCAGATTATATATACTGCTTTGAACAAACAATATTGGGCCATGTGGCGCATCTGTCTTTCTTTTGTTTCGTAATCTAGCTGAGTGTGAACAAAAAGCAGTGTTTAAATAGCCAGTGACCCAATCCCCAGGAAGTGACACAATCCATGGAGTGCAGTATCCATGGAGACACAAAATGAGTACATAAAAACATTTCACAATGGAAGTGTTATTCATATAAATGTGTATATAAAGTGTAAATGTAGTGTTTATTCAGGGAACCGAAAAAAACAAGGAAATGTACTCTCAATATGGAATAGAAGCTGAGGGTTTGATCCTAAAGTGTACATGTATTCATCAATAGCATAGCATATAAACAAATATATTAAAGTGTTCTCCACCTAATGCACTATATGTCAGCACTGTCACTGATGACCAATTATTCTCCTAGGATGCAGTGGAAATAATGTATGCAAAAACTTGCAGCTCCTACCTGTGATTGCAGAGCAAGCATACCAAGCAAGGAGCTTACTTCCATGTGTGGAATACAAAATAAGCACACCCATTATTCAGTGATGCAAGAGAGGGAGTGTAACAGTACAATATAGATAGTCAATACATTACAAGTATATGGAAGTGGAAGGCCCTCTAGTGGGTCTGTAGCAAAACTAAGGGACAAAGGACTTGAAGTCTGGATGGTTATAGGTTACTACAATGTTGCAAGTAAGGGGGCGGGGGTTTCTGCTCACCTTTAAAGGTTCTTGTTGCAGTATATCCGGCCTCTTTGTTCCTGCGTCCAGACTTCAAGAAGAACTTTGGTCCAGTGGCAAGATGAAGCGTGTGAAGAGGAAGTCTGTTCCACCGAAGAGATATGCAGCAGTGGTGCAGGAGGTTCCGGGGATGCGAGGCCCTGCAAGAGACATTGAGGAATCAGGTTCTGAAGAGGTTATCCCTCCCTCCCCATGTGCTAGACCCCTAATAGAACAAGGCCTGGTCTTAGGCCCACAGCTAGGAGGGGTGCACAGGGGAAGGTAAGGGGTATGGGGGTTCAGCAGGGGCCTAGAACCCCGGTCTCCCATGCCCCAGGCTTACTAGGGGTTTCATCCCAGGATAGGCAGGCTTCCACTGTCACTAGGCCTACTGGTAGCGAGATAGCACCGGTGGGCCTCATTAACATTACAGGCGCTACCCAGCAACTGGCAATTAATACTGCGGTTGCTTCGATTACCCCCATTGTTGCTCCGGAGGGCGGTGCGGCCCCAGTGCGGCGGGGCTGGATCCAGTGTCGGAGGTTGGCCATGTGTCAGCACTTGAGGGCCTTGCCGCCCGGGTCCTTGGCGTCCATCGCCACATTGGCCCAGTCCCTAGATGCGGTGATGGCCCAGGGTGGGGCTGAGACAAGCGGTGGCGGTGGGGGAGGTTCCGGCACTCTCGGCGGCCCTCCAGACTCCTCTAGGCCGCGTGGTGCATCTCCAGTAGGCTCCGCCCTCTTGTACACGTCACGCACTACCTCCCCCTGTGAGTTATCCAGCGGGGAGGAGCGTGGACGCTCAAGGAGACGGCGCAGGGCCTACAGCAGAGACAGGAGCGGGTCTTCATCCGGAGGAGCCCCAAGTAAGTTGAGGAGGCTCCGGGTGGAGGATGGCACTCCTGAGGGGAGGGGGGTCAGGCAGGTGGGCAGAAAGGTCGCAGCTAAGACCCCGGAAGGAAGGAGAGGCAGGGTGGCAATGGAGGATATATGTGTGGGTCAGCAGGGCCAGGGGGCGTGTGTTGTGAGAGGTATGGCTGGCGCAGGGTATAATAATATTGAGCAAGGCAGACATAACCAGTCGGCCACAATGCAAGGGGGCACTGGTGGGCTTCATTGCAGTGTCAAGAGATGTTGGGATCAGCGATGGGGCAACCTGTGTGTGTGAATGAGGATTTAATACGAAGGGCTGTGGCATCTGCGTTGGGCATGAATGGGGGGAGGCTACTGGGGGGCAGTTGTCTGGGGGTACGGTAGCAGGGGGCCCCTTAGGGGTTCCATCTCACACCCAGAGTACTCCCCATATTCCTTTATCTCCACAGGCTGTCGTGAGAGATACAGATGGCGGCAGCAAGCATGCAAGGAGCAGCTGGTTCACAACCGGTCAACCCCTCTACCTCAGCGGCTTCAGCACAGATCAGGGCTGGACCCATGCCACCATTGGCTCCCAGAGGTGAGTACCTGCTTGGCACATCCACACACGCAGAACACACTGTAGCGGCAAGTGATTCAGGTTCAGAAAGTGAGGGGGACAAGGTGGCACAAGCGGCGGGGTCAGAGGCGGTTCCATTTGTCACTGAGGGGACTGTAAATCCCACCCTACTAGCCGCTAATGTAGCCAGAAAGGTTGCATCACATGGGGACACTTACCCGTGCTTAGTCCATTCACTGTATGGGCACTTGAAGGCTAAAGTGGTGGCAAGGATTCAGGATGGTCACTATGTGAACATCTTTGAACTTTCACCGGAGGCCTGTAGGGCAAAAGAGAGGGCGGCAGATGGCAAAGGCCCTAAGAAAGTACAGAGGCCTGAAACTTATGAAGAATGGCAAGGTGCTTCAGGGTGTTGGCAACCTGTTATTTGGATAAATAGCAAACGCAAGGGCACAACCTGTTTAAGTACGAGGACACAATTGACGATGTTCACGCTAGGTTTAGAGAAGGCGCATGGTGGGAGTACGACATGGCCTTCCGTAGAAAGATGGTAGGGAATCCCATGCTCCATTTTGGGACTCAGGATCTGTACCTGTGGTCCAAATTGGGGCAGGAAGGGTCTAATGTGCAGGCAATGGGAGTGCGTGCTGGTTCGGTTTGCCCTGGTCCCCATCCTAAGAGATGGGGGTGGGAATGTTGGAAGTTCCAGGACAAACAGTGTGACAAAGGGGCAAGTTGCTCCTTTCGTCACATCTGCAAGCGGACCACACCCACGGACTGAATGTAATAAGAAGCGAGAAGCCGGTGGGGTAAGACAGTTCTCCAAGGGGGGCCCTGGAAACAAGGGCGCCAAGTCCCCTTAGGCCGGAGGCCATGTCCATCTGGCTGGCACAGTACCCGAATAAGGTGGTAGATGAGCTTCTCAGACAAGGATTGAATGAGGGGTTTAGGATCCCTGTGTCGGGCCAGGTGGTAGGTTCCATGGTGCATAGGAATTTAAAATCAGCCTATGAGTTCCCGGGGGTGGTTAGGGATAAATTGGCCAAAGAGTTATTGTTAGGTAGAGTGGCGGGTCCTTTTGCGGTTAAGCCTCTACCGGATTTGGTGGTGTCCCCTCTGGGGGTCGTACCAAAAAAGGACACGGGCAAGCTCAGGTTGATACATTACCTGTCTTACCCTAAAGGGGCGTCGGTGAATGATGCCATTGACACCGAGGTCAGTTTGGTGCACTACAAGTCCTTCGACAAGGCCTTGGAGCTAGTCAAGGGCAAGGGAACGGGAGCCCTGATGGCCAAGCTGGACATAGAATCAGCTTTCAGGCTGCTCCCCTTGCATCCGTCGGCGTTTAGGCTGATGGGCATAAAGATTGATGGCGACTTCTACGTTGATCGTTCCCTGCCCATGGGGTGCTCGTTGTCATGCGCTCTATTAGAGAGTTTTAGCACGTTTTTACACTGGGTGGTACAGAAGGCGTTGGGAGGTGGGGCCGTGGCCCACTATTTGGACGACTTCCTCCTGGTGGGAAGTGCGGGCTCTGTGGAATGTGAGAACCTGATGGAGGTAATGCATGACATGATGGGTAGATTTGGGGTCCCTTTGGCGGCCGATAAGATGCAGGGGCCATGCACATGTCTCACATTTATGGGCATAGAAATTGACACACTTACAGCGGTCTGCAGGCTTCCAAAAGACAAGGTCGACCGCTTATTAGAAGTGGTTTTGTCAGTAAAGGGGGCATCTTGGGTGTCCCTTAGGGAGTTGCAATCCTTGCTTGGCATGCTAAATTTTGCTGGCAGGGCTATTCCTATGGGGAGGGGAGTGTTTTGGTCAGATAATATGAGCGTGGTGTACGCCATTAATAGATTATCTGCTTCCTCTCCTAGAGTAGTCACTTACTTGAGACACTTGGTGTTGCGCTGTTTGCTGCTGAACATTTGCTTTGTGGCACGGCACGTTAAATGAGGGTTTGGGGTCGCTCTGGGGTACATAGCTATTTGCAGGGGTGCGCAATCATTGTCAGCGCTTTTGCTCAGCATTTCATATCATGTACTTACAGGCAAGAATTCCCCCCCAACTCGCGTTTGGATAGTGGGGTACTCATTCATTCATTGGGCGGGCATCAGAGCGCTGCGGCTACCGGATGGGCAGCAGCTGGGATTTCCGGCGTCGAGAGGTTTGGGTGAAGATCTCTAGAGTTTTGCAACTATCTCTCTCTTCCAATTGAGCGCAAGCAACCCGTGCTGCGCTGCAGTCCCCCGAATAGGGGTCCTGGCCGGCTGGCAGCAGGGGTTAGGTTAGGAGTTAGATGCCACCACCAATTTATACTGAACTTGTTACAAGTTAATAAAATTTGAAAAAGTTGCCTGATATGGCATTTTGCTGTGATAAAGGTTTATGTAAATAAATGCGAGCGTGACCGGTCTTTCCCCACACATGGTGTTGTGTATTTATTTTCAGTAAAGTGTCTAGAATAAGTAAAGACGTAATAGGAAATTTGTCCCTTATGGAAGTGGAAGGCCCTCTTGTGGGTCTGTAGCAAAATTAAGGGACAAAGGACTTGAAGTCTGGATGGTTCTAGGTTACAACAATGTTGCAAGTAAGGGGGTGGGGTTTCTACTCACCTTTAAAGGTTCTTGTTGCAGTAGATCCGGCCTCTTTGTTCCTGCGTCCAGACTTCAAGAAGAGCTTTCCCACCCGCCCATCCCGGAGAGAAGAAATGGCGGCATAGTAGTGGTAATGGTAAGGGCTTAGTTAGACTTGGCTCGGATAGGTTTATGTGAGCTAGCCCATTAAGTCCAGGTCTGGTACATTAGCTTCCACCTCGTGATGGCGTGTTTTATGACTCGCCAGGCGTGGGCACCTTCTCGGGCTGGAATTGGATACCCTAGCTGGTGGTCGACCAGGACCCTTGAAGAGGGCGGAGAGAGATGTGAGTGACGTCCTTAGATAGGGGAGGGACGCCCACCGGGTGCCGACCTGGGGGGTTCTCCCCCTTATGAATCTTTGGGTGAAGATCACTAGAGTTTTGTAACTATCTCTCTCTGCCAATTGAGCGCAAGCAACCCGTGCTGCGCTGCAGTCCCCCGAATGGGGGTCCTGGCCGGCTGGCAGTAGGGGTTAGGTTAGGAGTTAGATGCCGCCACCAAGTTTTACTGAATTTGTTACAAGTTAATAAAATTTGAAAAAGTTGCCTGATATGGCATTATGCTGTGATAAAGGTTTATGTTAATAAACGCGACCGTGACCGGTCTTTCCCCACACATGGTGTTGTGTATTTATTTTCAGTAAAGTGTCTAGAATAAGTTAAGACGTAATAGGAGATTTGTCCCTTAAGCCTGTGGCATATAGCATAGCATGTAACAAATATGTAACAGTGGTCTCTAACCTGTGCCCTATATGTCATTACTGTCACTGATCCCTAGTTATCTATTAAACATTGCAATGTGAATAGTATATACAAAAACATGCAGCTCGTAACTCTAATTGCAGAGAGATCATAGAGCTTACTTCCCTCATAAGACAGTGACGATGGAAAAAATAAATAAATTTATATACATATATATATATATATATATATATATATATATATATATCTCCACTCCTCCAAAGCAGACTTAATCACAAGCAAATCCTGATCTCCTATATCATAATTATCTTCAGCAGATATCTAAAAAAAAAGGCAACTGGATACATCTGGTCCTCCAGACAGTGGAACAAGATAAGTCCAGTAGCAATATTAGAAGCATCCACCATACAATTTTCATTTCAACAGCTTGTCAACTTCTTTTATCAAATGTTCTTCATTCTTTTGATATCCTTTGTTGAAGAAGCAGCAAAAGCACATCTGGGAGATAGCTGAAAATATCAGGTGGACCAATGACAAGTGGTATAAATGTGCAGCTACCAATCAACATCTAGCTCCCAGTAGTACATTTCTGCTTCTGAGACAACATAGACATGCTTTTAAACAAAGGATACCAAGAGAATGAAGCAAATTAGGTAATAGAAGTAATTGAAAAGTTGTTTAAAATAGGATGCTTTATTTGCATCATAAAAGAAAAATGTGGGTTTCATATCCCTTTAAGTCTTCACTAATGCAATACACACCACCGCCAGCTCTCTAAGCCCACATGGTGTTTGAACGCTGGCGACACATAGCATATGTGTGTATGCCCCTGAAACATTTTTTGCTAATGGACGTATTTGGGAAAAAAAAATTCTATTTTAAAATTGAAATGCGTTCATGCAAATTATATTTACAAGGTTTTGCAAGCTCTCCCTCCCTCTACACCCTTTGTGCTTGTAAACGTCTTCCCCAAAGATCTATCCTAAGAACTCACTAAACTTAGTCATTTTCTAACTCAAGTTAAAGTATAACTCACTAGAGCTCTTAAAATTCCTCCAATACTAGAAATAATGCATGCAAAGAAATATATATAAATGTCAGAAATGCGTCAATGCCCTTGGGCTTCTTGTTTATAATTTCCATAGCCTGTTTTATTCTCTGCAGCGTGATGCAATATTTACGATACACGTGGTATTTCAGGCATTCATGTAATGGAAATCAGTTTGATGATCTAACTAACATTTTCAAGGTAGTTTCATAACCAGATCATAGTCGATCTTGAATTTATTTTCTTATATAAATAGTATGTCCGTTACCTTATGTGATTGTCATTGCCTCTTGGACCCATCTATTAGCATATCCATAAGATAAGGGAGCAGAGTAATTTATAAAGAAAGAAAAATATCAATTGTAGATCAAAAGTACCTTTCAAAATATTTAAGAGGCAGAGACTCTCTTGTTTATAATGAACCTCATATGAGAATCAAATGAAGTATTGGTTACAGACACAAATCTCTCAAATAGTATCAGAAATATTGTTAAAGGGATAAGAAACCCAACATTTTTATTTCATGATCCAGACAGAGCATACAATTGAACAAAGTTTCCAATTTGCTTTGTTCTCATGTTATTATTTGTTGAGGAGATACTTAGGTAGGTAGCATGTACATACTTGGCGCACTAAATGGCAGTAAAAAGTGCTGCCATCTACTGGTCTTGCAAAACTGCTGCCATATAGTGCTGCAGAAATGTGCACACTCATGAGGCTACCTCCCTGCTTTTTAACAAAAGATACAAAAGGAATGAAGCAAATTTGATTATAGAAGTGTTCTATCTGAATCACATTTTTGGGGGGTTTATGTCCCTTTGAACTCATATAAATTAGAATGCACTTATTGCAGTTTAGTTATCGAGTCTGACTTGTATTCTTAATCATTTATACTGCAACTTAGATAGAAGATAGCTGTTAAAGGGATATGAAATCCACATTTTTTTCTTTCATGATTTAGAAAGAGCATGCAATTTAAAAAAAAAAATTTCCAAATCACTTCTTTTATCCAATTTGCTTAATTCTCTTGATATCCTTTGTCTAAATAGGCACAGTAGTTGCTGATTGGTGGCTGGCTGCACATAGTTGTCATGTGTGGTTGGCTCACCCATGTGCAATGCTATTTCTTTAACAAAGGATATCTGAAGAATGAAGCAAATCAAATAATAGAATAAAATTGAAATGTTGTTTAAAATTATATTCTCTATCTGAATTATGAAATACATTTTTGGGGTTTCATGTCCCTGTAATGATCTGTGAGAGCAATTAAACTTACTAAGGATATTAATAGTGATCTTGAACTATGGAGATTAGCATTGAACTTTAGTTGTGCAGAGAAGACAAACCTAACAACAAAATAACTGGAGGAATAAAACAGTGAAGAGACTATGCGGCCCATTTATTAAGCTCCGGACGGAGCTCGCCAGAAACAGCAGTTATGAAGCAGCCCCTGTGAAGTCTGAACTGTAATTTCTCTTTAAACTGTAGAACCTTGGAATATAAGGGCCTCTATGTCATATACAGGATTCTGTAATGATAGAGAACTCACCCTTTCTTTCTTCAGAGGAGTCGCACAACAATATCTAAATCAAACAGCAATAGGGACTCACAAACCATCTTCAACCTCCATCCATGTTTTACCTCTGCATTAATTCAGTCACCAAGAAAAGAGGGGCTAAACCTTGGTGCAATAAGGTATTTATCCCCTATACACTAAGGAGTCTTATTGCTTCATATAGTGGGGCCCATTTATCAAGCTCCGGATGGAGCTTGAGGGCCCGTGTTTCTGGCGAGCCTGCAGGCTCACCAGAATCACCAGTTATGAAGCAGTGGTCTAAAGGCCGCTGCTCCATAACCTGTCCGCCTGCTCTGAGCAAACGGACACACATCGCCGAAAAATCAACACGATCGAGTACGATCGGGTTGATTGACACCTCCCTGCTGGCGACCGATTGGCCGCGAATCTGCAGGGGGCGGCGTTCAATGCTGAATACAGAGAGCGTATTGCTCTCCGCATTCAGTGAGGTCTGGCAGACCTGATCCGCACTGTCGGATCAGGTCCGCCAGACCTTTGATAAATATCCCCCATTGTCTGCTGTAGACTGCAAGATTGCTAGTGAAGAGACCCAGTGAGACTGAAAACATTGTTACAAAAATTGGAAATAACCTTTGTTTTTAATGTTTTTAATAAACTTTATTTTCTTTCTCTCTCTCTAGTATAGTATATATCTATATTTTTATATATAGGATAAAGTTGTGTTCTGCGTGGGCTGAACATAGAGGAAGTTTTATTTCATTCCACTCTTGTTCAGTGCACTCCGAACACTTTATATATGTTAAAGAGAACCAAACAATATTAGAATGCCTCTTTAACCCCTTAATGACCACAATGTACCCTGTATGTCACTGGTCGTTAAGGGTTTTTTCAGGACATAATAGCACAAGTCTAGCAAGAACACGCTATTAATGCCCTCCCTCCAGCAGGCTTTGTGGAATAGAGCAGTCTCAAAGCTGGTGACAAGACCGCGTTATAAAACAATCAAGTTCCAAAAAAAGGCCAGTGACATACAGGGTACGTCGCTGGTCCTTAAGGGGTTAAGATCGCTGCTCGAGTCAGTTATTCATTACCATGCTTACAGGTCAGGTGATAAAATCTTTGTTAATGAAAAGTGCTGACTTACAGGTGAGTTTTCTGACACTAGTGTCAAATATCTCTGAATCTCTGTAGTTTCATTTTAAGGAGTTTTCTCCAATTAGCATTACAGTGTGTCTTCCAAAATGAAAGAAAATGTTTTAAAAAGTATATTTAAAAGCATTGACATCAACCCTTTTCAAGACCACCTCCATTCTTGCTAATGGAAGTATTTGGGGGGAAAAATTTCTATTTAAAATTGAAATGCACTCATTCACATTTTATTTATAAGGCTTTGCAAGCTCTGATCTTTGTCTCCACCCTTTGTGCTTGTAAACATATTCCCTAAAGATGTATCCTAAGAACTCACTAAACTTACAAGCAGTCATTATCTAACTCAAGTTAAAGTATTACCCGCTAGAGCTTTTAAAATTTCCTTCAATACTAGAAATAATGCATGCAAAGAGATATAAAAAAATTCTGTTTTATTTTTGTGATAAAACACCGAGCAGTGGGTTATGCTTAATGAAAATCAGTGCAATATGTATTATTCATCATTTTAAAAGGATTTTACTTTTTTACCTTTTTTTTTTTTTAACTTAATTTGTGCAGGGCCCATTACTTCTTGTTACAACATCACAAGGGGGCTGGGGTCTCTACAGGAAGGTCTATCTAACATGATGTCATTAAATTTTCTAGATTAACTTCAGCTGGTTTACTAATCAGGTAATGCTGGAGAGACAGTAAGTCTGTTTTGCTCATGCTCAGAAGAGGTAGAATGCAACTTAAGTTCAAAACACGCCCCCTCTCATCTCCCTGGGGGCAGTGGCTTCCATTAGAAATTCTCAGTGCTCATTTTGCAAGAAAATAAGTAGTCTGTTTGCTGTTTTTTTCACACAATCTGTTTCTTTTTTACATTACTTGGATTTAACACGTGTTTTTACTAAACAAGCACTGTTTCATATCCCTTTAACCCCTTCACCCAGATCACCATGGTTCTACACCATGCGATGCAAGTGCCAGTGTACAGCATAACGTAGAGCTATGGCAATCCAATCTGGCTCAGGTTGCGGTTCCGCAGTCAGCTTTGATAACGAGAGCCACACCTCGGGCGTATAAGCCATCTGCCTTAATATGGTAAGGGAGCACTAATCATGCTCCATTACCATATGAAGCAGTGCCGATATAGAGAGTGTAACTGTCTATATTAGATACTCTGTTGGTGGTTCGGAGGGGTGAGATGTGAAGATCAGAGTTGGTCGGGTGGTAATCATGGAAGGGGGGTAGTTCCCTACCGTACAGAAAAATTAGTAAGAGGATGAGGAGGGAGCGGTCAGTCCCTACACTACATAAAAAAAAGTTATGATTGGAGGAAGTCCCTAAACTAAAAATGAAAAAAAGTAAACAAAATAATTTGAAAAAGGCCCTACACAGACAGTCTGCCAGTGCCTAAGATAACGGTAACCAGTGGAAGGGTGCAAGGTTAGAGTGCTGTTTGAGAGACCAGGGAGGTGGGAGGGTGAAGAGGGATCCCTGCAATACAGAAAAAATAAAATAAATAAGACCCTACACTGGGTACAGGCAGAATGTCTAAGATTGTGGTCGTAACCAATGAGGGGTGTTGAAGGAAAAACTGCTGTTTGGGAGGGATCAGACAGGTGGAAGGGTAATACCTGCATTGCAATAAATATTACCCCTAACAACTGAGAGATTAACCCCTTCAGTCAGGAATTTCAGATGTGTGGTGCACAGCTGCAATGCACTGCCTTCTAATTACCAAAAACGAATGGCAAAACGATGCATGTCTGCTATTTTTGAAGAAAGGGGAACCCAGTTAAAGGGACATAAAACCCAATTTTTTTCTTTCATGATTTAGATAGAACATACCATTTTATACAACTTTCTAATTTACTTCTATTATCATATTTTCTTTGTTATCTTGTTATCCTTATTTGAAAAGCAGAAATGTAAGCGCAAGAGTGTGCACATGTCGGCAGCACTATATAGCAGCAGTTTTGCAACAATGTTATATATTAGCAGTAGCACTAGATGGCAGCACTGTTTCCTGTCATGTAGTGCTTCAGGCATGTGCACGCTACCTACCTAGGTATCTCTTCAACAAAGAATAACATAAGAATGAAAACAATTTGATAATAGAAGTAAATTGGAAACTTTTAAAAATTGTATTCTCTATCAGAATAATTAAAGAATTTTTGGGGATTTAATGTCCCTGGCTTTTACAACCATATGTCTTATGATTGCAGTAGTTGTGTGTAAATAATTTCTGTGAGAAACAAAACTTCAACAATTTTTTTGAGTTGTCTACTTAAAAAAAAATAATAATAAAAAAAAAAAAAAAAAATATATATATATATATATATATATACATATAAATAAATAAATAAAGCGTTGGGGGTCAATTTTGAGAATTTGGTCAGTTCTACTACACCAAATGAGAGTTACCCATTACATCATTTTAGACATAGCTGCAGATAAAGAACTTACAATAATAAAAACAGAATTTATGTTTACCTGATAAATTACTTTCTCCAACGGTGTGTCCGGTCCACGGCGTCATCCTTACTTGTGGGATATTCTCTTCCCCAACAGGAAATGGCAAAGAGCCCAGCAAAGCTGGTCACATGATCCCTCCTAGGCTCCGCCTTCCCCAGTCATTCGACCGACGTAAAGGAGGAATATTTGCATAGGAGAAATCATATGATACCGTGGTGACTGTAGTTAGAGAAAATAAATCATCAGACCTGACTAAAAAACCAGGGCGGGCCGTGGACCGGACACACCGTTGGAGAAAGTAATTTATCAGGTAAACATAAATTCTGTTTTCTCCAACATAGGTGTGTCCGGTCCACGGCGTCATCCTTACTTGTGGGAACCAATACCAAAGCTTTAGGACACGGATGATGGGAGGGAGCAAATCAGGTCACCTAGATGGAAGGCACCACGGCTTGCAAAACCTTTCTCCCAAAAATAGCCTCAGAAGAAGCAAAAGTATCAAATTTGTAAAATTTGGTAAAAGTGTGCAGTGAACACCAAGTCGCTGCCTTACATATCTGATCAACAGCAGCCTCGTTCTTGAAGGCCCATGTGGAAGCCACGGCCCTAGTGGAATGAGCTGTGATTCTTTCAGGAGGCTGCCGTCCGGCAGTCTCATAAGCCAATCTGATGATGCTTTTAAGCCAAAAAGAGAGAGAGGTAGAAGTTGCTTTTTGACCTCTCCTTTTACCAGAATAAACAACAAACAAGGAAGATGTTTGTCTGAAATCCTTTGTAGCCTCTAAATAGAATTTTAGAGCACGAACTACATCCAAATTGTGCAACAAACGTTCCTTCTTTGAAACTGGATTCGGACACAAAGAAGGCACGACTATCTCCTGGTTAATATTTTTGTTAGAAACAACTTTCGGAAGAAAACCAGGTTTAGTACGCAAAACCACCTTATCTGCATGGAACACCAGATAAGGAGGAGAACACTGCAGAGCAGATAACTCTGAAACTCTTCTAGCAGAAGAAATTGCAACCAAAAACAAAACTTTCCAAGATAATAACTTGATATCAACGGAATGTAGGGGTTCAAACGGAACCCCCTGAAGAACTGAAAGAACTAAATTGAGACTCCAAGGAGGAGTCAAAGGTTTGTAAACAGGCTTGATTCTAACCAGAGCCTGAACAAAAGCTTGAACATCTGGCACAGCCGCCAGCTTTTTGTGAAGTAAAATAGATAAAGCAGAAATCTGTCCCTTCAAAGAACTTGCAGATAATCCTTTCTCCAAACCTTCTTGAAGAAAGGATAGAATCTTAGGAATTTTTATCTTGTTCCATGGGAATCCTTTAGATTCACACCAACAGATATATTTTTTCCATATTTTATGGTAGATTTTTCTAGTTACAGGCTTTCTAGCCTGAACAAGAGTATCAATGACAGAATCTGAGAACCCTCGCTTTGATAAAATCAAGCGTTCAATCTCCAAGCAGTCAGTTGGAGTGAGGCCAGATTCAGATGTGTCTCAAAGGTAGCTTCCATGGTGGAGCCGATGACATATTCACCAGATCTGCATACCAAGTCCTGCGTGGCCACGCAGGAGCTATCAAGATCACCGATACCCTCTCCTGTTTGATCCTGGCTACCAGCCTGGGAATGAGAGGAAACGGTGGGAACACATAAGCTAGGTTGAAGCTCCAAGGTGCTACTAGTGCATCCACTAGAGTCGCCTTGGGATCCCTGGATCTGGACCCGTAGCAAGGAACCTTGAAGTTCTGACGAGACGCCATCAGATCCATGTCTGGAATGCCCCACAATTGAATTATTTGGGCAAAGATTTCCGGATGGAGTTCCCACTCCCCCGGATGAAATGTCTGACGACTCAGAAAATCCGCTTCCCAATTTTCCACTCCTGGGATGTGGATTGCAGACAAGTGGCAGGAGTGAGTCTCCGCCCATTGAATTATTTTGGTCACTTCTTCCATCGCCAGGGAACTCCTTGTTCCCCCCTGATGGTTGATATACGCAACAGTCGTCATGTTGTCTGATTGAAACCGTATGAATTTGGCCCTTGCTAGCTGAGGCCAAGCCTTGAGAGCATTGAATATCGCTCTCAGTTCCAGAATATTTATCGGGAGAAGAGATTCTTCCCGAGACCAAAGACCCTGAGCTTTCAGGGGTTCCCAGACCGCGCCCCAGCCCACCAGACTGGCGTCGGTCGTGACAATGACCCACTCTGGTCTGCGGAAGCTCATCCCTTGTGACAGGTTGTCCAGGGTCAGCCACCAACGGAGTGAATCTCTGGTCCTCTGATCTACTTGTATCGTCAGAGACAAGTCTGTATAATCCCCATTCCACTGACTGAGCATGCACAGTTGTAATGGTCTTAGATGAATTCGCGCAAAAGGAACTATGTCCATTGCCGCGACCATCAAACCTATTACTTCCATGCACTGCGCTATGGAAGGAAGAAGAACAGAATGAAGTACTTGACAAGAGCTTAGAAGTTTTGATTTTCTGGCCTCTGTCAGAAAAATCCTCATTTCTAAGGAGTCTATTATTGTTCCCAAGAAGGGAACTCTTGTTGACGGAGATAGAGAACTTTTTTCTACGTTCACTTTCCACCCGTGAGATCTGAGAAAGGCCAGGACAATGTCCGTATGAGCCTTTGCTTGTGGTAGAGACGACGCTTGAATCAGTATGTCGTCCAAGTAAGGTACTACTGCAATGCCCCTTGGTCTTAGTACCGCTAGAAGGGACCCTAGTACCTTTGTGAAAATTCTTGGAGCAGTGGCTAATCCGAATGAAAGTGCCACAAACTGGTAATGCTTGTCCAGAAAGGCGAACCTTAGGAACCGATGATGTTCCTTGTGGATAGGAATATGTAGATACGCATCCTTTAAATCCACCGTGGTCATGAATTGACCTTCCTGGATGGTAGGAAGAATTGTCCGAATGGTTTCCATTTTGAACGATGGAACCTTGAGAAATTTGTTTAGGATCCTGAGATCTAAGATTTGTCTGAATGTTCCCTCTTTTTTGGGAACTATGAACAGATTGGAGTAGAATCCCATCCCTTGTTCTCCTAATGGAACAGGATGAATCACTCCCATTTTTAACAGGTCTTCTACACAATGTAAGAATGCCTGTCTTTTTATGTGGTCTGAAGACAATTGAGACCTGTGGAACCTTCCCCTTGGGGGTAGCTCCTTGAATTCCAGAAGATAACCTTGGGAGACTATTTCTAGCGCCCAAGGATCCAGAACATCTCTTGCCCAAGCCTGAGCGAAGAGAGAAAGTCTGCCCCCCACCAGATCCGGTCCCGGATCGGGGGCCAACATCTCATGCTGTCTTGGTAGCAGTGGCAGGTTTCTTGGCCTGCTTACCTTTGTTCCAGCCTTGCATTGGCCTCCAGGCTGGCTTGGTTTGAGAAGTATTACCCTCTTGCTTAGAGGATGTAGAACTTGAGGCTGGTCCGTTTCTGCGAAAGGGACGAAAATGTGGTTTATTTTTAGCCTTAAAAGACCTATCCTGAGGAAGGGCGTGGCCCTTACCCCCAGTGATATCTGAAATAATCTCTTTCAAGTCAGGGCCAAACAGCGTTTTCCCCTTGAAAGGTATGTTAAGCAATTTGTTCTTGGAGGACGCATCCGCTGACCAAGACTTTAGCCAAAGCGCTCTGCGCGCCACAATAGCAAACCCTGAATTTTTCGCCGCTAATCTAGCTAATTGCAAAGTGGCGTCTAAGGTAAAAGAGTTAGCCAACTTAAGTGCTTGAACTCTGCCCATAACCTCCTCATAAGAGGATGCTTGATTGAGCGACTTTTCTAGTTCCTCGAACCAGAAACACGCTGCTGTAGTGACAGGAACAATGCATGAAATTGGTTGTAGAAGGTAACCTTGCTGAACAAACATCTTTTTAAGCAAACCCTCTAATTTTTTGTCCATAGGATCTTTAAAAGCACAACTATCTTCTATAGGGATAGTGGTGCGTTTGTTTAGAGTAGAAACCGCCCCCTCGACCTTGGGGACTGTCTGCCATAAGTCCTTCCTGGGGTCGACCATAGGAAATAATTTCTTAAATATAGGGGGAGGGACAAAAGGTATGCCGGGCCTTTCCCATTCTTTATTTACAATGTCCGCCACCCGCTTGGGTATAGGAAAAGCTTCGGGGGGCACCGGGACCTCTAGGAACCTGTCCATTTTACATAATTTCTCTGGAATGACCAAATTGTCACAATCATCCAGAGTAGATAACACCTCCTTAAGCAGAGCGCGGAGATGTTCCAATTTAAATTTAAATGTAATAACATCAGGTTCAGCTTGTTGAGAAATTTTTCCTGAATCTGAAATTTCTCCCTCAGACAAAACCTCCCTAGCCCCTTCAGACTGGTGTAAGGGCATGTCAGAACCATTATCATCAGCGTCCTCATGCTCTTCAGTATCTAAAACAGAGCAGTCGCGCTTTCGCTGATAAGTGGGCATTTTGGCTAAAATGTTTTTAATAGAATTATCCATTACAGCCGTTAATTGTTGCATAGTAAGGAGGATTGGCGCACTAGATGTACTAGGGGCCTCCTGAGTGGGCAAGACTGGTGTAGACATAGAAGGGGATGATGCAGTACCATGCTTACTCCCCTCACTTAAGGAATCGTTTTGGGCAACATTATTATCAGTGGTATCATTGTCCCTACTTTGTTTGTCACATTTATCACATATATTTAAATGGATAGGAACCTTGGCTTCCGAACATACAGAACATCGTCTATCTGATAGTTCAGACATGTTAATAGGCATAAACTTGGTAACAAAGCACAAAAAACGTTTTAAAATAAAACCGTTACTGTCTCTTTAAATTTTAAACTGAACACACTTTTTTACTGAATATACGCAAAAGTATGAAGGAAATGTTCAAAATTCACCAAAATTTCACCACAGTGTCATAAAGCCTTAAAAGTATTGCACACCAAATTTGAAAGCTTTAACTCTTAAAATAACGGAACCGGAGCCGTTTTTACATTTAACCCCTATACAGTCCCTGGTATCTGCTTTGCTGAGACCCAACCAAGCCCAGAGGGGAATACGATACCAAATGACGCCTTCAATAAGCTTTTTCAGTGGATCTGAGCTCCTCACACATGCATCTGCATGCCTTGCTTCTCAAAAACAACTGCGCATTAGTGGCGCGAAAATGAGGCTCTGCCTATGACTAGAAAAGGCCCCCAGTGAAAAAGGTGTCCAATACAGTGCCTGTCCGTTTTTTTAACAATTTGCCAAGATTAAAATAACTCTCCTAAGTTATAAACCATTAAACATGCTTATATAGTAATCGTTTTGGCCCAGAAAAATGTCTACCAGTCTTTAAAGCCCTTGTATTCTTATATTGAAAATTAAGAAAATGGCTTACCGGATCCCATAGGGAAAATGACAGCTTCCAGCATTACCAAGTCTTGTTAGAAATGTGTCATACCTCAAGCAGCCAAAGTCTGCTCACTGTTTCCCCCAACTGAAGTTAATTCCTCTCAACAGTCCTGTGTGGAAACAGCCATCGATTTTAGTAACGGTTGCTAAAATCATTTTCCTCTTACAAACAGAAATCTTCATCTCTTTTCTGTTTCAGAGTAAATAGTACATACCAGCACTATTTTAAAATAACAAACTCTTGATTGAAGAATAAAAACTACATTTAAACACCAAAAAACTCTGAGCCATCTCCGTGGAGATGTTGCCTGTGCAACGGCAAAGAGAATGACTGGGGAAGGCGGAGCCTAGGAGGGATCATGTGACCAGCTTTGCTGGGCTCTTTGCCATTTCCTGTTGGGGAAGAGAATATCCCACAAGTAAGGATGACGCCGTGGACCGGACACACCTATGTTGGAGAAAAAACAATACAAATTGTGTTCATGTTTGTTCTTAGTTGAATCAGATGATGCCATTGAACACATTTTGAGATTATTTTTCTAGTTAGAAAGCTACAGGTTTTTTTGTGGAATGTGATAGTCTTTTATATACATTTGTTAATTTTTTATTGTTAATTTTACAATAATTTCCAAATTCTGTGAATAAATAGCTAGTTGAAATTGTCATCCTCTGAAAGCTCTTTTTATCCCAAAAATATGTACAGTTTTCACAGGTATATAATAAAAAAAAAACAAAGGTTCTATTTCTTTTTAAAGGGAGTGGTAACAAAAATACTTACATTTTTTTTGGCACTTTAGGCAGGGTTTTCTCTGAACTTAGGGTTTAAGAGGTCACGTGTGACGGCAAAAAAATAAAATATATTTTTTAGGGCTATATATATATATATATATATATATATATATATATACACACACAGTATGTGTCATAAATGCGTCAATACCCTTGAAGCTATGGGCTCCTTGTTTATAATTTCCATGGCATGTTTTTATACTCTGCAGTGTGATGCAATATTTACGATAAACATGGTATTTCAGACATTCATGTAATGGAAATTAGCTTTATGATTTATCTAACATTTTCAAGGTAGTGTCCTAACAAGATCATAGCATATCTGTAATTTATTTCATTATATAAATAGTATGTTTGTTACCTGATATGATTGCCATTGCCTCGTGAGAGGACACTGTATAACCCTACTATTAGCATATATATAAAATAAGGAAACAGAGTGTTTAAAGCTAACCCCATATGAGAGGCAATGACAGAAATCTTTCAAATGGTATCAGAAACCCAAACAATCTACACTGCAAATTAAATAGATTATAACTGTTAAAGCTTTGTAAGGCCTGTGAGGGCAATAAAAATTACTAAGGATATTAATAGTGATCTTGAACTAATGAGGTTGGTTAACACTGACCTTCAAATGTGCAGAGAAGACAAACCTACCAACAAAATAACTGGAGGAATAAAGCAGAGAACATAATATATCAGTTCTTTGTGCCCCACTCTACAGAATATTTAACCTTTATTCTTTAAAGTTCATGTTAGCAATTATCTCATGTGAAAGAAAATCTCCACTCTTACTGTAAAGGGAAATATAGCCCAAACCCTGGTATTACTTACATGAGACAAGTGCATGTAACTCCACAAAAATGTGATTTCAGAAACTTTAATGCCATTTTCGGTGTTATAAGTAGGATATCCAGATGCAATAAAGTCTATCAAATGTAATGTATTCTATTTATTGTTTAAAGGTGGAAAACGCAGCCATCGTAACACAAGATGAATGAAGAACATACAAGAACGATGAGGTTGACATTTTGGACTATTGAATTTTCAAATATTTTATTTATAGATAATTTCTGCATAATATATGATGGTGCAAATTGACAAAATTAATCTTTTTGCTAATTTGTAATAAAAAAATAAATGTCTTGGATGACAATTGCTTGTGAACTAAGGGTTTAAGATTTATTTATTTTCAATGGACCATTTTCTGATGAATTATAAACTTAGTAAGCGTGCATAGTATAGCACAAACACACTGCTGAGAACTCTCAGCTAGATTATGAGTTTTTGTTATGAGTGAAAAAGCTTCATAACGCTACTTTTTCCCTACCGCTGCTATAGTATAGTCTTGCAGGTATAGGTGTACCACATACTTTTTTGGCCGTCATGCAACGTCAGTACCACACTTTTAAAAAAGTCCTTTTTCAATGGGACTTCCATAGTGCCGCTATTATGAGTTTTGCCTGGGTAACCAAAAAGTGAGCGGTACACCCTATACCGTCAAGATACGTACCGCCATCTAAAGTCAGTAGTTATGAGTTTTACGCTACAAAGCTGTAGCATAAAACTCATAACTAAAGTGTTAAAAAGTACACTAACACCCATAAACTACCTATTAACCCCTAAACCAAGGCTCTCCCACATCGCAAACACTAAAATAGAATTATTAAACCCTAATCTGCCACTCTGGACATCGCTGCCACGATGCAAGATGGCGTCCCTTGAATTCCGATTGGCTGATAGAATTCTATCAGCCAATAGGAATTAAAGGGTAAAGAATCATATTGGCTGATGCAATCAGCCAATAGGATTGAGCTTCAATCCTATTGGCTGACCCAATCAGCCAATGGGATTGAGCTCGCATTCTATTGGCTGTTACAATCAGCCAATAGAATGCAAGCTCAATCCTATTGGCTGTAGGTTTTATTTAGAATTATTTTAATTATGTTAAAGTTAGGGGTGTTAGCGTTACGTTAGGGTTAGACTTAGGGTTAGGTTTAGGGGTTAATATATTTATTTAGTGTTAGTAAAGTGGGAGGCCTGAGGTTTAGGGGTTAATAACTTTAGTATAGTGGCAGCGGCGATATTGGGGGCGGCAGATTAGGGGTTAATAAATTTATGTAGGTGGCATAGACATTGGGGGCAGCAGATAAGGGGTTAATAAGTTTAATGTAGGTGTCTGCAATGTCGGGGGCAGCAGATTGGGGTGTTTAGACATGGGGTTTATGTTAGGGTGTTAGGTTTAAACATACATTTTCTTTCCCCATAGACATCAATGGTGCTGCGTTACAGAGCTTTATGCTTCGCGATTGCAGGTGTTAGGCTTTTTTTTAGCCGGCTCTCCCCATTGATGTCTATGGGGAAATCGTGCACGAGCACGTCAAAGCAGCTCAAAGCGCTTCTTGTATTTGTGTGCGGTATGGAGCTCAACGCAGCCATATAACCCGCAAACGCCGGGTTTTTGCAAACATGTAATAGCAGCGCTATTAAAGATGAGCGGTGGAAATAACTTCAAGTTATTAGCGAGACATTTATAACACAAAACTCGTAATCTGGCTGTTAACTAAATGATACATGGAATTCTGGGTACACCTCCAATTAAATTATGGTTTAGTACTGGCATAAAAAATAGTAATGGAAAAAATTGAGGTAGAAAATCACTTTTAATATTGGCATTAGACAAAAATTAAACAACATATTAACATATGCATAATTATAGACTAATTATGTTTAATTAATTTGTTCTATAAAATGAAAATTTGACGGTCCTAACATAGACCTCTCTAAATCATCTTTCTTAGCAACAGCCTTTTGATTCACAGCAGCTGGTAGCGCTGGGGGTCTTAAGTGACTTTGTTTGTTCAGCAAATTGAAATGGATCTCTGATGATTTCCTGTGTGAAGAGAAAAAGAAGAAGATATTTACAATATAATTATCATAAAGCCTCATTGTATGTTCAACAGGTACAGTACAACTAAACTGCTGCTTTTTATTTAAATTGACCTTCCCTATTTAATTCCTGGTCCTCTAACACCTTTCTCCTCACTCTTTGTTATAAACAGGATCCCATATTTATAGAAAACTCTCTCGCTCCTCTCTCTCTCTCCTCTCTTTCTCAACACTTTATATATCTTAAACTTTTGAGGACCATTAAACTTGACATTTCAACAATGCGTATATACTTAATTATTGCAAGTGAACCAATATTGCAATGTACATTAATTATTTATTTTGCATCCTTTTGCTGTAAAGTACATTTAAAATTTGTACTTGTTTCACTTTCTCCCAGGGAGGCTTGGGTTAATACTTTGGGGCAATTTATTTGAGCATTTGTTTACTTTTTCCTCACTCCCTAAGCTTCTGTGGTGTCACATGCTGTTAAAAGGTGGATTATCAGTTTTGCATTAACAATCATGATAGGAAAATAATTCTTTGCAATAGTAATTAAGTTAAATCAGTATTAAACCTCCTTAAGGGAATACAAGTGGCCAGGCTACTCCAGTCTACACATGTGCAAACAGAGTTTGTGCTATATCTGAATATTAGTTTGTAAATGATTAGCAGGGGTTCATTTGATCTGGGGGACAGGGAATCAGTTAAAAGAATAAACATAAAACAATATAGTCATTTGACAAAACAAAGCTGCAGTTTAAATTGTAAAATTATTCTTATATATGAAGGTTCCTAATCATGTAGTTTACAATTTGTGTTTAATGTCACTTTAAAGAGAACCTAACAATATTACAGTGCCTCTTTACTCAAGTCAGTTATTCATTACCATGGTTTTATAGTCAGTTATAGATCAAGTGATAAAAGCTTTGTTAATGAAAAGTGCTGACTTACGGTTTAAGATTTCCCCATTTAGCATTAGTGTTTCTTCCAAAATGGGAAAAAAAAGTTTTAAGAAGTATAAGGTATTTTAAAAACGTTGAAATCAACCCTTTTCCAGACCACCTTTGAGAAAGCTAATTTAAAATTTTATATATACTTAAAAATGAATGACTTGTCTTTGAGTTAATATTGCATCCCAAGGTTATTTACATAGCAAGGTCACAGATTAGATGCAGCAGTCTCTATATTCGTTAAGAACATTCTTTTCTATTGCAATTTGAACACAACATTCTATTCTATCTCATGATAAACCAAATACAACATTTTTTTTTACACATCTGTAAATAAAACTCTAAATATACAGTATTTGCTAATGTTTTCAAAATAATGAAATGTATTCCGCATACAGTTACATTTAATCTTTCAACTATCCTTAGGAATATGTTGAACTTGTATTTTTAAGTTTTAAATTTATGATTGTATAAATCTCAAAGATGTTAAAATAATTTAGAGCTGGAAATCGATAAAAAAAAGTTATTAAAAACAAAGTGTATCATTAAACATTTAATTTGACTTTAGTAAAACATATTTTTTTATATCAAGTAATTTAATTAGGTGAGTGGCCTATTAAATATGTCATTGAGGAAGTTCTGTTGCAAACAAAACGCGTTTGACCATGTCTGCTGCCTGTTTTCTTAACAGTGTGCTCTTTATCTGACTGTTTTGCTACGTGACGGCTTTGTATGAATAAAACTTTTTAACAGCCTTCTTTTCTTCGCTGTTTCTGTGGGCTGGGTGCGTTTGTTGCTGGACTACATATCCCAGGAATATAAGTAGCATTTCCCATTTGTCAGGTTTTTATCAAGAGAAAATGGGGCAGATAAAGATCTTCTGAAGCACAAAACCTTGAAACTGGCTTTTGCTAAGAAATAGCAGACCTTGTATAAGTGGGTCTAATGCACTGGGTTTCAAACCTGTTCTCAGGCCTCCCTAACTGGCCAGATTTTGAGGATATCTGAACTGGAGCCCCGGATGAAATAATTAGGTTATTAGTAGACATGAAAAGTAACCTGCTCTCGCCCAAGGTAATCCTCAAAATCTGGCCTGTTAGGGAGGCTTGAGCACAGATTTGAAATCCAGTGGTCTAAAAGCATTGGCAGAGACCATGGTACAGCTACATCCAACTTTGCCAGGAGAGGGAACCATTTATGAATCAGCACTAATTGACTAAAATGCAAGTCTGTAAAAGCACTGAGATAAGGGGACACAGTCTGCAGAGGCTTCGATACAAGGTAATCACATTGGTAAAAGTATATTAATATAACTGTGTTGGTTAAGCAAAACTGGGGAATGGGTAATAAAGGGATTATCTATGTTTTTAAACAGTAACGATTTTTGAATAAAAACAGAATTTATGCTTACCTGATAAATTACTTTCTCCAACGGTGTGTCCGGTCCACGGCGTCATCCATTACTTGTGGGAAATATTCTCCCCCACAGGGAAAGGCAAGGAGAGCACACAGCAAGAGCTGTCCATATAGCTCCCCCTCTGGCTCCGCCCCCCAGTCATTCGACCGACGGTTAGGAGAAAAAGGAGAAACTATAGGGTGCCGTGGTGACTGTAGTGTATAAAGAAAAATTTTTCAACCTGATTAAAAAACCAGGGCGGGCCGTGGACCGGACACACCGTTGGAGAAAGTAATTTATCAGGTAAGCATAAATTCTGTTTTCTCCAACATTGGTGTGTCCGGTCCACGGCGTCATCCATTACTTGTGGGAACCAATACCAAAGCTTTAGGACACGGATGAAGGGAGGGAGCAAATCAGGTTACCTAAACGGAAGGCACCACGGCTTGCAAAACCTTTCTCCCAAAAATAGCCTCCGAAGAAGCAAAAGTATCAAATTTGTAGAATTTGGCAAAAGTGTGCAGAGAAGACCAAGTTGCTGCCTTACATATCTGGTCAACAGAAGCCTCGTTCTTGTAGGCCCATGTGGAAGCCACAGCCCTAGTAGAGTGAGCTGTGATACGGTCAGGAGGCTGCCGTCCGGCAGTCTCATAAGCCAAGCGGATAATGCTTTTCAGCCAGAAAGAGAGAGAGGTAGCAGTAGCTTTTTGACCTCTCCTCTTACCAGAGTAAACGACAAACAAAGATGAGGTTTGTCTAAAATCTTTTGTTGCTTCTAAATAGAACTTTAAAGCACGAACAACATCTAAATTGTGTAATAAACGTTCCTTCTTTGAAACTGGATTCGGACACAAAGAAGGAACAACTATTTCCTGGTTGATGTTCTTGTTGGAAACAACTTTTGGAAGAAAACCAGGCTAAGTACGCAAAACAACCTTATCTGAATGAAAAACCAGATATGGTGGATTACACTGCAAAGCAGATAATTCAGAAACTCTTCTAGCAGAAGAAATAGCAACCAAAAACAGAACTTTCCAAGATAATAACTTAATATCTATGGAATGTAAAGGTTCAAACGGAACCCCTTGAAGAACTGAAAGAACTAAATTTAGACTCCAAGGAGGAGTCATGGGTCTGTAAACAGGCTTGATTCTAACCAAAGCCTGAACAAAAGCTTGTACATCTGGCAAAGCTGCCAGTCGTTTGTGCAACAAGACGGATAATGCAGAAATCTGTCCTTTTAGAGAACTAGCTGACAACCCTTTATCCAAACCTTCTTGGAGAAAGGAGAGAATCTTTGGAATTTTAATCTTACTCCAGGAGAATCCTTTGGATTCACACCAACAGATATATCTTTTCCATATTTTATGGTAAATCTTTCTAGTCACAGGTTTTCTGGCTTGGACCAGAGTATCTATCACAGAATTTGAAAACCCACGGTTGGATAAAATCAAGCGTTCAATTTCCAAGCAGTCAGCTGCAGAGAAACTAGATTTGGATGTTCGAATGGACCTTGTACTAGAAGATTCTGTCTCAAAGGTAGCTTCCATGGTGGAGCCGATGACATATTCACCAGGTCTGCATACCAAGTCCTGCGTGGCCACGCAGGAGCTATCAGAATCACAGAGGCCTTCTCCTGTTTGATCCTGGCTATGAGCCTGGGAAGGAGAGGAAACGGTGGAAACACATATGCTAGTTTGAACGACCAAGGCGCCACTAATGCATCCACTAGAGTCGCCTTGGGATCCCTGGATCTGGACCCGTAGCAAGGTATCTTGAAGTTCTGACGGGACGCCATTAGATCCATGTCTGGAATGCCCCATAATTGGGTTAACTGAGCAAAGACCTCCGGATGGAGTTCCCACTCCCCCGGATGGAAAGTCTGACGACTCAAATAGTCCGCCTCCCAGTTGTCTACTCCTGGGATGTGAATAACAGATAGATGGCAGGAGTGATTCTCTGCCCATTGGATTATCTTGGTTACTTCCTTCATCGCTAGGGAACTCTTTGTTCCCCCCTGATGATTGATGTACGCAACAGTCGTTATGTTGTCCGACTGAAATCTTATGAACCTGGCTTCCGCTAGCTGAGGCCAAGCCAGGAGCGCATTGAATATAGCTCTTAGTTCCAAAATGTTTATCGGGAGAAGCGACTCTTCCCGCGACCATAGGCCCTGAGCTTTCAGGGAGTCCCAGACCGCGCCCCACCCCAAGAGGCTGGCGTCGGTCATGACGATGACCCACTCCGGTCTGCGGAAACTCATTCCCTGAGACAGGTGATCCTGGGTCAACCATCAGAGAAGTGAGTCCCTGGTTACCTGATCTACTTGAATTTGGGGAGACAAGTCTGTATAGTCCCCATTCCACTGATTGAGCATGCATAGCTGTAATGGTCTTAGATGAATTCGAGCAAAAGGAACCACATCCATTGCTGCGACCATTAGTCCTATTACTTCCATGCATTGAGCTATGGAGGGTTGAGGAATAGAATGAAGAACTCGACAAGCTTTTAGAAGCTTTGCCTTTCTGACTTCTGTGAGAAAGATCTTCATTTCCACAGAATCTATTATTGTTCCCAGAAAAGGAACCCTTGTGGATGGTGACAGTGAACTTTTTTTCTATGTTCACCTTCCACCCGTGAGATCTGAGAAAGGCCAACACAATGTCTGTATGAGCCCTCGCTTTGGAAAGGGACGACGCTTGGATTAGGATGTCGTGTAGATAAAGTGCTACAGCGATGCCCCTCGGCCTTAGGACCGCTAGAAGGGACCCTAGCACCTTTGTGAAAATTCTGGGAGCGGTGGCTAAACTGAATGGAAGAGCCACAAACTGGTAATGTTTGTCCAGAAAGGCGAACCTCAGGAACTGATGATGAGATTTGTGGATTGGGATATGCAGATACGCATCCTTTAGATCCACGGTAGTCAAAAATTGACCCTGCTGGATTGTCGGTAAGATTGTCCGAATGGTTTCCATCTTGAAGGATGGAACTCTGAGGAACTTGTTTAATATCTTTAAATCCAGAATTGGCCTGAAAGTTCCCTCTTTTTTGGGAACCACAAACAGGTTTGAGTAAAAACCTAGACCTTGTTCCCCGGAGGGGACTGGGTTTATCACTCCCATCTTTGATAGGTCTCTTACACAATGTAAGAATGCCTGTTTCTTTATCTGGTCTGAAGATAAGCGAGACAGGTGGAACCTTCCCTTTGGAGGAAGTCCCTTGAATTCTAACAGGTATCCCTTGGAAACTATCTCTAGTGCCCAGGGATCCAGAACATCTCTTGCCCAAGCCTGAGCGAAGAGAGATAGTCTGCCCCCTACCAGATCCGGTCCCGGATCGGGGGCTACCCCTTCATGCTGTCTTGGTAGCAGCAGCAGGTTTGTTGGTTTGTTTACCCTTGTTCCAGCCTTGCATGGGCTTCCAAGCGGGTTTGGGCTGGGCCGCGTTACCTTCTTGTCTAGCGGCAGTGGAGTTATTAGCCGGTCCGTTCCTGAAATTGCGAAAGGAACGAAAATTAGACTTGTTCTTAGCCTTAAAAGGCCTATCCTGTGGGAGGGCATGGCTCTTACCCCCAGTGATGTCTGAAATAATTTCCTTCAATTCCGGCCCAAAAAGGGTCTTACCCTTGAAAGGAATATTCAGTAACTTAGTCTTGGACGAAACATCTGCCGACCAGGATTTTAGCCAAAGCGCCCTCTGCGCTACTATAGCAAAACCTGAGTTTTTCGCCGCCAATTTCGTTATTTGAAAGGCGGCATCCAATATAAAGGAATTAGCTAACTTTAATGCGTGAATTCTGTCCATGACTTCTTCATAGGAAGTCTCTTTCTGGAGCGACCTTTCTAGTTCTTCGAACCAAAAGGACGCCGCTGAAGTGACAGTAATAACACACGTAGCTGGTTGAAGGATGAACCCTTGCTGAACAAAAATCTTTTTAAGCAATCCTTCCAATTTTTTATCCATAGGATCTTTGAAAGCGCAGCTGTCCTCTATAGGAATAGTTGTGCGCTTCGCTAGTGTTGAAACGGCTCCCTCAACCTTCGGGACCGTTTGCCATGCGTCCCTTCTAGGGTCTACTATGGGAAACATTTTCTTAAATATAGGAGGTGGGGCAAAGGGTACACCTGGCTTCTCCCACTCCTTTTCCACTATGTTCGCTACCCTCTTAGGTATTGGAAAAGCGTCGTCGTGCACTGGGACCTCTAAAAATTTGTCCAATTTGCACAACTTCTCTGGTACTACCATGGAATCACAGTCATCCAGAGTAGCTAATACCTCCTTAAGCAAAGCGCGGAGATGTTCTAGTTTAAACTTAAATGCCACTAGATCAGGTTCTGCCTGTTGAGAAATTTTTCCTGAATCTGAAATTTCACCCTCAGACAGCCCTTCCCTTACAGCCAATTCCGATTGATGCAAGGGTAAAATAGATAAGGCATCGTCAGCGTCTGATTGTTCATCCTTTTTATCTGTATTTAAAACTGAACAATCACGCTTTCTCTGAAAAGCTGGCAGTTTGGATAAAAGATTTGCTATAGAATTATCCACTACTACTGATAATTGTTGCATAGAAATAAGCACTGGCGCGCTAGGTGTCGCCTGCGCGGGCAAAGCTGGTGTAGACACAGAAGGAGAGGATGTAGAGCTATCCCCACTACCTTCATTAGATAAATCATCTTGGGCAACATTATGAAAAATAACAGAGCTGTCCTGATTTTGTTTGGACGCTATGGCGCAATTATCACAAACACTCGAAGGGGGAACCACATTTGTCTCTATACACACAGAACATAGGTTATCTGATGGAACAGACATGTTAAACAGATTTAGGCAGGCAAACAATGCAATAAAAACGATTTTAAACAAAAACGTTACTGTCTCTTTAAATAATAAAATGACACATTTATTTCTGAATGTTCAAAAAACTATGAAGGCAATATCCGATTTTTCTGAAATTTGGACCCCAGTGTCTTAATGCTTAGAAAGTATTGCACAGCAAATATGGAGACTCTAGCTCTTAAAACAAGCAAACCGGAGCTAATTGTTGGATTTAACCGTTTTTATACACTACAATCCCTGCTACAGCCTTGTTGCAGCTTTTTACCTTCCTTAGGGGTCACCATTCACAGAAAAAAGCCTTTTGGAGTCACTTTCTGAGCCACAGGACCCTATCTGCATGCACTGCCTTGTAAATCAACTGTGCAGCTGAAGCACCAAAATGAGGCTTCCTCCCTCAGCACACTAGAGTGAAGGGGCCTTCCTGACTAGATTTAGGTGTCTAAAACAAGCCAGATCAATAAAAAAAATGTTCCCCAGTGTATGTGAGCTTATAAAATATTTCAAATGGTATCATATTGTAATAAAAACCAATCGATTTTGCCCCTAACAGTGTCTACCAGCATAAAAAACAAAAAGGGGAAGCCTGTTATCTTTTTTGCTGAGGTGAAAGAAAAATGGCTTACCTTTTCCCCTGAGGGGAAATATGACTGTCATCTAGCATTAGCCTGTGTTGTTAGAAGGAGACCAGTCATACCTGAAGCAGATGAGTCTGCAAACTGTTACCCCCAACTGAAGTTCTCTTGTTTCAACAGTCCTGCGTGATAACAGTAATGGATTTTAGTTACTGTCTGCTAAAATCATAGCCCTCTTAAACAGAAATCTTCATCACTTTTCTGTTATAGAGTAAATAGTACAAGCCAGCACTATTTTAAAATAACAAACTCTTGATAGAAGAATAAAAAACTACAACTAACACCACAAACTCCTCGCCATCCCCGTGGTAGATGCTACTTGTTCAGAGCGGCAAGGAGAATGACTGGGGGGCGGAGCCAGAGGGGGAGCTATATGGACAGCTCTTGCTGTGTGCTCTCCTTGCCTTTCCCTGTGGGGGAGAATATTTCCCACAAGTAATGGATGACGCCGTGGACCGGACACACCAATGTTGGAGAAATGTCCCTTTAAAGGGACAGTCAAGTCCAAAAACAACTTTCATTATTTAAAAAGGGAATGCAATTTTAAACAACTTTCCAATTTACTTTTATCACCAATTTTGCTTTGTACTCTTGGTATTCTTAGTTGAAAGCTAAACCTAGGAGGTTCATATGCTAATTTCTTAGACCTTGAAGACTGCCTCTAACTTAAATGCATTTTGACCACTAGAGGGCATTAGTTCATGCGTTTCATATAGATAACATTGAACTCATGCACGTGAAGTTACCCTGGAGTGAACACTGATTTGCTAAAATACAAGTCTGTCAAAAGAACTGAAATAAGGGGGCAGTTTGAGGAGACGCTACATGGTAATTACAGAGGTAAAAAGTGTATTTCTATAGAACTGTTGGTTATGCAAAACTGGGGAATGGGTAATAAAGGGATTATCTTTCTTTTTAAACAACAAAAACTCTAGTGTTGACTGTCCCTTTAAGTATTGGCTATACAAAAGTTGTGTAAACATAGCCAGCAGAAGAAATTACACTACCAGTGAAATGCCTAGAATACGAGTTTTGAGTACTATAGGGAAATTAACTAACGCAAGAAAAGTTGCGTTATTTAACTCCCTATATCGCAGCCATTACAAGTTTTTCAAAACCCGTCTTGTGCGTGCGACATGGGGTTTTTAAGCTCTATACCGCACACAAAACAAGCGCTGTTTTGATGTGCTCGTGCAAGCTTTCTCCATAAACATCAATGGGGAGAGAGGGACAGAAAAAAATCTAACACCTGTGATCACGGAAAGAAAAGCTCCGTAACGCAGCCCCATTGATGTCTATGAGGAAAAAGAAACTAACGTTTAAACCTAACACCCTAACATAAACCCCAAGTCTAAACACCCCTAACCTGCCCCCCGACATCGCCGACACCTACCTACAGTTATTAACCCCTAATCTGCCGCTCCCGATATCGCCGCCACCTAAATAAAGCTATTAACCCCTAATCTGCCGCTCCCGATATCGCCGCCACTATACTAAAGTTATTAACCCCTATTACACTGCACCCCAACATCGCTGCCACTATATTAAAGTTATTAACCCCTATTCCGCCGCTCCCCGACAATGCCGCAGCTAAATAAAGTTATTAACCCCTAAACCTCTGGCCTCCCACATCACTACCTAATCTGCTGCTCCCGATATTGCCGCCACTATACTAAAGTTATTAACACCATTCCGCTGCAGCCCAACATCGCCGCCACTATATTAAAGTTATTAACCCCTATTCCGCCACTCACCGACAACGCCGCAACTAAATAAAGTTATTAACCCCTAAACCTCTGGCCTCCCACATCACTACCACTAAATAAACCTATTAACCCCTAAACCGCCAGCCCCCCACATCGCAACAACCTAAATTAAACTATTAACCCCTACACCTACCCTTAAAACTAACCCTAAACTTAACCCTAACCCTAGCACCCCCTAACTTTAACATAATTACAATAGAGCTAAATTAAACTTACAATTCTTAACTACATACCGGTAATACCTATTTAAAACTAAATACCTGTAAAATAAAACCTAATGGCTAGATTACGAGTTTAGCATTATCAGCGGCTCAGTACTAACTTGCAAGTTATTTCCACCGCTCACCTCCCTATAGCGCTGTTATTACAGGTTTACAAAAACCCGGCGTTAGCAGGCAATATAGCAGCGTTGAGCAAACTTGAGCTCCATACCGCACTCAAATACCAGCGCTGCTTTGAGCTGGTTTTACGTGCTCGTGCACGATTTCCCCATAGACATCAATGGGGAGAGCTGGCTAAAAATAAGCACCTGCAATAAAGAAGCGTAAAGCTCCATAACGCAGCCCCATTGATTCCTATGGGGAAACAAAATTTATGTTTACACCTAACACCCTAACATAAACCCCAAGTCTAAACACCCATAATCTGCCACCCCCGACATCGCCGACACCTACATTACACGTATTAACCCCTAATCTGCCGCCCCCAACGTCGCCATCAACTACCTACACTTATTAACCCCTAATCTGCCGCCCCCAACGTCGCCGTCACCTACATTACACTTATTAACCCCTAATCTGCCGCTCCCAACGTCGGCGCCACTATACAAAAGTTATTAACCCCTAACCGTAAGTCTAACCCTAACACCCCTAACTTTAATATCATTAAAATAAATATACATAAAAATAACTATCATTACCTAAATAATTCCTATTTAAAACTAAATACTTACATATAAAATAAACCCTAAGCTAGCTACAATATAACTAATAGTTACATTGTAGCTATCTTAGGTTTTATGTTTATTTCACAGGTAAGTTTGTATTTATTTTAACTAGGTAGACTAGTTAGTAAATAGTTATTAACTATTTACTAGCTACCTAGCTAAAAACAGAATTTATGTTTACCTGATAAATTACTTTCTCCAACGGTGTGTCCGGTCCACGGCGTCATCCTTACTTGTGGGATATTCTCCTCCCCAACAGGAAATGGCAAAGAGCCCAGCAAAGCTGGTCACATGATCCCTCCTAGGCTCCGCCTACCCCAGTCATTCGACCGACGTTAAGGAGGAATATTTGCATAGGAGAAACCATATGTTACCGTGGTGACTGTAGTTAAAGAAAATAAATTATCAGACCTGATTAAAAAAACCAGGGCGGGCCGTGGACCGGACACACCGTTGGAGAAAGTAATTTATCAGGTAAACATAAATTCTGTTTTCTCCAACATAGGTGTGTCCGGTCCACGGCGTCATCCTTACTTGTGGGAACCAATACCAAAGCTTTAGGACACGGATGAAGGGAGGGAGCAAATCAGGTCACCTAAATGGAAGGCACCACGGCTTGCAAAACCTTTCTCCCAAAAATAGCCTCAGAAGAAGCAAAAATATCAAATTTGTAAAATTTAGAAAAAGTGTGCAGTGAAGACCAAGTCACTGCCTTACATATCTGATCAACAGAAGCCTCATTCTTGAAGGCCCATGTGGAAGCCACAGCCCTAGTGGAGTGAGCTGTGAGTCTTTCAGGAGGCTGCCGTCCGGCAGTCTCATAAGCCAATCGGATAATGCTTTTAATCCAGAAGGAGAGAGAGGTAGAAGTTGCTTTTTGACCTCTCCGTTTACCAGAATAAACAACAAACAAAGACAAAGTTTGTCTGAAATCCTTAGTAGCTGCTAAGTAAAATTTGAGAGCACGAACTACATCCAAGTTGTGCAACAAACGTTCCTTCTTTGAAACTGGATTAGGACACAAAGAAGGCACAACTATCTCCAGGTTAATGTTTTTGTTAGAAACAACTTTTGGAAGAAAACCAGGTTTAGTACGCAAAACCACCTTATCTGCATAGAACCCCAGATAAGGAGAAGAACACAGCAGAGCAGATAATTCTGAAACTCTTCTAGCAGAAGAATTTGCAACCAAAAACAAAACTTTCCAAGATAATAACTTAATATCAACGGAATGTAAGGGTTCAAACGGAACCCCCTAAAGAACTGAAAGAACTAGGTTGAGACTCCAAGGAGGAGTCAAAATTTTGTAAACAGGCTTGATTCTAACCAGAGCCTGAACAAAGGCTAGAACATCTGGCACAGCTGCCAGCTTTTTGTGAAGTAACACAGACAAGGCAGAAATCTGTCCCATCAAGGAACTTGCAGATAATCCTTTTTCCAATCCTTCTCGAAGGAAGGATAGACTCATAGGAATCTTAACCTTGTCCCAAGGGAATCCTGCAGATTCACACCAACAGATATACCAAATTATGTGGTAATTTTTCTGGTTACAGGCTTTCAGGCCTGAACAAGAGTATTAATAACAGAATCTGAGAACCCTCGCTTTGATAAGATCAAGCGTTCAATCTCCAAGCAGTCAGCTGGAGTGGGTCGAACGGACCTAGAACAAGAAGGTCTCGCCTCCAAGGTAGCTACCATGGTGGAGCCGATGACATATTCACCAGATCTGCATACCAAGTCCTGCGTGGCCACGCAGGAGCTATCAAAATCACCGACGCCCTCTCCTGATTGATCCTGGCTACCAGCCTGGGGATGAGAGGAAACGGCGGGAACACATAAGCTAGTTTGAAGGTCCAAGGTGCTACTAGTGCATCCACTAGAGCCGCCTTGGGATCCCTGGATCTGTACCCGTAGTAAGGAACTCTGAAGTTCTGACGAGAGGCCATCAGATCCATGTCTGGAATGCCCCACGGTTGAGTGACTTGGGCAAAGATTTCCGGATGGAGTTCCCACTCCCCCGGATGCAATCTCTGACGACTCAGAAAATCCGCTTCCCAATTTTCCACTCCTGGGATGTGGATAGCAGACAGGTGGCAGGAGTGAGACTCCGCCCATAGAATGATCTTGGTCACTTCTTCCATCGCTAGGGAACCCCCCCTGATGGTTGATGTATGAACTTGGCCCTCGCTAGCTGAGGCCAAGCTTTGAGAGCATTGAATATCGCTCTCAGTTCCAGAATATTTATCGGTAGAAGAGATTCTACCCGAGACCAAAGACCCTGAGCTTTCAGGGATCCCCAGACCGCGCCCCAGCCCATCAGACTGGCGTCGGTCGTGACAATGACCCACTCTGGTCTGCGGAAGGTCATCCCTTGTGACAGGGTGTCCAGGGACAGCCACCAACGGAATGAGTCTCTGGTCCTCTGATTTACTTGTATCTTCGGAGACAAGTCTGAATAGTCCCCATTCCACTGACTGAGCATGAACAGTTGTAATGGTCTTAGATGAATGCGCACAAAAGGAACTATGTCCATTGCCGCTACCATCAAACCTATCACTTCCATGCACTGCGCTATGGAAGGAAGAGGAACGGAATGAAGTATCCGACAAGAGTCTAGAAGTTTTGTTTTTCTGGCTTCTGTCAGAAAAATCCTCATTTCTAAGGAGTCTATTATAGTTCCCAAGAAGGGAACCCTCGTTGACGGAGATAGAGAACTCTTGTTCACTTTCCATCCGTGAGATCTGAGAAAGGCCAGGACAATGTCCGTGTGAGCCTTTACTAGAGGAAGGGACGACGCTCGAATCAGAACGTCGTCCAAGTAAGGAACTACAGCAATGCCCCTTGGCCTTAGCACCGCCAGAAGGGACCCTAGTACCTATGAGAAAATCCTAGGAGCAGTGGCTAATCCGAAAGAAAACGCCACGAACTGGAAATGCTTGTCCAGGAATTCAAACCTTAGGAACCGATGATGTTCCTTGTGGATAGGAATATATAGATACGCATCCTTAAAATCCACCTTGGTCATGAATTGACCTTCCTGGATGGAAGGAAGGAGTGTTCGAATGGTTTCCATCTTGAACGATGGAACCTTGAGAAACTTGTTCAAGATCTTGAGATCTAAGATTGGTCTGAACATTCCCTCTTTTTTGGGAACTATGAACAGATTGGAGTAGAACCCCATCCCTTGTTCTCCTAATAGAACAGGATGAATCACTCCCATTTTTAGCAGGTCTTCTACCCAATGTAAGAATGCCTGTCTTCTTATGTGATCTGAAGACAACTGAGACCTGTGGAACCTCCCCGTTGGAGGAAGCCCCTTGAACTCCAGAGAATAACCTTGGGAGACTATTTCTAGCGCCCAAGGATCCAGAACATCTCTTGCCCCAGCCTGAGCGAAGAGAGAGAGTCTGCCCCCCACCAGATCCGGTCCCGGATCGGGGGCCCGCATTTCATGCTGTCTTGGTAGCAGTGGCAGGTATCCTGGCCTGCTTTCCTTTGTTCCAGCCTTGCCTAGGTCTCCAGGCTGGATTGGCTTGAGAAGAATTACCTTCCTGCTTAGAGGACGTAGCCCTTGGGGCTGATCCGTTTCTGCGAAAGGGACGAAACTTAGGTTTATTTTTGGTCTTGAAAAGACCTATCCTGAGGAAGGGCGTGGCCCTTGCCCCCAGTGATATCAGAGATAATCTCATTCAAGTCAGGGCCAAAGAGAGTTTTCCCCTTGAAAGGAATGTCAAGCAATTTGTTCTTGGAAGACGCATCCGCTGCCCAAGATTTTAACCAAAGCGCTCTGCGCCACAATAGCAAACCCAAAATTTTTTCACCGCTAACCTAGCCAATTGCAAGGTGGCGTCTAGGGTGAAAGAATTAGCCAATTTAAGAGCACGAATTCTGTCCATAATCTCCTCATAAGAAGAAGAATTACTAATAATCGCCTTTCCTAGCTCATCAAACTCGAAACACGCGGCTGCAGTGACAGGGACAATGCATGCAATTGGTTGTAGAAGGGAACCTTGCTGAACAAACATATTTAGCAGACCTTCTAATTTTTTATCCATAGGATCTTGGAAAGCACAACTATCTTCTATGGGTATAGTGGCGCGCTTGTGTAGAGTAGAAACCGCCCCCTCGACCTTGGGGACTGTCTGCCATCAGTCCTTTCTGGGGTCGACTATAGGAAAACAATTTTATAAATATGGGGGGAGGTACTAAAGGTATACCGGGCCTGTCCCATTCTTTACTAACAATGTACGCCACCCGCTTGGATATAGGAAAAGCTTCGGGGGGCCCCGGGGCCTCTAAGAACTTTTCCATTTTACATAGTGGATCTGGAATAACCAGATAATCACAATCATCCAAATTGGATAACACCTCCTTAAGCAGAGCGCGGAGATGTTCCAACTTAAATTTAAAAGTAATCACATCAGGTTCAGCTTGTTGAGAAATGTTTCCTGAATCTGAAATTTCTCCCTCAGACAAAACCTCCCTGGCCCCCTCAGACTGGTGTAGGGGCCCTTCAGAAACCATATCATCAGCGTTCTCATGCTCTACAGAATTTTCTAAAACAGAGCAGTCGCGCTTTCACTGATAAGTGGGCATATTGGCTAAAATGTTTTTGATAGAATTATCCATTACAGCCGTTAAATGTTGCATAGTAAGGAGTATTGGCGCACTAGATGTACTAGGGGCCTCCTGTATGGGCAAGACTGGTGTAGACGAAGGAGGGGATGATGCAGTACCATGCTTACTCCCCTCACTTGAGGAATCATCTTGGGCATCATTTTTACTAAATTTTTTTATGACATAAAATACATATAGTTAAATGAGAAGGAACCTTGGTTTCCCCACAGTCAGAACACAATCTATCTGGTAGTTCAGACATGTTAAACAGGCATAAACTTGATAACAAAGCACAAAAAACGTTTTAAAATAAAACCGTTACTGTCACTTTAAATTTTAAACTAAACACACTTTATTACTGCAATTGCGAAAAAGTATGAAGGAATTGTTCAAAATTCACCAAAATTTCACCACAGTGTCTTAAAGCCTTAAAAGTATTGCACACCAAATTTGGAAGCTTTAACCCTTAAAATAACGGAACCGGAGCCGTTTTTATATTTAACCCCTTTACAGTCCCTGGAATCTGCTTTGCTGAGACCCAACCAAGCCCAAAGGGGAATACGATACCAAATGATGCCTTCAGAAAGACTTTTCTATGTATCAGAGCTCCACACACATGCAGTTGCATGCCATGCTTCCTCAAAAACAAGTGCGCCATACCGGCGCGAAAATGAGGCTCTGACTATGATTAGGGAAAGTCCCTAAAGAATAAGGTGTCAAAAACAGTGCCTGCCGATATAATCATATCAAAATACCCAGAATAAATGATTCCTCAAGGCTAAATATGTGTTAATAATGAATCGATTTAGCCCAGAAAAAGTCTACAGTCTTAATAAGCCCTTGTGAAGCCCTTATTTACTATCTTAATAAACATGGCTTACCGGATCCCATAGGGAAAATGACAGCTTCCAGCATTACATCGTCTTGTTAGAATGTGTCATACCTCAAGCAGTAAGAGACTGCACACTGTTCCCCCAACTGAAGTTAATTGCTCTCAACAGTCCTGTGTGGAACAGCCATGGATTTTAGTTACGGTGCTAAAATCATTTTCCTCATACAAACAGAAATCTTCATCTCTTTTCTGTTTCTGAGTAAATAGTACATACCAGCACTATTTTAAAATAACAAACTCTTGATTGAATAATAAAAACTACAGTTAAACACTAAAAAACTCTAAGCCATCTCCGTGGAGATGTTGCCTGTACAACGGCAAAGAGAATGACTGGGGTAGGCGGAGCCTAGGAGGGATCATGTGACCAGCTTTGCTGGGCTCTTTGCCATTTCCTGTTGGGGAGGAGAATATCCCACAAGTAAGGATGACGCCGTGGACCGGACACACCTATGTTGGAGAAATAAATACATATTTACCTGTAAAATAAAACCTAACCTGTCTTACACTAACACCTAAACTTACACTACAATTAAATAAATTACATTAATTAAAAACAATTAACTAAATTACAACCCCCCCCACTAAATTACACAAAATAAAAAATAAATTATCAAATATTTAAACTAATTACACCTACAATCAGCCAATAGAATGTGAGCTCAATCCTATTGGCTGCTTGGATCAACCAATAGGATTGAAGCTCAATCCTATTGGCTGATTGCATCAGCCAATAGGAATTTTTCACCTTTAATTCCGATTGGCTGATAGAATTCTATCAGCCAATCGGATTTCAAGAGACACCATCTTGGATGATGTCCCTTAAAGGTACCTTCATTCTTCGTTAGCCGTCAGACTTCTGCTGGCTTGGATGAAGACTTCGGCCCACTTGGATGAAGACTTCTGCCGGCTTCGCTGAGGCCTTCTGCCGCTTTGTTGAGGATAGATGTCCGGTCTTCAAAAACTGTAAGTGGATCTTTGGGGGTTAGTGTTAGGTTTTTTTAAGGGTTTATTGGGTGGGTTTTATTTTTAGCTTAGGGTTTGGGCTGAAAAAGAGCTAAATACCCTTTTAAGGGCAATGCCCATCCAAATGCCCTTTTCAGAGCAATGGGGAGCTTAGGTTTTTTAGATAGGTTTTTATTTGGGGGGTTTGGTGGTGTGGGTGGTGGGTTTTACTGTTGGGGGGGTGTTTGTATTTTTTTTTACAGTTAAAAGAGCTGATTTCTTTGGGGCAATGCACCGCAAAAGGCCCTTTTAAGGGCTATTGGTAGTTTAGTTTAGGCTAGGGTTTTTTTTTTATTTTGGGGGGCTTTTTTATTTTGATAGGGCTATTAGATTAGGTGAAATTAGTTTAAATATTTGATAATTTCTTTTTTATTTTGTGTAATTTAGTGTTTGTTTTTTTTTGTAATTTAGTTAATTGTATTTAATTAATGAAATTTATTTAATTGTAGTGTAAGGTTAGATGTTAGTGTAAGACAGGTTAGGTTTTATTTTACAGGTAACTGTATTTATTTTAGCTAGGTAGCTAGTAAATAGTTAATAACTATTTACTAACTAGTCTACCTAGTTAAAATAAATACAAGCTTACCTGTGAAATAAAAATAAAACCTAAGATAGATACAATATAACTATTAGTTATATTGTAGCTAGCTTAGGGTTTATTTTACAGGTAAGTATTTAGTTTTAAATAGGAATTATTTAGGTATTAATTGTAATTTTTATTTAGATTTATTTTAATTATGTTAAAGTTAGGGGCGTTAGGGTTAGGTTTAGGGGTTTAGGGGTTAATAACTTTAGTATAGTGGCGGCGATTTTGGGGGCGGCAGATTAGGGGTTAATAACAGTAATGTAGGTTGCGGCGATGTTAGGGACAGCAGATTAGGGGTTAATAATATTTAACTAGTGTTTGCGATGCGGGAAGGCAGCAGTTTAGGGGTTAATATGTTTTATTATAGTGGCGGCGATGTCCGGAGCGGCAGATTAGGGGTTAATAATTTTATTTTAGTGTTTGCAATGCGGGAGGGCCTCGGTTTAGGGGTTAATAGGTAGTTTATGGGTGTTAGTGTACTTTTTAGCACTTTAGTTATGAGTTTTATGCTACAGCTTTGTAGCGCAAAACCCATAACTACTGACTTTAGATGGCGGAACGAATCTTTTCGGTATAGGCTGTACCGCTCACTTTTGGGCCTCCCAGGCAAAACTCGTAATACCAGCGCTATGGAAGTCCCATTGAAAAATAACTTTTTGAAAGGTGCGGTAGTTATGTTGTGTTATGGCCAAAAAGGTGTGCGGTACAGCTATACCTACAAGACTTGTAATAGCAGTGGTAGTGAAAAAGCAGCGTTATTAGCCATAACGCAAAACTCGTAATCTGGCCGAATGTGTTCACGCCCGAGGAGTTATTTAAGAGTTAGCACAACACAGTACTAAATGCAATTCAATAGATAAAAAAAAATAGTCATGTGATCAGGGGGCAGTCAGAAGATGCTTAGATACAAGGTAATCACAGAGGTAAAAAGTATATTACTATAACTGTGTTGGTTATGCAAAACTGGGGAATGGACAATAAAGGGATTATCTATCTTTTAAAACAATAAAAATTATATTGTAGAATGTCCCTTTAAAATGCGGTGAGCTTTTATCAAAATACTTTACACTAATTACTCTGAAAGGAAAACTATGCATACGAAAATAACAGCAATTTTAAGGTACAGTGCACTGAAAACAGTGTATTTTGATTTGTATTAGGTGTAATAGGGACACTGAACCCAAAAAAATTATTTTGTGATTTAGATAGAGCATGAAATTTTAAGCAACTTTCTATTGTAATCCTATTGTCAAATGTTCTTTATTCTCTTGGTATCTTTATTTGAAATGCAAGAATGTAAGTTTAGATGCCGGTCCATTTTTGGTGAACAACCTAGGTTGTCCTTGCTGATTGGTGGATACATTCATCCACCAATCAAAATCTGCTGTCCAGAATTCTGAACCAAGAAAAAAAGCTTAGATGCCTTCTTTTTCATATAAAGATAGCAAGAGAACGAAGAAAAATTGATAATAGGAGTAAATTAGAAAGTTGCTTAAAATTGCATGCTCTATCTGAATCACAAAAGAAAAATTTTGTGTTCAGTGTCCCTTTAATGTTTAAGCATACAATGGTCTCTCCCTGTATAATTTGTTCTCGTTGCGCACTTTTACATAGCAGAGAGCTCTAATTATTTCTATGGCAGACATCTAGCCACTCACAGGGACAGACTCCTTTTTGACATAGAATTCCATGAGGGCTGCCCCTAAAAGTGTTAAAGTGGAAAAACAAGTCTAGATGTAGAGACCATCCTAACTGGGCTGCAGAGGTTACAATGGATTATTTTCCTTAAATAAATGTCACACACCTCTCAGATCATTGTTAACAAGTATTAGTGAGTATGAATAATATTTTTGTCTGTTATTATGCTAGGAATGTAGTTATATAATTAATACATTAAAGGGACATTAAACACTTGGAGATGGTAACATGAAATGATAAATCGTATATTAAAAAATTACTCTGCAATATACTTTCATTATTTATTTTGTCCCCTTTTCCTGTAATTCCATTCTGAAATTGTGAGCTTTTCAGTTCCTATTATAAATGGAAGTGCAGAGCACTTTTATATTCCACACAACCATTGGCTGCACACTCTAGTGACCTATTTATAACTGTCCCTAATTGGCCACAGCAGAGAAGGTAACCTAAGTTACAACATGGCAGCTCCCATTGCTTTAGAGGCACTAAAACTGTATACTTATTTTGTCAATATTTAAACAGCTAATGAAACTTTAAAAAATACATCTACATGTTATTTTCAGACTAATCTTTTCTTGGAATGCTTCATTCTATCTCCAATTTATTTAGTGTTTAATGTTCCTTTAATTAGCATAATATTGGGGGCGGAGTTTGCCTACATCTAAGATGGACGTGTCTCCCTAGAGCTCTGCACTCCTGTCCGGGGAGAAACGCCATCACCCGCTCAAATCACCTTAATGAGGAAAACAAAAGTGTTAGCCGTCACTATGAATATGTGGTGCATTGATCGATACCACTTATATGCCTCATACTGCTGAACATCAAGCCCTACTGAGAGCGCAAAGGCCCGGTGGTAGTCGCCATCTTTTCTTTTAACACCGGAGCCGCGCCACCGCATCAGCGCAGCCTCACCCCAGCTCAGCTAAGCCGACGAAGTGTACTACCGGACAAAGCTTCAGAGCTACATTACCTCCGGAGCGTGAGTATGGGCCTGATGGCGTCTCTACACTCTGCCTAACAACACTTTAATGAATCTCAGGGGGACTAACCACATGCTAATCAAAAGGCCATAAAGTCTCTAAAACGGCCTCTCTAACCTTATCCTCAAAACGGCTCCTAAGCAGCTAAATCGAACCTCTAAACCACAAACAAATTTATAAGGGACTCTAAACATTTATAAATCTCCTAATGCACCTAGACAACAAACTTGTGAACTCACAATAGAATGGTCTAGAAACCTGAAATATAGAGATTCTCCACGTGGCAATTCCTACTCATGCTTATACTATTGGGATCTAGTCATGCACAGTTCCACCTTCAGCAACTAAACATTTATTAGTTTTACTCCCCTAACAATACAGCACAAAATTGGTGGGGAATTGTGCTTGGACTATCAGTTTTTGAAAAGTTCTACATGTTTCTTTTCCTTGCACTTATTTCTGTCGGCTCTTTTCATTGAGATAGATCATATATAACCCTTGCCTGCCATCTTGTGGTCAAAAGTGAAGCAACTTGTAGAAGATTCATTTCCCCTTGCACCCTTTTATTTCTTATACAAGATTGCCACCCAGTGGACCAAAGGTGTTATTACAGATAAAGGTCCTCAGACCTCTCAGCAATTTTTTCATTCCTAATACAAGTCTGACATCTAGTGGTCATAGTTGGTATCACACTGAACTGCTCTTAATACACAATAAAAGCCCAAGAGAATTAAGAAACCACAACTAACCTACAAAAAGCATTCTCACGTCATCACTAAATTAGCATCTTGTATGACAACCCACTCAGGAATATCAGAATGACATCAAAGAGATTGAATAAGACGGAGAAGATAGGCGGTGGAAAAAACACTCATGTAACCTCTTTTTTCAAGCAAACGCAGAATGACAACCCTGCTGAATCCTCCCCTGAGTCTAGGGTATTGGAGGAAGTTGCTTTAACAGAGCCTAACACTACAGAGGACAACACACCTCTAACAAGAGCTGATCTCCACCTACTAGTATCAAAACAAGATATCACCAACAGTTTTGACAAACTGTGGGCAAAGATGGATGCCATGCACACTTCCATGAATGAGAGCCTCAATGATATCAAGAAGGATATGTCTGACCTGGGCGCAAGAATCGACTCCCTGGAGGAAAACAATGACAACATTATAGAAGATGTAGAGATGGCGGTCCAACAGACATCCCAACAACAGCAAGTTGTGACGGAACTACTAGACAAGTTGGAGGATATGGAGAACAGGAGCAGACGCTGTAACATCCGTCTTAAAGGCATCCCAGAATCAGTAACATCTACAGACCTCCCTTCATACCTTCACCAACTATTTTGTGCAATCACAAGAATAGACTCATCCACAGAAATTGAAATTGAGAGGGCCCACAGAGCACTCAAACCCAAGCCCAAAGCAGATCTCCCACCCAGAGATGTCATTGTGGCCTTCCTGAGATTCCCTGAAAAAGACAAAATCATCAGAGAAGCAGCAAAACAACCTACTTTTAAATTCAGAGGTAATGTGGTACACTTTTTCCAAGATCTTAGTAATAGAACTTTACAAAGAAGGGGTGCCCTGAGACCCCTAACAACTCTTCTACGGAAAAATCAAATCCAATATAGATGGGGTTACCCCTTTGCACTTCACATATCAAAGGACAACAAATTGCTGACAATAAAGGACGCTGAAGGGATCCCAGATATATGTGAAGCTCTGGGTTTGGAGCTACCTCCTGCTCAGGGCCCCACACCTTCCACGGACATACCAAAACCACAAAGGATACCTATGAAGTCACAGAGATCTCAATGGACAAGAAATCCTTCAAAGAAATCTAAAAACAACTGATGGACTGTTTTGAAACCTTCATGCACTAATTCTCTTTCAGCCTCACCCGAGATTCTCTGGTTGGAGGGACATGGTGACTGAATCTTCAGGCACCCCATTTACAACCAGAAGCTGCCTCTCTACAACATGGACATAGAGTCAGGAATCTGTTGGGTTTGTGGTTGGGTTGTTGTTTAGTTTAACCATTAGAGTTTAATTCTTGTTAAGTTTGTGCAAGGTTCAAGGAACTGTAACAGGGTGGCCAGAACTAATATCTATAATATTACCACTACGTTCTCTAAAAAACCTCTTACAATAAGTAGTACTTTAAGCAACAAGAGGGTAGATAGGTGAAGTCTCCTCGGACTCAAGGTCCCCTTGGAAATTACTTTTTTTTCAATGTTTAGTCAAGCTATAGTTTTTTTGTTATTTGTTCCAGGTTTAATAATATGGACCGAGAATGTAATGTATAATTTGATTAACCTGTTTTATTTTTTCTTCTTCTTCCTCCTTTTTCTGTATCTCCCCCTCTTTACCTCTTCTCTCCTTCCCTCACTCCCACTCCCAAAAAGACCACAGATACTCCGCAAATACAGAAGCAGAGCTGATACTCATCTGGGAACTCTGGATTCACCAACTTCAGATAGGTCTCACACTTGGGGTCAGGTAACCAAGAACGCACCAATACATACTGATTCTAAGACACCACTCAATTACTCAGATGGCTAGTACCAACATCACGTTAGTCTCACACAATGTGAGAGGCCTTAACTCAGACACTAAAAGGAGGAAGTCTATGACACAATATAAACATTTAGGGGCCAATGTTATTTTCCTCCAAGAAACCCACTTCATGACCTCCCAAATACCGAAATATTGGGAAAGACAATTCCCTTTACACTATCACTCGACAGTTAATCAGAAAAAAAGAGGGGTGTCTATACTCCTCCACTCCTCTCTAAATTTTTGTCTCACTGACTCCATTATAGACAAGGAAGGGAGATTTCTTATCATTAAGGGCACTATAAATGATACAGAAATAATCTTTTGCAATGTATACGCACCTAATGAACACCAAGAACAGTTTTTCACTAACCTGTCCTACCTCCTGACTAGCTGGAATGCAACTAGAATCCTCCTAGCAGGGGACTTTAATGTACCTCTTTATACACAGACTCAAGCCTCAAACACCCACATCACGGCTGCCCAACATAGAATGAATAAAAAGACACTATCAATTCTCAACACGATGGCAGGACATAACTTACTCGACACATGGCAGGCAATATACGGCAATACAGCTGACCACACATTTTACTCCTCAGCACACCGTAAATACTTCCGCTTAGATTATATCTTCTCAAGCCAGATCCTAATATCAAACATTGTATCTTCCTCTATTCAACCATGTGTATGGTCTGATCACTCAATAGTCTCACTTAAATTGTCAGGAATTCTTCTGCACAACAATACTAAAAGCTGGTCATTTGACCCATTATCTTTAAAATATCCAAACCACAAAGAGACGGTCCTCAGACACATGGAGGAATACTGGAAACTTAACACAAACACAGTAGATAACCCTTTACAGGTGTGGGCGGCTCATAAAGCGGTTATAAGGGGACTATTAATCCACATGAAGTCACTGGCTAAACGCAAAACTAAAACTATCTTTGACTCACTTCAACGGGACATAGCTAACCTTGAGAAACGCCACAAAATTTCTGGCTCACCCAATCTCTATAAGACACTATTAGAAAAACGACAAGCACTCGACAAATTGCTTTCTGACCAATCTTCCAGGGCGGGGTTGAGGCTTCAGTCTAAATATTTTCTTTACGCAAATAAGCCAGACAAATTCATGGCCCATAAAATTAGAAACAGAACAAGAGACATGTCAATCCCATATTTATATAATACTCAGGGGGTCCTTACATCAAACCCCAAAGATATAGTTGCCTCATTTGCAGCCTACTATGGTTCCCTGTATGATGGCCAGAAGGTAACCAAATCAGAATCCACAAGGAACTCCCTTGACACTTTCCTAGAGGAAGCGACTTTACCCAAGATAAGCGAACAAGACTTAGAATCCTTAAATGCTGACATAACAGACAGAGAGGTCCTAGGGGTACTCAAAGATCTAAAACCAGGCAAGGCAGCAGGCCCTGACGGGTTCCCAGGAGATTATTACAAACAGTTCAAACCCATCCTCACCAAACATATTGTTCAATTCTGTAATTCTATCCTAAAAGGTCAAAAAATCCCTTCTGAATTGTTAAACGCTAAAATTATAGTACTCCCGAAACCAGGCAAAGATAAGATGGTGTGTCAAAATTACAGACCAATATCCCTCATAAATCAAGACCTCAAAATTTTCACCAAAATCTTAGCCAACAGACTCAAACCTCTACTCCCCAAAATGATCCACCCAGACCAGGTAGGCTTCATTCAAAATAGAGAGGCGCCAGACAACGTTAGGAGAATGGTATCCCTGATTGATTATATACAAGAATCAAAAACGCCTTCTCTGCTCCTATCCCTGGACGCTGAGAAGGCGTTTGACAGGGTCGACTGGACTTATATGCAAGCAGTGCTGACCAAAGTAGGCATTTCGGGAGAATTCATGAGTGCAATACAAAGTATATATTCCACCCCTTCAGCAAGCGTAAGAGCTATGGGTCACCAATCCGAAAGCTTTCCTGTCCTCAATGGAACCCGTCAGGGATGTCCTCTGTCTCCATTGCTATTCGCAATATGCATAGAACCCTTGGCCCAACAAATTAGACGATCCCCTGACATAACTGGTATCAAAATAAAACAGAAGGAATACAAACTTACGCTCTTTGCAGACGATGTCCTCCTCTCCCTGACGAGACCAATGATAACACTGCCGAACCTCTACCAAACCCTTAATTCCTTTTCCTCTATATCAGGTTATAAAATCAACCTGGAAAAGTGTATGGCATTACCTATACACATCCCAGATCACACCAAAAAGCTCATAGAGGCTAATTTTGAGTTCAAATGGGCCAAACACTCTCTCAGATATCTGGGGATTAATCTGACTACAAGTTCCAAAACACTATATAAGGAAAATTACCCTTCTATATATAAATCTATTAAACAAGATTTAAATAAATGGAGCAAACTACGATTTTCATGGTATGGTAGACTCTCGGCAATCAAAATGATGGTATTACCAAGGATCCTATACTTATTCCGTACCCTACCAATCAGTATACCAGCCCCAGACCTAGAGGATCTCCAAAGACACATAACTAGCTTCATTAGAGGAAATAAAAAAGCTAGGATACCCTCGTCAGTTCTCTCTAGAAACAGACAATTGGGGGGGGTGGGAGCACCAAATCTCAAGCATTATTATCAGGCAGCCAGACTCGCACAGACAGCTCTCCTAAATGATCCTGAAGAGGACATTATTTGGACGCAGCTGGAAACAGACATCTTAGGACTTTCCCCACGTGACCTGATCCTCTGGGCCCCTAAACGATGCTTTAGAAGGAAACAATACGAACACCCAATAATAGACTTCATGATCAAGCAATGGTCTAGGCTGACTACCTCCTTGAATCTACTCCCCACGTACTCCGCTAAAGCCACACTCACAAGCCAAGTTAGACAAGAATTGGTCCCTACCATCAAAAAATGGGAAAATAGGGGTCTCTATAGGATAGCCGACATTATCGAGGGAGGCAAACTGATGAGTTATACACAATTACAAGAAAAACTCCAACCAATTAAATTAGAATGGTTCCTATACTTACAACTAACTTCCACAATTCATCCCCTACTACCTCTTATAACTAAGAACTTGCCCTCCACATTAGAAAACATCTGCAGCACCTCATCCAGACCCAAGAACACCATTTCCAAGCTTTACCAAGCGATTCAACTAACATCAGACAACTCCAAAACCTCTATACAAATCAAATGGGAAAAGGATACTAGTAAAGATTATGAGATACAGGAGTGGTATACAACTCTTTCAAGTGCAGGGAGAGGATTATTGAGCGCAGATATGTGGGAAAACTGCATCAAAACCAACTTCAGATGGTATTTAACACCGTTGATAACCTCACACTCTACTAAAGATAAATCCAGACTTTGCTACAGAGGCTGCGGGGAGATGGGGGACTATAGACACATGTGGTGGGACTGCACTTATTCACATAGGGTATGGAACCGACTATCTAGATTCTTAAGCTCACTCCTAGACAGCCCGATAAGACTGACCATGGAACAAGCCTTGCTCCATGCCAGACTTAAAGAATTCAACAAATATATTAATCTGTTTATCAGAATCACTTGCACAGCCACTAGGATTTGCATAGCCCGTCATTGGAGGGAGGGTGCCCCTTCCTGGGAAGAAATCCAACTTAAAATTAAATTTTATTACAATATGTCGGAGCAGGCAGCTTTCCTCCTAAACACCCAAGAAACGTTCCAGAAAGTATGGTACTACTGGATGTTAAATAACGTATCTTAACAGACTAGCCTACTAGGTTAGGACTCCCCACACAGATAGAATTGCACTCTAGTTCAACAGGGTCCCCAAACAAGATAGTTACAACAAAGTTCACCAGGTGACAAAATAACCCCACTTACAATAAAGGTCTTCTTTTCCTACACAAACTGGTGTGGAATGGTCTGGAGATATTCCCTTACCCACTCCCCACCTTTCCCTCTCCCTCTGTCCCACTCTACTTTTCCCCTATTTTCTAACACTTTATTTCATCTTTTCTTTTTTGGTATCAGGTATTAGAAATGGGCCCTTAGTGTCAAGAAGGACACAATATAATTCTCTATCTAGATTAAATAAGAGATGCCATGTCATAGGACTATTGGTCCACAATGTATGCTATCAATAAATTATCTCATGTTAGAGCGGCCCTACTAGTTTGGTCTAGATGTAGTAATTGAACGATTCATTGCTATGTAGATTGCATTATTTCACTTACTATGTAACTTAAGAAAACCAAGATCTTTGTTTTCTTGATTTGTTTTTTCATGTATATTTCTTTTCTCTTGTAATTATACCTTTCACAACAAAAATTAATAAAGAATACTTTATCATAATTAGCATAATATACATAAGATATTAATCAGTTAAAATGTCACTTTAATGACAATCAAGCGTTTGCAAATTTGCTATTCCATAGATAGAATACACAATACACTGCATATTATGACACATTTTAATAGATGAGAATAGTACATAGGAAATCATTACATATAGTTATGGAGTTCCATATATGGATTCTGTTAATAAATTACACAATAACCATAGTAAGGAACAAAGCTTTGTTAGCTATTTAAGATCAGAAGCTGATCTGTATAAAATCTGTCAAACTGTAACCAACAGCTGTCATTAGATACTCACAGTATAGGGACTGGTTACTAATACTTATTGCATTTAAGATAAAATTATTAATGTATTCTAAATAACAATGTCACATTATATTAAAATTCTTACGGCCAGATTACGAGTTTTGCGTTATGAGGGGTGCGGTGCTAACTTGCACGTTATTGTCACCCCTCCAAGCCGGCAGAAGTGGTCCTCCAGATGGCCAGAAGTCTTCATCCAGACGACATCTTCTATCTTCATCCATCCGGCGCGGAGCGGGTCAATCAGCCAATAGGATTGAGCTCACATTCTATTGGCTGATTGGAACAGCCAATAGAATGCGAGCTCAATCATATTGGCTGATTGGATCAGTCAATAGGATTGATGTTCAATCCTATTGGCTGATTGCATCAGCCAATAGGATGCAAGTTGGTTATATTGTAGCTAGCTTAGGGTTTATTTTATAGGTAAGTATTTAGTTTTAAATAGAAATTATTTAGTTATTAATAGTAGGTTTGATTTAGATTTAATTATATTTAAATTAGGGGGTGTTAGGGTTAGACTTAGGTTTAGGGGTTAATACAGGGAGTGCAGAATTATTAGGCAAATGAGTATTTTGACCACATCAACCTCTTTATGCATGTTGTCTTACTCCAAGCTGTATAGGCTCGAAAGCCTACTACCAATTAAGCATATTAGGTGATGTGCATCTCTGTAATGAGAAGGGGTGTGGTCTAATGACATCAACACCCTATATCAGGTGTGCATAATTATTAGGCAACTTCCTTTCCTTTGGCAAAATGGGTCAAAAGAAGGACTTGACAGGCTCAGAAAAGTCAAAAATAGTGAGATATCTTGCAGAGGAATGCAGCACTCTTAAAATTGCAAAGCTTCTGAAGCGTGATCATCGTACAATCAAGCGTTTCATTCAAATTAGTCAACAGGGTCGCAAGAAGCGTGTGGAAAAACCAAGGCGCAAAATAACTGCCCATGAACTGAGAAAAGTCAAGCGTGCAGCTGCCAAGATGCCACTTGCCACCAGTTTGGCCATATTTCAGAGCTGCAACATCACTGGAGTGCCCAAAAGCATAAGGTGTACAATACTCAGAGACATGGCCAAGGTAAGAAAGGCTGAAAGACGACCACCACTGAACAAGACACACAAGCTGAAACATCAAGACTGGGCCAAGAAATATCTCAAGACTGATTTTTCTAAGGTTTTATGGACTGATGAAATGAGAGTGAGTCTTGATGGGCCAGATGGATGGGCCCGTGGCTGGATTGGTAAAGGGCAGAGAGCTCAAAGTCCGACTCAGACGCCAGCAAGGTGGAGGTGGAGTACTGGTTTGGGCTGGTATCATCCAAGATGAGCTTGTGGGGCCTTTTCGGGTTGAGGATGGAGTCAAGCTCAACTCCCAGTCCTACTGCCAGTTTCTGGAAGACACCTTCTTCAAGCAGTGGTACAGGAAGAAGTCTGCATCCTTCAAGAAAAACATGATTTTCATGCAGGACAATGCTCCATCACACGCGTCCAAGTACTCCACAGCGTGGCTGGCAAGAAAGGGTATAAAAGAAGAAAATCTAATGACATGGCCTCCTTGTTCACCTGATCTGAACCCCATTGAGAACCTGTGGTCCATCATCAAATGTGAGATTTACAAGGAGGGAAAACAGTACACCTCTCTGAACAGTGTCTGGGAGGCTGTGGTTGCTGCTGCACGCAATGTTGATGGTGAACAGATCAAAACACTGACAGAATCCATGGATGGCAGGCTTTTGAGTGTCCTTGCAAAGAAAGGTGGCTATATTGGTCACTGATTTGTTTTTGTTTTGTTTTTGAATGTCAGAAATGTATATTTGTGAATGTTGAGATGTTATATTGGTTTCACTGGTAAAAATAAATAATTGAAATGGGTATATATTTGTTTTTTGTTAAGTTGCCTAATAATTATGCACAGTAATAGTCACCTGCACACACAGATATCCCCCTAAAATAGCTATAACTAAAAACAAACTAAAAACTACTTCCAAAACTATTCAGCTTTGATATTAATGAGTTTTTTGGGTTCATTGAGAACATGGTTGTTGTTCAATAATAAAATTAATCCTCAAAAATACAACTTGCCTAATAATTCTGCACTCCCTGTAAATTTAGTATAGTGGCGGCGACGTTAAGGGCGGCAGATTAGGGGTTAATAAATGTAGGTAGGTGGCGGCGATGTTAGGGGCAGCAGATTAGGGTTTAATAATATTTAACAAGTGTTTGCGAGGCGGGAGTGCGGCGGTTTAGGGGTTAATATGTTTATTATAGTGGCGACGATGTCGGGAGCTGCAGATTAGGAGTTAATATTTTTATTTTAGTGTTTTCAATGCGGGAGGGCCTCAGTTTAGGGGTTAATAGGTAGTTTATGGGTGTTAGTGTACTTTTTAGCACTTTAGTTATGAGTTTTATGCTACAGCTTTGTAGTGTAAAACTCATAACTATTGACTTTAGAATGCGTTACGAATCGTTCTCTGTGTCTGTATTTGACAATAGGTTCTAAATCTTTATAGAAAAATCACAATTATTGTTCTTTCTGCATTGACAAAAAACAGCTATGGTAGTAACATATGTTTACTTCACAAATCCTTTTTGACACTTTGTTTCTTTCTTCACATATTTATTTGAAAAACCAAGAATGTAAGCTTAGGAGCCGGCCCATTTTTGGTTCAGAACCTGGGTAGTGCTGATTGGTGGTTACATTTAGATACCAATCAGCAAGCGCTACCCAGGTGCTGAACCACAAATGGGCTGGCTCCAAAGCTTACATTCCTGTTTTTTTTTAAAGATACAAAAAGAATAAAGAAAATTTGATAATAGGAGTAAATCAGAAAGCTGCTTAAAATTGCATGTTCTATCTGAATCATGAAAGTTTAAATTTGACTAGACAATCCCTTTAATGAATCCAGGGCAGTACAATCCCCAGCCTTTGGCATGAACACAAAAATCCATTATTCAGTGTTCTCTAGGATACCATGACGGTAAATTAATGTTTTGCTCATTATATTCCAATACGTCTAATTATATATAATATATATTATAGCTCTCACATTCCCACGTTTCAATTCAGTAGTATTTTCTATGGCTTTGTCTACAAGTTTTTCTGGGAGAAAAAAAATACCAAGAACAGATTCAGTCAATCATAAAAATCTAAAGTACTGGACAGATTTTTATAATTAGTTGCTTTCTAGGATTAATCATAAATATCAGGCTTTTTTTTTATTAAACAAAGGCTCAACATCAACCACATATATCACACAGATCACATTCTAACACTTGTGGTCACAACTCATTTCCTCCACATTTCCAAATGATAATGATAACCTTTAAAAAAAACAAAAACTTTTAGATAAGAATTCTGTATGTTCAAGGGCTTCATCAAACCATGGTTCTGATTTAAAATCCCATTCCTCCCCAGTAAACTACAGTTAATTCAAGTACATACCAGAGGCCCACAAATGTTATGACTGGGATAGCTGCAAGAAATCTGTTTAGCTGAAAACATTATTCTAAGCTTTTGCAGGCTCCTAATGAGGATATATGGCCTGTTATGTTTGTCAAGACTGTAGCATATTCTACTGATTATACTAAGTCTAAAGGTAAAGACACAGATTAATTACCCATAGCACCTTTAATGTAGTATGAAGACATACATGAAATATACACAGTGCAATTTCAAATGTAAGTATTTCAGGTTGAAAAATACCAGTATGCCTGAAATATCCGTAAGATGGTGGCGCCACCAGAATTCCCACAGACAATGGGAAAGATAAAGGTCCCCAGTAAGTGCATGTGCCCATGAACACCAAGCAGAAAGGAGCAATGTTTCACTGCATTACTTAAAGGGCCATAATACCCAAATGTTTAAACACTTGAAAGTGATGCAGCATAGCTGTTAAAAGCTGACTAGAAAATATCACCTGAACATCTCTTTGTTAAAAAGAAAGATATTTTACCTCAAAAGTTCCTCAGTAGCCACATCCCATTGTAAAGGATTTCTAAGCAGCATATTAGTATGTCTGTCCCGGGACAGCTGAAAGGATGAGCCTCGTGCACTCTCATGTTATTTCCCTATTCAGTGTAACAATGAAATCTCATGAGAGTTAAGTGAAATCTCCTGAGATCACAGTAAAAGAGTTCATGACCTCAGCACTGCTGATTGGCTGCTGTTCATTTCTTCATTTTTTTTTTTTTTTTACCTGCAGCTGGGCAGCAGCTGAGTATAACTTTTTACACAGAACTTACTCTGCTGAGGAGATTGTGAAGTAAAATATCTTCCTTTTTTACATAGAGATGCTCAGGTGATATTTTCCTATCAGCTTTTTACAGTTATACTGCATCAGTTTCAAGTGATTTAGCATATGAGTATTATGTCCCTTTAAGCATTTAATCTTTAGAGAAACTGCAGACTATGTTCCTAGTCCTGTTCAACTGCAGGATGTACAGAACTAGGAGTAGGGGAGGGGTCAGTACTACCTATGAACAGGTAATTGTGGGTGTGATTAGTTTTGTCCAGTCCCTTTAGGAAGGGGTAAACATTGGTGACAGGAGCATGTGCTAATTTATGTGCCAGTAAGATCACACTAACCTTTTTCTTAGGTTGACAGCCATTTAAAATACTTTTACTTTCAAGGGGCTGAAATAAAAACGCATCAGCAAATCTCGACTTCTTCAAAATGGCAGATAATTCCTCATCTATTTCGGTGACAGTACCTTCCTAAAAACATAAAAGAGTAAAGAAACATTTAAATTGCTAAAGATATCATAATCATTATCTTTTTTTTACTTTAAATTTAGCACGGGCATCAAGCAAATTATAGTGATGAATATTTATAGCTTACAGATATGGAAAGAAAATCTTTAAACATTTTGAAGTGAATGATAAAACTCAAATCAGGCCTTACATAAAATTTTAACATGAATGTAAATCAATTTATAGTTTAGATTCTGATTTTCAAAATATCTGTATCTGCATTAAAGGGACGCTGAACCCACATTTTTTCTTTCATGATTTAGATAGAGCATGCAATTTTAAGCAACTTTATATTTACTCCTATTATCAAATTTTCTTCATTCTCTTGGTATCTTTATTTGAAATGCAAGAATGTAAGTTTAGATGCCGGCCCATTTTTGGTGAACAACCTGGGTTGTTCTTGCTGATTGGTGGATACATTTACCCACCAATAAACAAGTGCTATCCAGGGTTCTTAACCAAAAAATAGCTTAGCTGCCTTCTTTTTCAAATAAAGATAGCAAGAGAACGATGAAAATTTGATAATAGGAGTAAATTAGAAAGTTGCTTAAAATTGCATGTTCTATCTAAATCGCAAAATAAAAAATTTGGGTTCAGTGTCCCTTTAAGAATAAACCATTATCTCACATGAAGAAGTGTATTCTTCATAGGAAAGCAAGCTGAGACGGGTATGCACAACGATAGGGACAGACACACAGAAACAGGCAGGGACAGACACACAGAAACAGGCAGGGACAGACACACACAGAGACAGGAATACACACTGTGGGGGGTAGTTATCAACGTGTCTACTTTTCCTGCCTTCGCCGGCCCAATACGCCCGCCTAAGCTCGCCTCACATCGCCGCTGCGGACCTGCAAAAATTCACCTAAGTTATCAAAAAAGCTGTCAAAAAGCCGCGCACCAAGTACGGGGTGATGAGAAGCGGACTGTGAGAGTTATCACTCATCCGATCTCGCTGCTCTTCTGCTTTTTTATAGCTTTCTTGCTAGCCTGTCACTAAGCACCCACACTAACTACACTGTTTTACCCCCTATACCGGCGCCCCCGGAGCCTCCTACAACTAAATAAAGTTACTAACCCCTAAACCGCCACTCCTAGACCCCGCCGCAACTCTTATAAATGTATTAACCCCTAAACCGCCGCTCCTAGACCCCGCCGCAACTCTTATAAATGTATTAACCCCTAAACCGCCGCTCCCGGACACCGCTGCCACCTACATTATACCTAGTAACCCCTATCCTGCCCCCCTATACCGTCGCCCTCTATAATAAAGTTATTAACCCCTATCCTGCTGATCCCGCACCTCGCCGCAACTAAATAAATAGTTTAACCCCTAAACCGCCGCTCCCTGACCCCGCCGCAACCTATATTAAATTTATTAACCCCTATCCTGCCCCCCCTACACCGTCGCCACCTATAATAAATTTATTAACCCCTATCCTGCCCCCCACTACACCGCCGCCACTGTAATAAAATTATTAACCCCTAAACCTAAGTCTAACACTAACCCTAACACCCCCTAACTTAAATATTAATTAAATAAATCTAAATAATATTTCTATTACGAACTAAATTAATCCTATTTAAAACTAAATACTTACCTTTAAAATAAACCCTAATATAGCTACAATATAAATAATAATTATATTGTAGCTATCTTAGGATTTATTTTTATTTTACAGGCAAATTTCAATTTATTTTAAATAGGTACAATAGCTATTAAATAGTTATTAACTATTTAATAGCTTACCTAGCTAAAATAAAGAGAAATTTACCTGTAAAATAAAAACTAACCTAAGTTACAATTACACCTAACACTACACTATACTTAAATAAATTATTCCTATTTAAAACTAAATACTTACCTGTAAAATAAACCCTAAGATAGCTACAATGTAATTAATAATTACATTGTAGCTATCTTAGGATTTATATTTATTTTACAGGTAACATTGTATTTATTTTAGCTAGTTAGAATAGTTATTAAATAGTTATTAACTATTTAATAACTGCCTAGCTAAAAGAAATACAAAATTACCTGTAAAATAAATCCTAACCTAAGTTACAATTAAACCTAACACTACACTATCATTAAATTAATTAAATAAATTAACTACAAATAACTAAAATTAAATACAATTACATAAACTAACTAAAGTACAAAAAAATAAAAAAAGCTAAGTTACAAAAAAATAAAAAAAATAAGTTACAAACATTTTAAAAATATTACAACAATTTTAAGCTACTTACACCTAATCTAAGCCCCCTAATAAAATAACAAACCCCCCCAAAATAAAAAAATGCCCTACCCTATTCTAAATTAAAAAAGTTCAAAGCTCTTTTACCTTACCAGCCCTTAAAAGGGCCTTTTGTGGGGCATGCCCCAAAGAATTCAGCTCTTTTGCCTGTAAAAGAAAAATACAACGCCCCCCAACATTAAAACCCACCACCCACATACCCCTAATCTAACCCAAACCCCCCTTAAAATAACCTAACACTAATCCCCTGAAGATCATCCTACCTTGAGTCTTCTTCACTCAGCCGAGCAGCGATGGAACCGAAGAGGAGATCCGGAGCGGCAGAAGTTATCCTCCAAGGGGCGCTGAAGAAATCTTCCATCCGATGAAGTGATCCTCCAGTCGGCGCTGAAGAAGTCTTCCATCCGGGCGATGTCATCTTCCAAGAGGCGCTGAAGAAGTCTTCTATCCGGGCGATGTCATCTTCCAAGCGGGGTCTTCAATCTTCATCCTGCCGACGCGGAACATCCTTCTTTACCGACGGACTACCGACGAATGAAGGCTCCTTTAAGGGACGTCATCCAAGATGGCGTCCCTTCAATTCTGATTGGCTGATAGGATTCTATCAGCCAATCGGAATTAAGGTAGGAAAAATCTGATTGGCTGATTTAATCAGCCAATCAGATTCAAGTTCAATCCGATTGGCTGATCCAATCAGCCAATCAGATTGAGCTCGCATTCTATTGGCTGTTCCGATCAGCCAATAGAATGCAAGCTCAATCTGATTAGCTGATTGGATGTTCCGCGTCGGAGGGATGAAGATTGAAGATTGAAGACCCCGCTTGGAAGATGACATCGCCCGGATAGAAGACTTCTTCAGCGCCTCTTGGAAGATGACATCGCTCGGATGGAAGACTTCTTCAGCGCCGACTGGAGGATCACTTCATCGGATGGAAGATTTCTTCAGCGCCCCTTGGATGATGACTTCTGCCGCTCCGGGCATGCCCCACAAAAGGCCCTTTTAAGGGCTGGTAAGGTAAAAGAGCTTTGAACTTTTTTAATTTAGAATAGGGTAGGGCATTTTTTTATTTTGGGGGGGTTTGTTATTTTATTAGGGGGCTTAGATTAGGTGTAATTAGCTTAAAATTGTTGTAATATTTTTTAAATGTTTGTAACCTATTTTTTTATTTTTTGTAACTTAGCTTTTTTTATTTTTTGTACTTTAGTTAGTTTATGTAATTGTATTTAATTGTAGTTATTTGTAGTTAATTTATTTAATTTATTTAATGATAGTGTAGTGTTAGGTTTAATTGTAACTTAGGTTAGGATTTATTTTACAGGTAATTTTGTATTTCTTTTAGCTAGGTAGTTATTAAATAGTTAATAACTATTTAATAACTATTTTAACTAGCTAAAAATAAATACAAAGTTACCTGTAAAATAAATATAATTCCTAAAATAGCTACAATGTAATTATTAATTACATTGTAGCTATCTTAGGGTTTATTTTACAGGTCAGTATTTAGTTTTAAATAGGAATAATTTATTAAAGTATAGTGTAGTGTTAGGTGTAATTGTAACTTAGGTTAGTTTTTATTTTACAGGTAAATTTCTCTTTATTTTAGCTAGGTAAGCTATTAAATAGTTAATAACTATTTAATAGCTATTGTACCTAGTTAAAATAAATTGAAAGATGCCTGTAAAATAAAAATAAATCCTAAGATAGCTACAATATAATTATTATTTATATTAGGGTTTATTTTAAAGGTAAGTATTTTGTTTTAAATAGGATTAATTTAGTTCATAATAGAAATATTATTTAGATTTATTTAATTAATACTTAAGTTAGGGGGTGTTAGGGTTAGTGTTAGACTTAGGTTTAGGGGTTAATAAATTTATTACAGTGGCGGCGGTGTAGTGGGGGGCAGGATAGGGGTTAATAAATGTATTATAGGTGGCGACGGTGTAGGGGGGGCAGATTAGGGGTTAATACATTTAATATAGGTTGCGGCAGGGTCTGGGAGCGGCGGTTTAGGGGTTAAACTATTTATTTAGTTGCGGCGAGGTGCGGGATCGGCAGGATAGGGGTTAATAACTTTATTATAGAGGGCGGCAGTATAGGGGGGGCAGGATAGGGGTTACTAGGTATAATGTAGGTGGCGGTGGGCTCGGGGAGTGGCGGTTTAGGGGTTAATACATTTATTATAGTTGCGGCGGGGTCAGGGAGCGGCGGTTTAGTGGTTAATATGTATAGAGTAGCTTGCGGTGGGCTCCGGGAGCGGCGGTTTAGGGGGTAATAACTTTATTTAGTTGCGGCGGTGTAGGGGGGCAGATTAGGGGTGTTTAGACTCGGGGTACATGTTAGGGTGTTAGATGTAGACAGCTCCCATAGGAATCAATGGGATATCTGGCAGCAGCAAACTTGTACTTTCACTATGGTCAGACTCCCATTGATTCCTATGGGATCCGCCGCCTCCAGGGTGGCGGTTTGAAAACCAGGTACACTGGGCCGGAAAAGTGCAGAGCGTACCTGCTAGTTTTTTGATAACTAGCAAAAGTAGTCAGATTGTGCCGAACTTGTGTGCGGAACATCTGGAGTGACGTAAGAATCGATCTGTGTCGGACTGAGTCCGGCGGATCGAAGTTTACGTCACAAAATTCTACTTTTGCCGGTCTCTAGCCTTTGATAACGAAGGCGAATCAGCCTCGCCACAAATACGCTGCGGAATTCCAGCGTATTTGAGGTTGACGGCTTGATAACTAGGCCCCTGTGTATAATTATATTGCTATGGAAAAAAATGTATTTTGCATTTTAAATGGTATAAATTAAAGACAATAATAGAAATAAGCAGATTTTTTTTTTCCATATATTTCATAAATGACAAAGTTGAATACTTTGGCAAGTTGAGTGATTTTTAGCTATGTGTGAATGAGCAGTACCTTAAATGTAAAATTTACATCGAAGTTCAGTTCAGTCTCACAGCCAGTGATGCCCCCTTTGTAGATAGCCAGGCATTTTTCTTTAACAGTTCCCTGGGGAAGCTTAAACAGACGAAAGGTAGCAGAGACAAACTTGTAGTTACCTAAAATACACATAAAATAAACTGTTTTATAAGAATTAACATTTTATGCAAAACATGCTAATAAGTGACTGCTTGCAGGTCAATACATGTGTCTTTGTGTCACGTGGGTTAAAATCAGATGTATTTTTTGTGAGATTTCCACCAACACAGTCTACTGGTGTTTTCTACAAAATGGCATAACATAAAACTCAAAGGCTTTCTAGGACAGGTAGGTGACGAGGAAGGGGCCACAGGTGTTTGATGGACAGAGTCGAGATAGGAGGGGTAGAGCCGCAGGTGTTATGGGTCACCATTGGGTTCAGGTGTGTCATAGGCGGCGTCCCTGACTGATTGTCAGCGGGCAGATGATTCAACAAGTGACAGTGCCACAAGATCGAGGACTGTTGGGAGGACACCCTAACATTTATAAAATTATATTTGACTTTTGATGTTGTTTTCTTTTCCAGATAAACTCTGGCTTAAAGGGAGAGTCTACATCAGAAAGTTTATTGTTTTATAAGATAGATAATCCCTTTATTACCCATTCCCTAGTTTTGCATAACCAACACAGTTATATTAATACAATTTTTACCTCTGTGATTATCTTGTATCCAAGCCTCTGCAGACTGCCCCTTTATTTCAGTTCTTTGACAGACTTGCCTTTTAGCCAATCAGTGCAGAGTCCTCCTAGGTAACTCCACGTGGGTGAGCACAGTGTTATCTATACAACACACATTAACTAATACCCTCTAGTGGTGAAAAACTGTCAAAATGTATTCATATAAGAGGCAGCCTTCAAAGTCTAAGGCCTAGATTTGGAGTTTTGCGGTAGCCGTGAAAACCAGCGTTAGAGGCCCCTAACGCTGGTTTTAGGCTACCGCCGGTATTTGGAGTCAGTCAGGAAAGGGTCTAACGCTCACTTTTCAGCCGCGACTTTTCCATACCGCAGATCCCCTTACGTCAATTGCATATCCTATCTTTTCAATGGGATCTTTCTAACGCCGGTATTTAGAGTCTTTGTTGGAGTGAGAGTTAGAACTCTAAAGACAAAACTCCAGCCGCAGAAAAAAGTCAGTAGTTAAGAGCTTTATGGGCTAACGCCGGTTCATAAAGCTCTTAACTACTGTGCTCTAAAGTACACTAACACCCATAAACTACCTATGTACCCCTAAACCGAAGTCCCCCCACATCGCCGACACTCTATTAATTTTTTTTAACCCCTAATCTGCCGACCGCCACCTACGTTATCCTTATGTACCCCTAATCTGCTGCGCCCAACACCGCCGACCCCTATATTATATTTATTAACCCCTAATCTGCCCCCCTCAACGTCGCCTCCACCTGCCTACACTTATTAACCCCTAATCTGCCGACCGCACCGCGCCGTTATTATAATAAAGTTATTAACCCCTAATCCGCCTCACTCCGGCCTCAATAACCCTATAATAAATAGTATTAACCCCTAATCTGCCCTCCCTAACATCGCCGACACCTAACTTCAAACATTAACCCCTAATCTGCCGACCGGAGCTCACCGCTATTCTAATACATTTTTTAACCCCTAAAGCTAAGTCTAACCCTAACACTAACACCCCCCTAAGTTAAATATAATTTAAATCTAACGAAATAAATTAACTCTTATTATATAAATTATTCCTATTTAAAGCTAAATACTTACCTGTAAAATAAACCCTAATATAGCTAGAATATAAATTATAATTATATTGTAGCTATTTTAGGATTAATATTTATTTTACAGGTAACTTTGTATTTATTTTAACCAGGTACAATAGCTATTAAATAGTTAAGAACTATTTAATAGCTAAAATAGTTAAAATAATTTCAAAATCACCTGTAAAATAAATCCTAACCTAAGTTACAATTAAACCTAACACTACACTATCAATAAATTAATTAAATAAAATACCTACAATTATTTACAATTAAGCCTAACACTACACTATCAATAAATTAATTAAATACAATATCTACAAATAAATACAATGAAATAAACTAACTAAAGTACAAAAAATAAAAAAGAACTAAGTTACAAAAAATAAAAAAATATTTACAAACATTAGAAAAATATTACAACAATGTTAAACTAATTACACCTACTCTAAGCCCCCTAATAAAATAACAAAGCTCCCCAAAATAAAAAAATGCCCTACCCTATTCTAAATTAAAAAAGTTCAAAGCTCTTTTACCTTACCAGCCCTGAACAGGGCCCTTTGCGGGGCATGCCCCAAATAATTCAGCTCTTTTGCCTGTAAAAAAAAACATACAATACCCCCCCCCCCCAACATTACAACCCACCACCCACATACCCCTAATCTAACCCAAACCCCCCTTAAATAAACCTAACACTAAGCCCCTGAAGATCTTCCTACCTTGTCTTCACCATGCCAGGTTCACCGATCGGTCCAGAGTCTTAATCCAAGCCCAAGCGGGGGGCTGAAGAGTGACGTCCATCCTCGGGCTGAAGTCTGGATCCAAGCGGCGGCTGAAGAAATCCATCATCGGGCTGAAGTCGGAAGTCCATCATCGGGATGAAGTCTTCTATCAAGCCGCATCTTCAATCTTCTTTCTTCTGGAGCGGAGCGGAGACATCTTCTTTCCAACCGACGCGGATCCAACCTCTTCAACCGACGCCTACTCGCCGTATGAAGGTTCCTTTAAGGGACGTCATCCAAGATGGCGTCCCTCGAATTCCGATTGGCTGATAGGATTCTATCAGCCAATCGGAATTAAGGTAGGAAAATTCTGATTGGCTGATGGAATCAGCCAATCAGAATCAAGTTCAATCCGATTGGCTGATCCGATCAGCCAATCAGATTGAGCTCGCATTCTATTGGCTGATCGGAACAGCCAATAGAATGCGAGCTCAATCTGATTGGCTGATTGGATCGACGTCCCTTAAAGGAACCTTCATTCTTCAGTTGTCGGAAGAAGATGGGTCCGCGCTGGAGGTCTTCACGATGGAGCCGGTCCTCATCGGATGAAGATAGAAGATGCCGCTTGGAAGAAGATGGTTGCCGGTCCGGATCTACTCTTCTTCCCGGATAGGATGAAGACTTTGGACCCTTTTCTGGACTTCTTCAGCCGTCGGATGATGGATGTCTAGCCCCCGCTTGGGCTTGGATGAAGATTTTGTAGCCAGGACGGATCGGTGATACCCGGTGAGGTGAAGATAAGGTAGGAAGATCTTCAGGGGCTTAGTGTTAGGTTTATTTAAGGGGGGTTTGGCTTAGATTAGGGGTATGTGGGTGGTGGGTTGTAATGTTGGGGGGGGGGGGTATTGTATGTGTTTTTTTACAGGCAAAAGAGCTGAATTTCTTGGGGCGTGCCCCGCAAAGGGCCCTGTTCAGGGCTGGTAAGGTAAAAGAGCTTTGAACTTTTGTAATTTAGAATAGGTTAGGGCATTTTTTTTATTTTGGGGGGCTTTGTTATTTTATTAGGGGGCTTAGAGTAGGTGTAATTAGTTTAAAATTGTTGTAATATTTTTCTAATGTTTGCAAATATTTTTTTATTTTTTGTAACTTAGTTCTTTTTTATTTTTTGTACTTTAGTTAGTTTATTTAATTGTATTTATTTGTAGATATTGTATTTAATTAATTTATTGATAGTGTAGTGTTAGGTTTAATTGTAACTTAGGTTAGGATTTATTTTACAGGTAATTTTGTAATATTTTAACTATTTTAGCTATTAAATAGTTCTTAACTATTTAATAGCTATTGTACCTGGTTAAAATAAATACAAAGTTACCTGTAAAATAAATATAAATCCTAAAATAGCTATAATATAAATATAATTTATATTGTAGCTATATTAGGATTTATTTTACAGGTAAGTATTTAGCTTTAAATAGGAATAATTTATTTAATAAGAGTTAATAAATTTTGTTAGATTTAAATTATATTTAACTTAGGGGGGTGTTAGTGTTAGGGTTAGACTTAGCTTTAGGGGTTAATACATTTATTAGAATAGCGGTGAGCTCCAGTCGGCAGATTAGGGGTTAATGTTTGAAGTTAGGTGTCGGCGATGTTAGGGAGGGCAGATTAGGAGTTAATACTATTTATTATAGGGTTAGTGAGGCGGATTAGGCGTTAATAACTTTATTATAATAGCGGTGCGGTCCGCTCGGCAGATTAGGGGTTAATAAGTATAGGCAGGTGGAGGCGACGTTGTGGGGGGCAGATTTTGGGGTTAATAAATATAATATAGGGGTCGGCGGTGTTAGGGGCAGCAGATTAGGGGTACATAGGGATAATGTAAGTAGCGGTGGTTTACGGAGCGGCAGATTAGGGGTTAATAATAATATGCAGGTGTCAGCGATAGCGGGGGCGGCAGAATAGGGGTTAATAAGTGTAAGGTTAGGGGTGTTTAGACTTGGGGTACATGTTAGAGTGTTAGGTGCAGACGTAGGAAGTGTTTCCCCATAGGAAACAATGGGGCTGCGTTAGGAGCTGAACGCGGCTTTTTTGCAGGTGTTAGGTTTTTTTTCAGCTCAAACAGCCCCATTGTTTTCTATGGGGGAATCGTGCACGAGCACGTTTTTGAAGCTGGCCGCGTCCGTAAGCAACTCTGGTATCGAGAGTTGCAGTGGCGGTAAATATGCCTCTACGCTCCCTTTTTGGAGCCTAACGCAGCCATTCTGTGAACTCTCAATACCAGAGGTATTTAAAAGGTGCGGCCAGAAAAAAGCACGCGTAGCTAACGCACCCCTTCTAACGCAAAACTCCAAATCTAGGCCTATGAAATTAGCATATGAACCTCCTATGTTAAACTTTCAACTAAGAATACTAAGGGAACAAAGCAAAATTGGTAATAAAAGTAAATTGGAAAGTTGTTTAAAATGATATGCCCTATCTGAACCATGAACGTTTATTTTGGACTAGACTATCCCTTTAAAAATTCTATGCTCTGTCTGATTCAGGATTTCTAATTTGTTTCTATTATCAAGTTTGCTTTGCTCTCATATTATTCTTTGTTGGAGAGATACCTATACAGGTAGTGTGCACAAGCTTCGAGAACATGGCAGGAAAAAGTGCTGCCATCTAGTGCTCTTGCTGATCTATGACAATTTTGCAAAACTGCTGCCATATAGTGCTGCAGACACGTGCATTCTCCTGAGCTTTACCTTCCTGCTTTTTAACAAAGGATACCACAAAAACATAGAAAATCTGATAACATAAGTACAATGGAAAGTTGTTAAAAATTGTATGTTCTATCTGAATCATAAAGAAGAAAATTGGGTTTTATTGCAAACACTGCAGTCTAAGGCCTAGATTTGGAGTTTGGCGTTAGCCGTGAAAACCAGCGTTAGAGGCTCCTAATGCTGGTTTTAGGCTACCTCCTGTATTTGGAGTCACTCAAAAAAGGGTCTAACGCTCACTTTTCAGCCGCGACTTTTCCATACCGCAGATCCCCTTACGTCAATTGCGTATCCTATCTTTTCAATGGGATCTTTCTAACTCCGGTATTTAGAGTCGTGTCTGAAGTGAGCGTTAGAAATCTAACGACAAAACTCCAGCCGCAGAAAAAAAGTCAGTAGTTAAGAGCTTTTTGGGCTAACGCCGGTTCATAAAGCTCTTAACTACTGTACTCTAAAGTACACTAACACCCATAAACTACCTATGTACCCCTAAACTGAGGTCCCCCCACATCGCCGCCACTCGATTAAATTTTTTTAACCCCTAATCTGCCGACCGCCACCTACGTTATACTTATGTACCCCTAATCTGCTGCCCCTAACACCACCGACCCCTGTATTATATTTATTAACCCCTAACCTGCCCCCCACAACGTCGCCGCCAGCTACCTACAATAATTAACCCCTAATCTGCCGACCGCAGGACATCTACTATATCCCTAGTTATCCAGTCCCCTGCGTGCTACCAGCACTAAGTGCAGGGCTCATCAAAGAGGACCGTGATCATAGCGCATAGAAGGGAGCGCAGGAATCGGCCTCTTCCTATAGCCGGAACACCTTTCCGTGACGTCAGACGCCAAAAGTTTCAGTCAGCCCCGCTCGAGGTGAGGACCGGGCGAGGGGGAAAGATCTTCACTGACGTATCTTCATCTGGTAAAGTACACGGCTTAATAATTTTGGCATAGAGTCATCTTACATAGTAAGAGAGATTTGGATTTCGAACTGACTTTATTTTAGACTTCACATTTGGCAGCTACGGTTTTACTCTTTAAGGCAGCTTGGTGGTATTATTCACTAACGGAACACTAACTACTGTTTCGGTTCTATGGAGAATAGACATTAACGTTTGTATTAATCACAACGAACCACATAGGCACATCCGAATATTAATGGTTTTTATACCTGTGGATATTTTATCGATCTTATCAAACATTTATCTACAGCTTTATTTAAGGTTGGGGAGACGTCCCTTTATATATGTACCAATATTTATGTATATGTTTTTATTAAATTTATTTTAGTGTTGATACCTTTAGCTTTAGGCGCCTCCCTTATTACTTTTTATCGTTTTACTTCTGTTTAGACATCTGCAGGGATTTGTCTTTTAAGGGGGTGTGTGGTTATCATTTTGGCCTAGCGCACCTTTCTACCTTTCTCTTTTATTAAACATATTGTATGGTTTTCCTATAAGAGAGCAGATAAGGCGTCACATAGCATAATTCTGTGGGGTTATATAACCTGTGGGCTACACATACGCCGACCTATCCTGACGGAGGAGGGATCAAGGACAGAATGAGAGGAGAGTTTACACGGCAACTCTGAGGATCCGGTCTGCTCAGCCAGCACTACGTTTTAGCGCTTTATGACATGTGAGTGTATACTATCCTACACATATTGATATATACCCCCACGGAATGGCCTTATACTCGAGGACAGCTGCCTGTCTGATATATATATGATACAACTGGCCTACATTGATTCACTGCATATTCACATATGCTAGTATCATATGTATTCTGTATATACATGCTTTATTTTTTAGATCTATTGAGGCATATTTAACAAATGTCTGTCGGACCTGATCCGACAGTGCGGATCAGGTCCGACAGACATCGCTGAATGCGGAGAGCAATACGCTCTCCGTATTCAGCATTGCACCAGCAGCTCACAAGAGCTGCTGGTGCAACGCCGCCCCCTGCAGACTCGCGGCCAATCGGCCGCCAGCAGGGAGGTGTCAATCAACCCGATCGTACTTGATTGGGTTGAATTCCGGCAATTCCTGTCCGCCTCATCAGAGCAGGCGGACAGGGTTATGGAGCAGCAGTCTTTAGACCGCTGCTTCATAACTGCTGTTTCTGGCGAGCCTGCAGGCTCGCCAGAAATACGGGGCCTCAAGCTCCGTACGGAGCTTAATACATAGGCCCCTTTGTATCTAAAAAGGAAAAAGTGAGCAGCAATGTGCAAGTGTGGTAGCCCCACACGAAACATGTCTGCTTGTTTTTTTCTTCACTGAACCCTTTTTTGACATAATGGGCTGCGAGCCCTATTTGTTTTTAAACTGTTTCTCACAATAAAGTTTGTATGTTTTTTACGAAACTACCCCTGTATGCACCTTTTTGCTACTCTACCTCCGTGTGATGCCCGGCAGCTTGCTTCATACATTGCCTGTACAGCTGCCGTCTGAGCACTCTACCTTCCACTGCTGCCTGATGAGCTCCTGTCAGGGCTGATCTCCGATTTTGCTGCAGCATGTGTCTGTCTTTACTATGGCTAGTGCACTATGCTTTGCTTGTCAGCCTCTCTCTTCAAGGACCACAGCATCACATAGCTTAACTAGCCAACTTGCACCTAACACATGGGACAGGGAGGATTGCACATAACAGATAGTATATTCAGCCTGGCACAGCTCCCTCCACCAACATAAATTTTACTGACTGCAGGAGTTAGAAAAAACAAACGGCACAGGAGAGATATGTGGCAGAATAAAGTGAATGAGTACTGCAGGCTGTGATATGTATATGCCTCAGTGAGTGCACACAACATCTCCTGGTATATTATATGCATCATTTTCTCACTTGTCTTGTTTTGTTTATACTTTTATTAAATCTTCCACAAGCACTGAAAAAAACTGTGCACTGCTGAACACGGATGTGCATTTATTGAGTGCTGGTCCGTGTTCACAATAGCAGTGACATCATCGCGCGGGGGGGGGGGGGGTGTAATGTGCTGCAGGGAGAGAGACAGAGTGGCCATACAGCCAAAAAATACTGTTAGGAGTATGGAAAAGATTGTAGAAAACTGAGTTTTCAAAAAGTATTTATGAACATAGGAAGTGATATATCCTTTTTGCCCAGCACCAACATAATTAACTATGTTATAGAGAGAGGGCCAATGGCACTACTAATATCATTTATAAACCCTTTAAGAACCCCTGTGTTGTAAAAGATTAGGTAACCTGAATATATGGGGTATAGGTGCTTAGTTTATTAAAAATGACTACACAATATTGAGAGTAGGGAGAGACTTACTCTAAAAAAGAATACACATATAGCACTCTGGGTTAGAAAAACAAATTACAGCTTAAGTAGCTGATACTAAATTAACAGCTTATATTTTAAATGAACTTGTGGAAAAACAGTAAAACATAACTTTTTTAGTTATCACGTAAAATAGGAATTTGCTATTAAAACCACGCCTCAGACCCACTCCGCTTCAGTTCCGGCTTTGTTCAAATCAGCCAATAGAATTTCAGTAGCTCTCATCCTATTGGCTGAGTTGAACAGCCAGTAGGATTTCAGTAGCTTTCATCCTATTGGCTGATTTGAATTTCCAAAATCAAATCAGCCAATGGTAATGCAAGGGACGCCATCTTGATTCGCGTACCTTGCATTGAAGATTCAGTATACGGCGGCGACCATATGAAGAGGATGCTCTGTGCCGGATGTCTTTATGATGGACCCGCTCCGCGTCGCCGGGATAAAGATAGAAGATGCCGCCTGGATGAAGATAGAAGAGGCCGCCTGGATGAAGACTTCTTGCCGCCTCGATGAGGACTTCGCCGCCTGGATGAAGATAGAAGAGACCGCTTGTATGAAGACTTCTCGCCGCCTGGATAAAGATCGTTCAAGCTGTACTTAAAAAACTGTAAGTGGATCTTCGGCGGGGGGGGGGGGGGTTTAAGTTTTTTTTTGGGTGGGGTTTTTTTTAGTTTAGGGTTTAGGCTTTTCATAAAAGAGCTAAATGTCCTTTTCAGGGCAATGCAAAAGAGCTAAATGTCCTTTTCAGGGCAATGCAAAAGAGCTAAATGCCCTTTACAGGGCAATGGTTAGCTTAGGTTTTTTTAGATAGTTTTTTTTTATTTTGTGGGTTTGGGGGGGGTGGGGGTTTGTAATGTTAGTGGAACTTTGTATTTTTTTTCAGGTAAAAGAGCTTTTAATTTAGGGCAATGCCCTACAAAACATAATTTATGCTTACCTGATAAATTCCTTTCTCCTGTAGTGTAGTCAGTCCACGGGTCATCCATTACTTATGGGATTATATCTCCTCCCTAACAGGAAGTGCAAGAGGATCACCCAAGCAGAGCTGCTATATAGCTCCTCCCCTCTACGTCATACCCAGTCATTCGACCGAAACCAAACGAGAAAGGAGAAACTATAGGGTGCAGTGGTGACTGGAGTTTAATTTAAAATTTAGACCTGCCGTAAAAACAGGGCGGGCCGTGGACTGACTACACTACAGGAGAAAGGAATTTATCAGGTAAGCATAAATTATGTTTTCTCCTGTTAAGTGTAGTCAGTCCACGGGTCATCCATTACTTATGGGATACCAATACCAAAGCTAAAAGTACACGGATGACGGGAGGGACAGGCAGGACCTTTACACGGAAGGAACCACTGCCTGAAGAACCTTTCTCCCAAAAACAGCCTCGAAGAAGCAAAAGTGTCAAATTTGTAAAATTTTGAAAAGGTGTGAAGTGAAGACCAAGTTGCAGCCTTGCAAATCTGTTCAACAGAGGCCTCATTTTTAAAGGCCCAAGTGGAAGCCACAGCTCTGGTAGAATGAGCTGTAATTCTTTCAGGAGGCTGCTGTCCAGCAGTCTCATAGGCTAAACGTATTATGCTACGAAGCCAGAAGGAGAGAGAGGTAGCCGAAGCCTTTTGACCTCTCCTCTGTCCCGAATAAACGACAAGCAGGGAAGAAGTTTGTCGAAAATCTTTAGTTGCCTGTAAATAGAATTTCAGGGCACGGAAGACGTCCAGATTGTGCAGAAGTCGTTCCTTCTTTGAGGAAGGATTAGGGCACAATGAAGGAACAACAATCTCTTGATTGATATTCTTGTTAGTGACTACCTTAGGTAAGAACCCAGGTTTAGTACGCAGAACTACCTTGTCTGAATGAAAAATCAGATAAGGGGAATCACAATGTAAGGCTGATAACTCAGAGACTCTTCGAGCCGAGGAAATAGCCATTAGGAACAGAACTTTCCAAGATAACAGCTTGATATCAATGGAATGAAGGGGTTCAAACGGAACACCCTGTAAAACGTTAAGAACTAAGTTTAAGCTCCATGGTGGAGCAACAGTTTTAAACACAGGCTTAATCCTGGCTAAAGCCTGACAAAAAGCCTGAACGTCTGGAACTTCTGACAGACGCTTGTGTAAAAGAATGGACAGAGCTGAGATCTGTCCCTTTAACGAACTAGCAGATAAACCCTTTTCTAAGCCTTCTTGTAGAAAAGACAATATCCTAGGAATCCTAACCTTACTCCATGAGTAACTCTTGGATTCGCACCAATGTAAGTATTTACGCCATATTTTATGGTAAATTTTCCTGGTAACAGGTTTCCTAGCCTGTATTAAGGTATCAATCACTGACTCCGAGAATCCACGCTTTGATAGAATCAAGCGTTCAATCTCCATGCAGTCAGCCTCAGAGAAATTAGATTTGGATGTTTGAAAGGACCCTGAACCAGAAGGTCCTGTCTCAGAAGCAGAGACCATGGTGGACAGGACGACATGTCCACTAGATCTGCATACCAGGTCCTGCGTGGCCACGCAGGCGCTATTAGAATCACCGATGCTCTCTCCTGTTTGATCCTGGCAATCAGTCGAGGAAGTATCGGGAAGGGTGGAAACACATAAGCCATGTTGAAGACCCAAGGTGCTGTCAGAGCATCTATAAGAACCGCGTCCGGGTCCCTGGATCTTGATCCGTAACAAGGAAGCTTGGCGTTCTGGCGAGACGCCATGAGATCCAGATCTGGTTTGCCCCAACGCCGAAGCAGTTGTGCAAATACCTCCGGGTGAAGTTGCCACTCCCCCGGATGAAAAGTCTGGCGACTTAGGAAATCCGCCTCCCAGTTCTCCACGCCTGGGATGTGGATCGCTGACAGGTGGCAAGAGTGAGACTCTGCCCAGCGAATTATCTTTGAGACTTCCATCATCGCTAGGGAACTCCTTGTCCCTCCCTGATGGTTGATGTAGGCCACAGTCGTGATGTTGTCCGACTGGAACCTGATGAACCTCAGATTTGCTAGCTGAGGCCAAGCCAGAAGAGCATTGAGAACTGCTCTTAATTCCAGAATGTTTATTGGAAGGAGACTCTCCTCCTGAGTCCATGATCCCTGAGCCTTCAGGGAATTCCAGACAGCGCCCCAACCTAGTAGGCTGGTGTCTGTTGTTACAATTGTCCAGTCTGGCCTGCTGAAGGGCATCCCCCTGGACAGATGTGGCCGAGAAAGCCACCATAGAAGAGAATCTCTGGTCTCTTGATCCAGATTCAGCATAGGGGACAAATCTGAGTAATCCCCATTCCACTGACTTAGCATGCACAATTGTAGTGGTCTGAGATGCAGGCGTGCAAAAGGTACTATGTCCATTGCCGCTACCATTAAGCAGATTACCTCCATGCATTGAACCACTGACGGGTGTTGAATGGAATGAAGGACACGGCAAGCATTTAGAAGTTTTGTTAACCTGTCTTCTGTCAGGTAAATTTTCATTTCTACAGAATCTATAAGAGTCCCCAAGAAGGGAACTCTTGTGAGTGGCAATAGAGAACTCTTTTCTATGTTCACCTTCCACCCATGCGACCTTAGAAATGCCAGAACCAACTCTGTATGAGACTTGGCAGTCTGGAAACTTGACGCTTGAATCAGAATGTCGTCTAGGTACGGAGCTACCGAAATTCCTCGCGGTCTTAGTACCGCCAGAAGAGAGCCCAGAACCTTTGTAAAGATTCTTGGAGCCGTGGCTAACCCGAAGGGAAGAGCTACAAACTGGTAATGCCTGTCTAGGAAGGCAAACCTTAGGTACCGATAATGATCCTTGTGAATCGGTATGTGAAGGTAGGCATCCTTTAAATCCACTGTGGTCATGTATTGACCCCTTTGGATCATAGGTAAGATTGTCCGAATAGTTTCCATTTTGAACGATGGAACTCTTAGGAATTTGTTTAGGATCTTTAAGTCCAAAATTGGTCTGAAGGTTCCCTCTTTTTTGGGAACCACAAACAGATTTGAGTAAAACCCTTGTCCGTGTTTCGACCGCGGAACTGGATGGATCACTCCCATTAGTAAAAGGTCTTGTACACAGCGTAGAAACGCTTCTCTCTTTAGCTGGTTTGCTGACAGCCTTGAAAGATGAAATCTCCCTTTTGGGGGAGAAGCTTTGAAGTCCAGAAGATATCCCTGAGATATGATCTCTAACGCCCAGGGATCCTGGACATCTCTTGCCCAAGCCTGGGCGAAGAGAGAAAGTCTGCCCCCCACTAGATCCGTTTCCGGATCGGGGGCCCTCACTTCATGCTGTCTTAGGGGCAGCAGCAGGTTTTCTGGCCTGCTTGCCCTTGTTCCAGGACTGGTTAGGTTTCCAGCCCTGTCTGTAGCGGGCAACAGTTCCTTCCTGCTTTGGAGCTGAGGAAGTTGATGCTGCTCCTGCCTTGAAGTTACGAAAGGCACGAAAATTAGACTGTCTAGCCCTTGGTTTGGCTCTGTCTTGAGGCAGGGCATGACCCTTACCTCCAGTAATGTCAGCGATAATTTCTTTCAAACCGGGCCCGAATAATGTCTGCCCTTTGAAAGGTATGTTAAGCAATTTAGATTTAGAGGTCACATCGGCTGACCAAGATTTAAGCCACAGCGCTCTGCGCGCTTGAATGGCGAATCCTGAATTCTTAGCCGTAAGTTTAATTAAGTGTACTACGGCATCGGAAATAAATGAATTGGCTAGCTTAAGCACTCTAAGCTTGTCTGTAATCTCATCCAATGTAACTGAGTTAATGGTCTCTTCCAGAGACTCAAACCAGAATGCCGCCGCAGCCGTGACAGGCGCAATGCATGCAAGGGGTTGTAATATAAAACCTTGTTGAACAAACATTTTCTTAAGGTAACCCTCTAACTTTTTATCCATTGGATCTGAAAAAGCACAGCTATCCTCCACCGGGATAGTGGTGCGTTTAGCCAGAGTAGAAACTGCTCCCTCTACCTTAGGGACCGTCTGCCATAAGTCCCGTGTGGTGGCGTCTATTGGAAACATTTTTCTAAATATAGGAGGGGGAGAAAAGGGCACACCAGGTCTATCCCACTCCTTGTTAATAATTTCTGTAAGCCTTTTAGGAATAGGAAAAACGTCAGTACACGTCGGTACCGCAAAATATTTATCCAGCCTACACATCTTCTCTGGAATTGCAACCGTGTTACAATCATTCAGAGCCGCTAATACCTCCCCTAGCAATACACGGAGGTTCTCAAGCTTAAATTTAAAATTTGAAATGTCTGAATCCAGCTTACTTGGATCAGATCCGTCACCCACAGAATGAAGCTCTCCGTCCTCATGTTCTGCAAAATGTGACGCAGTATCAGACATGGCTCTAATATTATCAGCACACTCTGTTCTCACCCCAGAGTGGTCGCGTTTACCCCTAATTTCTGGCAATTTAGATAATACTTCAGTCATAAAATTAGCCATGTCTTGCAAAGTGATTTGTATGGGCCGCCCTGATGTACTTGGCGCCACAATATCACGCACCTCCTGAGCGGGAGACGAAGGTACTGACACGTGAGGAGAGTTAGTCGGCATAACTTTCCCCTCGTTGTCTGGTGAAATTTTCTTTACATGTACACTTTTATTTAAAGTAGCATCAATGCAATTAGTACACAAATTTCTATTGGGCTCCACATTGGCCTTTAAACATATTGCACAAAGAGTTTCCTCTGCGTCAGACATGTTTAACAGACTAGCAATGAAACTAGCAAGCTTGGAAAATACTTTTGAAATAAATTTACAAGCAATATAAAAAACGTTACTGTGCCTTTAAGAAGCACCAATAAACTGTCACAGTTGAAATCACAATGAACCAAATTTGTTATAGCAACCAAATTTTCACAGTAAATGCATTAACTTAGCCAAGGATTGCACCCACCAGCAAATGGATGATTAACCCCTTAATACCCAAAAAACGGATAACAGAATATAAACGTTTTAACACAGTCAAAAGCACAGTCTCACAGGTCTGCTGTGAGTGATTACCTCCCTCAAAACTAGTTTTGGAGACCCCTGGGCTCTGTAGAGACGTCCTGAATCATGGAGGAAGGAATAGGAAGACTGTGAGTGAATTCTTACTGCGCAAGAAAGCGCCAAAATAGGCCCCTCCCACTCATATTATAACAGTGGGGAAGCTCAGTAAACTGAATTTATTCATAAATAAACGACAGCCATGTGGAAAAATAATGCCCAAAAATTTTTTATCACCAAGTACCTCAGAGAAAAACGATTAACATGCCAGTAAAACGTTTTAAAATAAAATTATGAAATGATACTAATAAGCCTGCTGCTAGTCGCTTTCACTGCAGTGGGGGCTCAAATATAAGTTAAATGTATACAGTATTTTCTTAGTGAAGTTCCATTCCCCAGAAATACCTCAGTGTAACATACATACATATCAGCCTGATACCAGTCGCTACTACTGCATTTAAGGCTGCACTTACATTATATGGGTATTAGCAGTATTTTCTCAGTCAATTCCATTCCTTAGAAAATAATATACTGCAACATACCTCCTTGCAGGTGAACCCTGCCCGCTGTCACCTGTTCTGAAGTTACCTCACTCCTCAGAATGGCCGAGAACAGCAAATGGATCTTAGTTACGACCGCTAAGATCATACATAAACTCAGGTAGATTCTTCTTCTAATGCTGCCTGAGAAAAAACAACACACTCCGGTGCTGTTTAAAATAACAAACTTTTGATTGAAGATATAAAAACTAATTTTAATAACCACAGTCCTCTCACACGTCCTATCTATTAGTTAGGTGCAAGAGAATGACTGGGTATGACGTAGAGGGGAGGAGCTATATAGCAGCTCTGCTTGGGTGATCCTCTTGCACTTCCTGTTAGGGAGGAGATATAATCCCATAAGTAATGGATGACCCGTGGACTGACTACACTTAACAGGAGAAAAAGCCTTTTTAAGGGCTATTGGTAGTTTATTGCAAATTAAGGCCTAGATTTAGAGTTTGGCGTTAGCCGTGAAAACCAGCGTTAGAGGCTCCTAACGCTGGTTTTAGGCTACCTTCGGTATTTGGAGTCACTCAAAAAAGGGTCTAACGCTCACTTTTCAGCCGCAAATTTTCCATACCGCAGATCCCCTTACGTAAATTGCGTATCCTATCTTTTCAATGGGATTTTTCTAACTCCGTTATTTAGAGTCGTGTCTGAAGTGAGCGTTAGACATCTAACGACAAAACTCCAGCCGCAGGAAAAAAGTCAGTAGTTAAGAGCTTTCTGGGCTAACGCCGGTTTATAAAGCTCTTAACTACTGTACTCTAAAGTACACTAACACCCATAAACTACCTATGTACTCCTAAACCGAGGTCCCCCCACATCGCCGCAACTCGATTAAATTTTTTTAACCCCTAATCTGCCGACCGCCAACTACGTTATCCTTATGTACCCCTAATCTGCTGCCCCTAACACCGCCGACCCCTATATTATATTTATTAACCCCTAATCTGCCCCCCACAACGTCGCCGCCAGCTACCTACAATAATTAACCCCTAATCTGCTGACCGCAAAGAGCCGCCACCTACATTATAGCTATGTACCCCTAATCTGCTGCCCCTAACACCGCCGACCCCTATATTATATTTATTAACCCCTAATCTGCCCCCCTCAACGTTGCCTCCACCTGCCTACACTTATTAACCCCTAATCTGCCGACCGCACCGCTATTATTATAAAGTTATTAACCCCTAATCCGCCTCACTAACCCTATAATAAATAGTATTAACCCCTAATCTGCCCTCCCTAACATCGCCGACACCTAACTTCAAACATTAACCCCTAATCTGCCGACTGGAGCTCACCGCTATTCTAATAAATGTATTAACCCCTAAAGCTAAGTCTAACCCTAACACTAACACCCCCCTAACTTAAATATAATTTTAATCTAACAAAATGAATTAACTCTTATTAAATAAATTATTCCTATTTAAAGATAAATACTTACCTGTAAAATAAATCCTAATATAGCTACAATATAAATTATAATTACATTGTAGCTATTTTAGGATTAATATTTATTTTACAGGCAACTTTGTAATTATTTTAACCAGGTACAATAGCTATTAAATAGTTAAGAACTATTTAATAGCTACCTAGTTAAAATAATTACAAAATTACCTGTAAAATAAATCCTAACCTAAGTTACAATTAAACCTAACACTATACTATCATTAAATTAATTAAATAAAATACCTACAATTACCTACAATTAAACCTAACACTACACTATCAATAAATAAATTAAATACAATTCCTACAAATAACTACAATGAAATAAACTAACTAAAGTACAAAAAATAAAAAAGAACTAAGTTACAAAAAATAAAAAAATATTTAAAAACATAAGAAAAATATTACAACAATTTTAAACTAATTACACCTACTCTAAGCCCCCTAATAAAATAACAAAGACCCCCAAAATAAAAAATGCCCTACCCTATTCTAAATTACTAAAGTTCAAAGCTCTTTTACCTTACCAGCCCTGAACAGGGCCCTTTGCAGGGCATGCCCCAAGAAGTTCAGCTCTTTTGCCTGTAAAAAAAACATACAATACCCCCCCAACATTACAACCCACCACCCACATACCCCTAATCTAACCCAAACCCCCCTTAAATAAACCTAACACTAATCCCCTGAAGATCATCCTACCTTGTCTTCACCTCACCAGGTATCACCGATCCGTCCTGGCTCCAAAATCTTCATCCAACCCAAGCGGGGGCTGGGGATCCATCATCCGGTGGCTGAAGAGGTCCAGAAGAGGCTCCAAAGTCTTCATCCTATCCGGAAAGAAGAGGCGATCTGGACCGGCAACCATCTTGATCCAAGCGGCATCTTCTATCTTCATCCGATGACGACCGGCTCCATCCTGAAGACCTCCACCGCAGACCCATCTTCTTCCGGCAACGTCCAACTGAAGAATGACGGTTCCTTTAAGGGACGTCATCCAAGATGGCGTCCCTCGAATTCCGATTGGCTGATAGGATTCTATCAGCCAATCAGAATTAAGGTAGGAATATTCTGATTGGCTGATGGAATCAGCCAATCAGAATCAAGTTCAATCCGATTGTCTGATCCAATCAGCCAATCAGATTGAGCTCGCATTCTATTGGCTGTTCCGATCAGCCAATCAGATTGAGCTCGCATTCTATTGGCTGTTCCGATCAGCCAATAGAATGCGAGCTCAATCTGATTGGCTGATTGGATCAGCCAATCGGATTGAACTTGATTCTGATTGGCTGATTCCATCAGCCAATCAGAATATTCCTACCTTAATTCCGATTGGCTGATAGAATCTTATCAGCCAATCGGAATTCGAGGGACGCCATCTTGGATGACGTCCCTTAAAGGAACCGTCATTCTTCAGTTGGACGTCGCCGGAAGAAGATGGGTCCGCGGTGGAGGTCTTCAGGATGGAGCCGGTCGTCATCGGATGAAGATAGAAGATGCCGCTTGGATCAAGATGGTTGCCGGTCCGGATCGCCTCTTCTTCCCGGATAGGATGAAGACTTTGGAGCCTCTTCTGGACCTCTTCAGCCACCGGATAATGGATCGCCAGCCCCCGCTTGGGTTGGATGAAGATTTTGGAGCCAGGACGGATCGGTGATACCTGGTGAGGTGAAGACAAGGTAGGATGATCTTCAGGGGCTTAGTGTTAGGTTTATTTAAGGGGGGTTTGGGTTAGATTAGGGGTATGTGGGTGGTGGGTTGTAATGTTGGGGGGGGTATTGTATGTTTTTTTTTACAGGCAAAAGAGCTGAACTTCTTGGGGCATGCCCCGCAAAGGGCCCTGTTCAGGGCTGGTAAGGTAAAAGAGCTTTGAACTTTAGTAATTTAGAATAGGGTAGGGCATTTTTTATTTTGGGGGTCTTTGTTATTTTATTAGGGGGCTTAGAGTAGGTGTAATTAGTTTAAAATTGTTGTAATATTTTTCTTATGTTTGTAAATATTTTTTTATTTTTTGTAACTTAGTTCTTTTTTATTTTTTGTACTTTAGTTAGTTTATTTCATTGTAGTTATTTGTAGGAATTGTATTTAATTTATTTATTGATAGTGTAGTGTTAGGTTTAATTGTAGGTAATTGTAGATATTTTATTTAATTTATTTATTGATAGTGTAGTGTTAGGTTTAATTGTAACTTAGGTTAGGATTTATTTTACAGGTAAATTTGTAATTATTTTAACTAGGTAACTATTAAATAGTTCTCAACTATTTAATAGCTATTGTACATGGTTAAAATAATTACAAAGTTGCCTGTAAAATAAATATTAATCCTAAAATAGCTATAATATAAATATAATTTATATTGTAGCTATATTAGGATTTATTTTACAGGTAAGTATTTAGCTTTAAATAGGAATAAATTATTTAATAAGAGATAATTAATTTCGTTAGATGTAAATTATATTTAACTTAGGGGGGTGTTAGTGTTAGGGTTAGACTTAGCTTTAGGGGTTAATACATTTATTAGAATAGCGGTGAGCTCCAGTCGGCAGATTAGGGGTTAATAATTGAAGTTAGGTGTCGGCGATGCTAGGGAGGGCAGATTAGGGGTTAATACTATTTATTATAGGGTTAGTGAGGCGGATTAAGGGTTAATAACTTTATTATAGTAGCGCTGAGGTCCGCTCGGCAGATTAGGGGTTAATAAGTGTAGGCAGGTGGAGGCGACGTTGTGGGGGGCAGATTAGGGGTTAATAAATATAATATAGGGGTCGGCGATGTTAGGGCAGCAGATTAGGGGTACATAGGGATAATGTAAGTAGCGGCGGTTTACGGAGCGGCAGATTAGGGGTTAATAATAATATGCAGGGGTCAGCGATAGCGGGGGCGGCAGATTAGGGGTTAATAAGTGTAAGGTTAGGGGTGTTTAGACTCGGGGTACATGTTAGAGTGTTAGGTGCAGACGTAGGAAGTGTTTCCGCATAGCAAACAATGGGGCTGCGTTAGGAGCTGAACGCGGCTTTTTTGCAGGTGTTAGTTTTTTTTTCAGCTCACACAGCCCCATTGTTTTCTATGGGGGAATTGTGCACGAGCACGTTTTTGAGGCTGGCCGCTTGCGTAAGCAACTCTGGTATCTGCGTTAAATATGCTCTACGCTCCTTTTTTGGAGCCTAACGCAGCCTTTATGTGGACTCTCAATACCAGAGTTATTTTTATGGTGCGGCCAGAAAAAAACGGTGTTAGATTTTCGGGTCGTTACCGACAAAACTCTAAATCTAGCCGTGTGTTTTTATTTTGGGGTGTTTTTTTTTAAAATGGGTTTTAGAATAGGAATCATTTTTATTATTTTTGATAATTCGTTTGTTATCTTGTGTAATGTTTATTTTTCGTTTTGGGGTGGGTTTTTATTTTTAGATTAGGGCTTGGGCATTTCATAAAAGAGGTGAATGCAGGAAAAGGAGCTAAATGCCTTTTTAAGGGCAATGTCCATACAAATGCCATTTTCAGGACAATGGGTAGATTAGGGTTTACTTTATTTTTATTTTGTGGGTTTGGGGGGTGGGGGTTTGTATACTGTTAGGGGGTATTTGTTTTGTTTTGTATGAAAAGAGCTGTTAACTTTAGGGCAATGCCCTACAAAAGCCCCTTTTAAAGGGCCCTTGGTAGTTTATTATAGATTAGGCTTTTTATTTTGGAGTGGGTTTTAGAATAGGAATCATTTTTATTGTTTTGTATAATTTTGTTTGTTATTTTTTGTAATGGTAGGTTTTTTTATTTTTATTAATTTTAGTGTTTTTTATTTTTTGTAATGTTATGTTTCAGTGTAAGGCAGGTTAGGTTTTATTTTACAGGTAAGTTTGTATTTATTTTAACTAGGTAGTTAGTAAATAGTTAATAACTATTTACTAACTAGTCTACCTAGTCAAAATAAATACAAACTTACCTGTGAAATAAAAATAAAGCCTAAGCTAGCTACAATATAACTATTAGTTATCTTGTAGCTAGTTTAGGTTTTATTTCACAGGTAAGTTTTTAGTTTTAAATAGGAATTATTTAGTTAAAGGGACATTAAACCCAAAAATATTATTTCATGATTCAGATAGAGGATACCATTTTTAAAAAATTTCCAATTTACTTCTATTATCAATTTTATTTTATTCTCATGTTATTCTTTGTTGAAGAAATGCTTAGGTAGGTAGCATGCACATGCTTGAAGCACTACATGACAGGAAATAGTGCTGCCATCTAGTGCCCCAGCTTATGTATAACATTGTTGCAAAACTGCTGCTATATAGTGCTGCAGACACGTGCACACTCTTGAGCTTGCATTTCTGCTTTTCCACAAAGTATAACAAGAAAACTAAGAAAATTTGATAATAGAAGTAAATTAGAAAGTTGTTAAAAATGTTATGTTCTATCTAAATCATGAAAGAAAAAAATTGGGGTTTATGTTCCTTTAATAATTGTAAGTTTAATTTAGGTCTATTTTAATTATGTTAAAGTTAGGTGGTGTTAGGGTTACGGTTATGTTAGGGTTAGGCTTAGGTTTAGGGGTTAATATATAGTTTAATTTAGGTTGTTGTGATGTGGGGGCTGGCGGTTTAGGGGTTAATAGCTTTATTTAGTGGCAGTGATGTGGGAGGCCAGAGGTTTAGGGGTTAATAACTTTATTTAGTGGTGGCGATGTTGGGGAGCAGCGGAATAGGGGTTAATAGATTTATTATAGTGTGGGCGATGTTTGGGTGCAGGGGAATAGGAGTTAATAACTTTAGTATAGTGGTGGCGATGTTAGGGGCAGCAGATTAGGGGTTAATAGTTTTATTTAGGTGGCGGCGATATCGGAAACAGAAGATTAGGGGTTAATAACATTATGTAGGTGGTGGCGATGTTGGGGGCTGCAGATTAGGGGTGTTAAGACTCAGGGTTTATGTTAGGGTGTTAGGTTTAAACGTAACTTTATTTTTCCCCATAGACATCAATGGGGCTGCGTTACGGACCTTTTCATTCCGCGATCGCAGGTGTTAGTTTTTTTTCTTACCCGCTCTCCCCATTGATGTCTATGAGAAAAGCGTGCACGAGCACGTCAAAACAGCGATTGTATTGTGTGCAGTATGGAGCTCAAGGCAGCCATATCGCACGCACAAGCCGGCTGTTTGAAATCTTGCAATGGCTGCAACTTTTTTATAGTCAGTTTTGGGGCCTGTTTTGTTTAACATATTTATCAGAGAAATCAGCAAAGGGCTATAGGGGAAGGTTTATCTGTTTGCAGATGATACCATTTTTTTTAATAGAGTAGATGTTCCAGTGGGGTAGACAAAATGAGAAGTGATATAAAACAATTGGAGGATTGGACAAATGACTGGGATCAAAAGTTTAACACTGCAAAGTGTAAATTTATGCATTTAGGGAAGAAAAATCCAAACTTTAATTACAGATTCAATGAAACTTTACTGACTGTTACAAATGAGGAACGGGACTTGGGAATTATTATTTCAGATTATAGTATTGCAGTGTTTAAGGCAAGTAGAATGCTTAGATGTATTGGTAGATGTATTTGCAGCAGAAATAGTAAGGTCCTTATACCACTTTACAAATCATTTGTTAGACCTCATCTTGAGTATTGAGTGCAGTTCTGGATTTATTTAAAAAGCTTTATTTAAAAAGCAGTAATGTAAAGCTTAAGAGTCGGCCCATTTTTTCAGAACCTGGGTTACAATTGCCTAATAGTTTGCTAAATGTAGCCACCAATAAGCAAGCGCTATCCGGGGTGCTGAACCTAAAATGGGCTGCTTTTTTAAATAAAGATAGCAAGAGAACGAAGAAAAATTGATAGCAGGAGTAAATTAGAAAGTTGCTTAAAATTGCATGCTCTATCTTAATCATGAAAGAAAAAAATTGGGTTTAGTGTCCCTTTTAACCTTTATACACCTGCTGTGTGCCCTTTCACTCCTCAAGATTGGAAACATTTTACTTTTCAGATTTGAATTACAGCGAATGTGGGTGAAAAATAAATAACGAAAGTGTATTGCAAAGTTGTTTTTCATTAAATGTTTTATATCACAATATAAAAGTTTTTAATGTCTCTTTAAGGTATAATTAACTAACAGTTTTTAACCACTAGGGATGGGCGAATACTTTGCAACATTCAAAAAATTAAACACATACGTTTATTTTGAATCTTTGTACAACATTCTAACATTCGTTTAATGTAATAGTATTTCTAATGCTATCTTTAAATGTAATTTTCAATTAAAAAATTTCTAATAATTTGATTCAAATTATGTAACATTTAAATTAGAGCATTTTGAATTAATATATTTGTAATAGTATTCCTAATGCTCTCTTTAAATGGAATATTCAAATTATTTCATGTTCAAAATAGAAATATTTGAATCAATATATTTGTATCCATTATGCATTAATTTACTAAATTCCCTATTGAACTTCTGAATAGTACCAGTTAAATCAAATGTTACATTCTATGGGGCCAATTTATCATGGCCTGAATGGGGCCAAATACCTCTGTTTCCGGGCGAGCTTTCAGGCTCACCGGAAACAGGAGTTACGAAGCAGCGGTCTTAAGACCACTGCTCCTTAAATCTTCCGCTACCTCTGAGGCTGCGGACAAAAATCGGCACGATCATGTTGATTGACACCCCCTGCTAGCGGCCAATCTGCAGGGGGCAGCATTGCACAAGCAGTTCATCAGAACTGCTTGGGCAATGTTAAATGCCGACAGTGTAAGCTGTCGGCATACAGCTATGTCTGGCGGACATGATCCGCTACAACGGATAATGTCCACCAGACATTGATAAATCGGCCCCTAAGTTTCAAATGTGGATATTAAATTTAATTATAAAGTGTAGAAAATGAAAGTGACATTCAAAAACTGAAAATAACATTTGATTACTAATTTTCAATGGATTTTCCTTCTTATCAACATTCGATTGTTCAAAACAAATGTCCACATGACAATTCGTTTTACCAAACGAATTGCACTTGCAGCACATTCGTCCATCCCTACTTACAACCACACAAACTACCACCAAATGATTCAGCGCAATAGTATCTCAGCAAAGGTTACTTACAACCAGATAAATCTTCTACACCAGGCTCCTTATATATTTCAATCAGAAACAAGTTAATTAACTCTATAGATGTTAATACAGGAATCTCGGCATTTGTAATGGTTAAGACAGTTTAGCTCATTTTAGCATTACAAATAAGAACAACAGTAAAATAGTAAAAATACTTGAAGCTATAAAACACAGAAAACCTCCCTAAAGTGCAGGGCTCAGGGCTGGTGCCCCTCTTGTCCTTCCTAACAGAGCAGGGCTGCCTATTAAAGGAGAACTCTTGTTGATATAGGATAGCTGGGTAAACTAATATAACAGAATTACCAAGCATATACAAACTATAAATTATCACTGTCTTCAGAACTCCAGTTTCCACAAAAATCCTTCTATTAAAAATATGACAATAATACAGTTGTTAACCAAAATCTAGAGTTACCGTATAAAACCAATTGCAGCGAAGACAGCATTTGTATATCACTTACTTACCAATAGCGTCTTCCAGCTCCTTGTTATTTACAGTGATGTAACTAGCGGTGACTAAACGCGGAGCGGTAAAACCAATTTCTTTTCCAATGCTGAAGAGGTCTTCCCACCACAGTGCACCACTCATACCTTCCCCTGTGCAATAAAAGATACAACTGTCATATGGGATTAAAAAAAAACAGAGACCTGACAAGCATATATATTAAGGGATATAAATGGTTGTTTTCAAAATTAACATGTTCAAATAGCATGAGTTTTTTTGGGAGGGATCAGGGAGGTGGGAAGTTAAGGGGTAATCACACACTGAAATTTAAATAAAAAATAAAAAAAAGACTAACCCTGCATACTGGCAGACTGTCTGCCATTACCTAAGGTGGGAGTGACAAGTGGCGTGTGAGGGAGGGAAGAGAGCTGTGGGAGGGATCAGGTAAGGATCAGGGGGTGGGAAGTGTCAGGTGGGAGGGTAATCTCTTCACTAAAGCTAAAATTAATCTTACAAACTACCTGCTTAACCCCTTCACTGCTGGGAATAATAAAAGTGTGGTGCGCAGCTGCAATAAGCGACCTTCTAATTACCAAAAAGCAATGGCAAAGCCATATATGTCTGCTATTTCTGAACAAAGGGGATCCCAGAGAAGCTTTAACAACCATTTATGCCATGATTGTACAAGCAGATAGTAAATAATTTCAGTGAGAGACCTAAAGTTTGTGAAAAAGTTAACATTTTTTTTTTATTTTATCACATTTGTGAGTGAGATGGTGGCATGACGTATACCAAAATGGGCCTAGATCAATGCTTTGTGATGTCTACTAAAAATATTTATATATAGTTTTGATAGGTAAATAAAACAAAACAACAAAGCTCTATTTCTGTTTAAATGGAGTGATGGCAAACATGCTAAAAATGCTCTGGTCTTTTGGGGAAGTTTTAGTCTGAAATGCCTGGTACTTAAGAGGCTAAAATAAACTTGCTGAATGCTACTCAATTTGAGAATGTTAGAACTGATTAAAGTCATTTACAAATATAATATCGCTACGTATTTTCTGTCCAACATCTCTCTGAAAAACTGACTACAAAATCAAAATGATCATAGGACTAAAAAGTAGTAAATAAAATAATAAAACTGATCAGTTATAGCTTAAAAAAAGAACAAAAACTAAATAAGCTTTAAAAATGATTGATTTACTTAGCAAAGATGATAATAATAATAATAATATTAATATCAACAACAAAGTTACAGTGTTTTCCCCTAAAATTGATTCTGAGTGCTTAAAGGGATACGAAACACAACAATTTTCTTTTGTGATCTAGACAGAGTAAACCATTTAAAAAAGTTTCCAATTTAATTCTATTATCAAATTTGCTTTGTTCACATGATATTCTTTGTTGAAGAGATACCTAGGTAGGCAGTAAATAGTGCTGCTATCTAGTGCTTTTGCAAATGAATAACATTTTTGCAAAACTGCTGTCATATAGTGCTCCAGTAATGGGCTGGCTCCTAAGGATACATTCCTACTTTTCAACAAAAGATACCAAGAGAACAAATAAAAATTGAAAATAGAAGTAAATAAGATAATTGTTTAAAAGGGACAGTCTACTTCACAATTTTATTATTTATTTAATATAAATATAGATAATCCCTTTAGCAACCATTCCCCAGTTTTGCATAAACAACACAGTTATATTAATATATATTTTTACCTCTTTGATTACCTTGTATCTAAGCCTCTGCAGACTGCCCCTTATTTCAGTTATTTTGACAGACTTGCATTTTAGCCAATCAGTGCTGACTCCTATATAACTCCATGGGAATGAGCACAATGTTATCTATATGGCACACATAAAATAGCGCTGTCTAGATGTAAAAAACTGTCAAAATGCCTTCAAGGGCTTAGAAATTAGCATATGAAATACGTCTGTGTCTAAACACTGATAAGAGGGGGTGGAGCAGACTGCTCCAGGCAGCATTGCTATTTAAGTATTTTTGCTTATTTTTGAAAATGACTTTAAAATACTTGCCAGCAATTTTTAAACAATTTTTTTATGCAAACTATTTTTACTTATTTAGCCCTTTTAGGATATGCACAGATCTATTCTTAACATGTTTTATGGCACTTTGAGCAATTAATCAATTAAGTACTTCCTGATCTCTTGTGATTGGCTTCTCTCCAGTATTTTTCATAGAACAAATATGAACAAATGTATGAATGAAATTTGTTTGTTCAAACATTCATTTATTCATTCATATGGTGATTTGTTCATAAGTTCATAAATGAATGCAACTAATAAAATTTTTTTTATTTTAGCATTTATTTCTGAACAAATGCACATACTGTATATAGTGCTAAAAAGTGATTGTCAATTTTAGCATTTTTGAAACGCTAGCCATTATCTAAAGAATAAATAAAAGGCACCTTTTATTCATGGTTTTTAAGTAAATATGCCATAAACGTACCTTTATTTTGCTGATCTTTCAACTAAAATACCCTGTTCTGGCCACCCACATCAAAGCTAATTATTTTGGCATATTAACTTAAAAACCATGAATGAAGGTTGCCTTTCATTTATTCTTTAGATAATGGCTAGTGTTGCAAAATGCAAAGAATTATAATCATTTTAACATTCCAGAAAAGGGAACCTAACGTAAAGCTCTGGGTAGATAGGGAAGAGGTTCTCTAAAGTTATAGTGTACTAGCTGTTGCCCGTGGCTTCGCTCGCATGGAGTTTGTGATTTGGTATAATTGTTTTTAAAAGAAACATGATTTTTGTTTTGTCCAAAATGTACAAAATATAATTTACAGGTTGATGTCTTAACGTAATAAGCAATGTTTATTGGAGACATTAGTCGGGGCATATTGGCTACAAAACAAAGATAGTTGTTCCATTGATATGAGTACAGGATTTTTTTTATTGTTGTAAATACCAACAAAGAATGAGACACACAAAAACACAACCGCTCGCAATGACGTATGTACTCACATGTGTGCCCGTTCGGGTTGCACACTCGCTAACATTAAGTTTGTGAGTTTTTGTTAATTCTCTGTGTTTCTTGTACATGTGCACCAATCAGCTAAGTTGTGCGTGGGGGCGTCCGTCTGGCACATTAAAAATACGCAAAAAACGCGACCTCTCGCAACATTGTGTGCCTTTATGTGTTTGCCCGTTTGGGTTGCACACTCGCTGACATTAACTTTGTGAGATTTCATTAATTCTTGGGTGTTTCTCGTACATGGGCACCAAGCAGGTAAGTTGTGGGCGGGTCATCTTGAGCGCTTGAAGCACATTAAAAAAATGTTTTTTAATTCTGTTTGCAATTACTTTAATATTAAATTGTAATTATATATTATGACTCAATTATTATTATTATCAGGTATTTGTAGTGCGCCAACAGATTCCGCAGCGCTATAAACTTATGGTATACAAGATAACATTTACACGGATCAAATGGGTATAGGGCCCTGCAGAGAGTTGCGCTGTTGTAGTTGGCTCCTATGAAGGTGAACTACAAGGGGTTCAAGGGGATAGCAGTGGAGATAGGAAGGTTAGTGTAGGTTGTAAGCATCCCTGAATAGTAGAGTCTTTAGGGAGCGCTTGAAGTTTTCAAAACTAGGGGACTTAACTGTAAGATGTAAAAAATATTCTGTTTACAATTAGTTTAATATTAAATTGTAATTATATATTATGGGGCCGATTTATCAATCTTTGTATGGAGCTTGATGCCCCTGTTTCCGCGCGAGCCTTCAGGCTCATCGGAAACAGGATTTATAAAGCAGCGGTCTAAAGACCGCTGCTCCATAACTTGTCTGTCTGCTCTGAGGCCGTGGACAGACATCAACCCGATTGAATAACATCAGGTTTATTGACACCCCCTGCTAGCGGCCGATTGGCCGCGAATCTGCAGGGGGCGGCATTGCACAAGCAGTTCACAAGAACTGCTGGTGCAATGATAAATGCCGACAGCGTATGCTGTCACCATTTATCGATGTGCAGCGGACATGATACGCTACATCGTATCATGTCTGCTCGCACTATGATAAATCTACCCCTATGACTCAACTGTCAGATGTGAAAAAATAGAATAATTTTTTTTAGTGATATCCATATCTTGAGAACTACTGACATTAGGAGCAAGGAATTTGGCATGTAAACTTACTTTATAATGCAGATTTTAATTTGTACTATTCTAACATCTTCGGTTTTTGAGATATAGGTATCCTTATAAATCACCCCCCTTAAAGGGACATAAAACAGGTTGAGATCTGTGCATATCCTAAAAGGGCTAATTAATTAAAATAGTTTGCATAAAACATTTTTTAAAAATTGCAAAATGAATTACATAGCTAAGCTACAAGGAGCAGCCAACTCCACCCCCCCCCCCTTTATCAGTGTTTAGACACAGGCATTGTATTTCAACTGAGTTCCCAGCTTCTAGGCATGCTCCAGCAGATAATCCCTATTCACTTTTGCATTTTTCCAAAACAACAATAGATATAGATACAGCCATAGAAGGAAATGTTTGGGGGAGTTAGAGCTTTACGATTCAGAAACTAAAAAGAAATGTTTAATGGCCAGGCACTTCAGTATAAATTTGCAGGTAAAGTAATTAAAGTACATATTATTATTGTTGTCTCTTTACCTGTGTTTTATGCCCCTTTAAGTTGATTTTTGGGAAATGGTAAAACGTCTTTCTTTATTTTTGTAGGAGAATCTAAATACCAATTTTCACGTCTGTAACATGTTTGGTTTTTGAGATATAGGTATCCTCATAAATCACCCCCCCCCCTTTTTTTACCCCCCTTAAGTGAATTTTCCGGAAATGGTAAAGCATGTGTTTATTTATTTTTTTAAAGGAGAATCTATATACTAACTTTCACGTCTGTACTAACATCATAAATAACTCGCCCTTTTTCATCCCTCCTTAATTTCCAAAAATCCTTCCTCAGTGGGTGCCTTTATCATAAAAACCATGTACCTTCCAATTTTTCATGTAAGCCACATACACATCTCCCTCACATATACATAACCCCTGACATTTGTGGATAGATATTAGGGAGTCAGCAGGTGTGGGGGGGGGCATCAATGTTTTGTGGGTGTGTCTGGGTGGTTTGTGGGAGTGTCTGGGTGCTCTATGGGTGGGGCTACATAAAATTCTGCAAATCGGGACATATGGCTGTCTCAGAGGGGCATAGCTCAGAGTTAGGGATGGTTAGGAGGTCTGAATATGCTCAGAGTGGTGGTGGTGATATAATAAAATCTGTGATCACTTTTCTCAGAATTCTTTATGTCATTTTAAATAAATCTTTTCTTTCAAAATAGAAGTATACTGTGTTATTTTCCCAGATCAGAGTCACTGCTCTACCGCCTAAATATATACTTTCAGAATGTTTTTCTCTTTACCCAACTGCTGTGTTTAAGATTTTTGTTAACCCAAAATATAATCATGTGTTTGTTATGTTATATTTTTACTTACCCCAGAGGACTTTGTTCTGCTTCATTTCTTCGGATATGACCTGGTTTGCATACATATCACTGAAGTACATTTCCCCACCATCCTAAGCAACAAAAATTACGTTTAAATACTAAGACATTAAGGGGTCGATTTATTAAAGCGCGGACGGACACGATACACATTAATTACATGATATTCTGTAAAATAAAAAAAGGATTTTAATAAAGTTTGGAATTCTGAATTCCTGAGATGTAGTGAAATATAAATTTATTAGCATATGTGAGGAATTCACAAAGATTTTCCCATTGCTGTAGTCCAAAAAAGTGTACCTTTAACACTCTGTATGCCTCATTCAGCACTTTCCTTTTGTCAGGTGAAAGATTTATCACACAGTTAGATCTGCAAGAGACAAAAATATCAGTCTACAGCATGAATTAATGGGCATAAAAAGTATAAAAAGAGAATGCTTTTATATTTAAGAGCATTTTATTATTGCATTATTCCTTGTACATAACTATTTCCCAGGTTACAAGTGGAGAACTATTAAAAGTGCAGGGTATTGTGGGGCCTTTGCTAAGAATATTGCACAATCTGACGTTACAAGTAAATGTTTTTATAAGCTTAACCAGAGAATGTTAGCACTAAAATTACAAGTGGTGCTTTATGTCTAGCGCTGGAGCCCATGTCTGGCTCATTATAGTGCTAAAAAGGTAAGCGTAACTGGAGATCTGAAGTGTTAGGGCTACAAACATATATATATATATACTGTATATTAAAAGTTAAATATGTGTTTATTTGAATTTTATTTAGTGATTTAACGGAATATGGTATATGACAAGGGGTTCAAATGTGAAGGGCTCAAAGGTGTGTATGTGTGTGTATATATATATATATATATATATATGTGTGTGTGTGTATATATATATATATATATATATATATATCCAGACACCAACTTAGTCCCACAAATGGACATCTGCCTGGGTGCAGACTTCTAAAATATACAGGGACCAAAAAGATGCACTCTCAAGACTTTTTTAGGTGAAGTAAAGATTACTTTATTCGGAACGTTTTCGGGGATCAAGTCCCCTTCGTCAGCATAAAAAACAGTGAACACAAACAAACATATAGTGTTAAGAAACCATATCAAACCATACCTAAATTGATCAGTGGCGCCAAAGCTCCGGCATGGAACGCTGCTTGCGTTCCACAGATCCGTCAAACCGGATGTAGTACATGTGTCACTTCCGGAAGTGAAATATAATACAAATATCGTGATCATTCTAATTCTTAATGTACGTGCAAAACATCAAAATACCTTATCATACTAAAAGACCCCACTCATAAACAAAAATACCCTTGTGGATGTCAAGTGTACAGGCTTATATTTTGATCCTAATGATTCTCAAAGTGACGTATCGAGACACAAGTTGCCATAGCAACGTATATACAAACTTAATAGGACCGAAAAAAAGGGGTTTAACAGCTTCGGTCAAGTCAATATGTGAATATGCTAATCAAAGACAGTGCTGCACTTAAGTGCCAACCTGATGGCATATCTGTGGTTCGCCATTGAGAGAGTTGAGAGAGAGAATGGCGAACCACAGATATGCCATCAGGTTGGCACTTAAGTCTGGGGACTCTGATCAACCCATAGCGAGACATTGTGCGCTAAGGAAACACCCAGTGTCATCTATCAGGTATACGCTGATCGACCATGTCCCCCCTCTGGATAGGGGTGGGGACCGGAATAAAATACTACAACAGCGGGAGGCACAATGGATTTACCGTCTAGGGACAATCTACCCAGGAGGTCCTCATGTAGTGCGGTATAAATGTGTAATACATACTTGGGGTACATCTTTTGAACCACTATGACTCTGTGTTTCGGGCTGTTGGTATGGGTTCCATTTCTGGTGTCCCGTCCGGTCTGGTTACACAGCACAAGCCATGGGGAATCTTTTGTATCCTCAGTGATCTTGTGGAAGTCGGGGGGGGGGGTTGTTAGAATGGTTACCCACGCATTATACACCTGACCGGCATCTTCACTACAGGGCTGACTGAGGAGAAACGAGTACTTTCATTATGTGGCTCTATGCGATAGTATCCTCAGGAACAGCCAGGAAGGACATTCCATGAATAGAGAAAGTGATACTGATCTCGGATGATACTTAAAGAGGACGCTGATCCCAGTGACCACATCTACAGGGTCACGTATAGAAATATCATGGATGCCATAACGCATGAGGTCCCACAACTGTGAAGGGAGCACTTTCAATTAGAATTACCACCTATGGCACAGTGTGATCAAACACTGCAGATTTTTCCGGGCAAACAGGTTTATTTGATGTAGTAATACAGCCTGTAGGTGTACTATATTGTGTATAATATAGACACTGAGGTTATTTTCTTTGTTTTTCTTTTAGTTATTTCTTAATTTCCATGTTGTATCGTGTTCGTGTGTGTGCTTTTATGTCTTTTACCTGGGCCTATATACCTATGGAGGTTATGTATAGCACAGTGTACAGAAGTAAAAATGTATGTGCTATAATAGACATCTGTCATTTAAGCTCCACACACCTGGTATATTGGTATATGAGAATATGTATGCACATTATAGAGTTAAGTGCAGTGGAGATTTTATTTGTTTGTGTCCCTGAACAATGTGTGAACTACTCACCAAAACACTATTTTTGTGTAATAGCCAAACAGGCGGCATTGCGTGAATATGATCTCCTTCCTGTATTACACCTTGTTAACTGTCACTTACACTTTAGTCATATTATTGCCTAGATATATGTTATAGGTCATATAATCTAATACATTTGAGTGTAGATGTATTAAGTACTGCAGCACTGTCTTTGATTAGCAAATTCACATATTGACTTGACCTAAGCTGTTAAACCCTTTTTTTTCGGTCCTATTGAGTTTGTATATACGTTGCTATGGCAACTTGTGTCTCCATACGTCACTTTGAGAATCATTAGGATCAAAATATAAGCCTGTACACTTGACATCCACAAGGGTATTTTTGTTTATGAGTGGGGTCTTTTAGTATGATAAGGTATTTTGATGTTTTGCACGTACATTAAGAATTAGAATGATCACGATATTTGTATAATATGTCACTACCGGAAGTGACACATGTACTACATCCGGTTTGACGGATCTGTGGAACGCAAGCAGCGTTCCATGCCGGAGCTTTGGCGTCACTGATCAATTTAGGTATGGTTTGATATGGTTTCTTAACACTATGGCCTAGATTTGGAGTTTGGCGGTAGCCGTGAAAACCAGCGTTAGAGGCTCCTAACGCTGGTTTTAGGCTACCGCCGGTATTTGGAGTCATTAAAAAAAGGGTCTAACGCTCACTTTTCAGCCACGACTTTTCCATACCGCAGATCCCCTTACGTCAATTGCGTATCCTATCTTTTCAATGGGATCTTTCTAACTCCGGTATTTAGAGTTGTGTCTGAAGTGAGCGTTAGAAATCTAACGACAAAACTCCAGCCGCAGAAAAAAGTCAGTAGTTAAGAGCTTTCTGGGCTAACGCCGGTTCATAAAGCTCTTAACTACTGTGCCCTAAAGTACACTAACACCCATAAACTACCTATGTACCCCTAAACTGAGGTCCCCCCACATCGCCGACACTCGATTAAATTTTTTTAACCCCTAATCTGCCGACCGCCACCTACGTTATACTTATGTACCCCTAATCTGCTGCCCCTAACACCGCCGACCCCTATATTATATTTATTAACCCCTAACCTGCCCCCCACAACGTCGCAGCCAGCTACCTACATTAACCCCTAATCTGCCGACCGCAAAGAGCCGCCACCTACATTATAGCTATGTACCCCTAATCTGCTGCCCCTAACACCGCCGACCCCTATATTATATTTATTAACCCCTAATCTGCCCCCCACAACGTCGCCGCTACCTACCTACACTTATTAACCCCTAATCTGCCGACCGCAAAGCGCCGCCACCTACGTTATCCTTATGTACCCCTAATCTGCTGCCCCTAACACCGCCGACCCCTATATTATATTTATTAACTCCTAACCTGCCCCCCACAACGTTGCAGCCAGCTACCTACAATAATTAAACCCTAATCTGCCGACCGGAGCTCACCGCTATTCTAATAAATCTTTTAACCCCTAAAGCTAATTCTAACCCTAACCCTAACACCCCCCTAAATTAAATATAATTTTATTCTAACGAAATAAATTAACTCTTATTAAATAACTTATTCCTATTTAAAACTAAATACTTACCTGTAAAATAAATCCTAATATAGCTACAATATAAATTATAATTACATTGTAGCTATTTTAGGATTAATATTTATTTTACAGGCAACTTTGTAATTATTTTAACCAGGCACAATAGCTATTAAATAGTTAAGAACTATTTAATAGTTACCTTGTTAAAATAAGTACAAAATTACCTGTAAAATAAATCCTAACCTAAGTTACAATTAAACCTAACACTATACTATTATTAAATTAATTAAATAAAATACCTACAATTACCTACAATTAAACCTAACACTACACTATCAATAAATTAATTAAATACAATACTTACAAATAACTACAATGAAATAAACTAACTAAAGTACAAAAAATAAAAAAGAACTAAGTTACAAAAAATAAAAAAATATTTACAAACATAAGAAAAATATTACAACAATTTTAAACTAATTACACCTACTCTAAGCCCCCTAATAAAATAACAAAGCCCCCAAAATAAAAAAATGCCCTACCCTATTCTAAATTACTAAAGTTCAAAGCTCTTTTACCTTACCAGCCCTGAGCATGCCCCAAGAAGTTCAGCTCTTTTGCCTGTAAAAAAAAACATACAATACCCCCCCCCACATTACAACCCGCCACCCACATACCGCTAATCTAACCCAAACCCCCCTTAAATAAACCTAACACTAAGCCCCTGAAGATCTCCCTACCTTGAGTTGTCTTCACCCAGCCGAGCCAAATTCTTCATCCAAGCGGAGCAAGAAGAGGTCCTCCATCCGGTAGCCGACGACTGAACGACGAATGACGGTTCCTTTAAATGACGTCATCCAAGATGGCGTCCCTCGAATTCCGATTGGCTGATAGGATTCTATCAGCCAATCGGAATTAAGGTAGGAATATTCTGATTGGCTGATGGAATCAGCCAATCAGAATCAAGTTCAATCCGATTGGCTGATCCAATCAGCCAATCAGATTGAGCTTGCATTCTATTGGCTGTTCCGATCAGCCAATAGAATGCGAGCTCAATCTGATTGGCTGATTGGATCAGCCAATCGGATTGAACTTGATTCTGATTGGCTGACTCCATCAGCCAATCGGAATTCGAGGGACGCCATCTTGGATGACGTCATTTAAAGGAACCGTCATTCGTCGTTCAGTCGTCGGCCAGGATGGATGTTCCGCGTCGGAGGTCTTCAGGATGCTGCCGCTCCGCTCCGGATGGATGACGATAGAAGATGCCGCTTGGATGAAGACTTCAATCGGATGGAAGACCTCTTCTGCACCGCTTGGATGAAGACTTCTACCGGATGGAGGACCTCTTCTTGCTCCGCTTGGATGAAGAATTTGGCTCGGCTGGGTGAAGACGACTCAAGGTAGGGAGATCTTCAGGGGCTTAGTGTTAGGTTTATTTAAGGGGGGTTTGGGTTAGATTAGAGGTATGTGGGTGGTGGGTTGTAATGTTGGGGGGGGGTATTGTATGTTTTTTTTTACAGGCAAAAGAGCTGAACTTCTTGGGGCATGCCCCGCAAAGGGCCCTGTTCAGGGCTGGTAAGGTAAAAGAGCTTTGAACTTTAGTAATTTAGAATAGGGTAGGGCATTTTTTTATTTTGGGGGGCTTTGTTATTTTATTAGGGGGCTTAGAGTAGGTGTAATTAGTTTAAAATTGTTGTAATATTTTTCTTATGTTTGTAAATATTTTTTTATTTTTTGTAACTTAGTTCTTTTTTATTTTTTGTACTTTAGTTAGTTTATTTCATTGTAGTTATTTGTAGGTATTGTATTTAATTAATTTATTGATAGTGTAGTGTTAGGTTTAATTGTAGGTAATTGTAGGTATTTTATTTAATTAATTTAATGATAGTATAGTGTTAGGTTTAATTGTAACTTAGGTTAGGATTTATTTTACAGGTAATTTTGTACTTATTTTAACTAGGTAACTATTAAATAGTTCTTAACTATTTAATAGCTATTGTACCTGGTTAAAATAAATACAAAGTTGCCTGTAAAATAAATATTAATCCTAAAATAGCTACAATGTAATTATAATTTATATTGTAGCTATATTAGGATTTATTTTACAGGTAAGTATTTAGTTTTAAATAGGAATAAGTTATTTAATAAGAGTTAATTTATTTCGTTAGAATAAAATTATATTTAATTTAGGGGGGTGTTAGGGTTAGGGTTAGAATTAGCTTTAGGGGTTAAAAGATTTATTAGAATAGCGGTGAGCTCCGGTCGGCAGATTAGGGGTTAATTATTGTAGGTAGCTGGCGGCGACGTTGTGGGGGGCAGATTAGAGGTTAATAAATATAATATAGGGGTCGGCGGTGTTAGGGGCAGCAGATTAGGGGTACATAAGGATAACGTAGGTGGCGGCGCTTTGCGGTCGGCAGATTAGGGGTTAATAAGTGTAGGTAGGTAGCGGCGACGTTGTGGGGGGCAGATTAGGGGTTAATAAATATAACATAGGGGTCGGCGGTGTTAGGGGCAGCAGATTAGGGGTACATAGGGATAATGTAAGTAGCGGCGGTTTACAGAGCGGCAGATTAGGGGTTAATAATAATATGCAGGGATCAGCGATAGCGGGGGCGGCAGATTAGGGGTTAATAAGTGTAAGGTTAGGGGTGTTTAGACTCGGGGTACATGTTAGGGTGTTAGGTGCAGACGTAGGAAGTGTTTCCCCATAGCAAACAATGGGGCTGCGTTAGGAGCTGAACGCGGCTTTTTTGCAGGTGTTAGGTTTTTTTTCAGCTCAAACAGCCCCATTGTTTTATATGGGGGAATCGTGCACGAGCACGTTTTTGAGGCTGGCCGCGTCCGTAAGCAACTCTGGTATCGAGAGTTGGAGTGGCGTTAAATATGCCTCTACGCTCCTTTTTTGGAGCCTAACGCAGCCATTCTGTGGACTCTCAATACCAGAGTTATTTTAAAGGTGCGGCCAGAAAAAAGTCAGCGTTAGCTACGCGGGTCGTTACCGACAAAACTCTAAATCTAGCCGTATATAAGTTTGTTTGTGTTCACTGTTTTTTATGCTGACGAAGGGGACTTGATCCCCGAAAACATTCTGAATAAAGTAATCTTTACTTCACCTAAAAAAGTCCTGAGAGTGCATCTTTTTGGTTCCTATATATATATATATATATATATATATATATATATATATATATATATATATATATATATATATATATATATATATATATATATATATATATATATATAAATATATATACACAGTGTATATATATATATATATATTTATACACAGCTCTGGAAAGAAATAAGAGACTACTGCAAAATTATCACTTTCTTTGTCTGGTATAACTATTTATAGGTATGTGTTTGAGTAAAATGAATTCCAATTAAAAATATTGTCATTTAGAGCATTTATTTGCAGAAAATGACAACTGGTCAAAATAACAAAAAAAAAAAGCAGTTTTCGGACCTCAAATAATGCAAAGTTCATATTCATTTTTAAACAACACAATAATAATGTTTTAACCTAGAAAGTTTTTAGAAATCAATATTTGGTGGAACAGCTTTCATGCGTCTTGGCATGCTCTCCACCAGTCTTTCACATTGCTGTTGGGTGACTTTATGCCACTCCTGGAGCACATATTCAAGCAACTCAGTTTTGTTAGATGGTTTGTGACCATCCATCTTACTCTTGGAGGCCAATTTACCAAATGTCTGTCGGACCTGATCAGACAGTGCGGATCAGGTCCAACAGACATCGCTGAATGCGGAGAGCAATACGCTCTCCGTATTCAGCATTGCACCAGCAGCTCTTGTGAGCTGCTGGCGCAAAGCCGCCCCCTGCAGACTCGCGGCCAATGGGCCGCCAGCAGGGAGATGTCAATCAACCCGATCGTACTCGATCGGGTTGAATTGTGGCGATTCCTGTCCGCCTTATCAGAGCAGGCAGACAGGGTTATGGAGGAGTGGTCTTTAGACCGCTGCTCCATAACTTGTGTTTCTGGTGAGTCTGAAGACTCGCCAGAAACACGGGCCCTCAAGCTCCATCCGGAGCTTGATAAATGGGCCTCTTGATCTCATTCCAGAGGTTTTCAATGGGGTTTAGGTCTGGAGATTGGGCTGGTCATGACAGGGTCTTGATTTCTTGATTTAGTGGTCCTCCATCCACATTGACCTGGCTGTGTCGCATGGAGCATTGCCTTGCTGGAAAAAACAATCCACAGGGTTGGAAACATTATCAGAGCAGAAGGTTTCTTCCAGGATAACCTTATGCGTGGCTTGATTCATGCGTCCTTCACGAAGATAAATCTGCCCGATTCCAGCAGATTTCTGAATTATTGCTAAGTTAAAACATTAGTATTGTTTAAAAATAAATCTAAACTTGTTTTCTTATATTATTCGAGGTCTGAAAACACTTTTTTTGTTATTTTGATCAGTTATCATTTTCTGCAATTAAATGCTCTAAATGACAATATTTTAAATTGGAATTTGGGAGAAATGTTGTCAGTAGTTTAAAGAATAACACAAAATGTTCATTTCACATAAACACATACATATAAATAGTAAAACTAGAGAAACTGATCATTTTGCAGTGGTTTCTTAATTTTTCCAGAGCTGTATATATATATATATATATATATATATATACTGTATATATGTGTGTGTATTTGTATGTGTGTACATACAGTATATGTGTGTATGTATGTGTACACATACATACTTACACATGTATACACATAAATACACATACAGTATATACATTCACACACATACATATACACATTTGAGACCTTTGCATTCAAATACCTTGTCATATACCATATCCCTTTAAAACAGTGTTTATATATATATATATATATATATATATATGTATTTATCTTGAGCGATACCATTTTACTTTTAACTTGCAATTTTAGAGCAGTGTTAGCATTCAATAGCACTGATATGTTTGTGATGAACTTGTAGTCTAGGCCTATGTGTTTAAAGCGACATTAAAGTAATCATTTTGTGCACTTCGGTTAGCGCACATATTATAATAAGTTGAAAGTAAAATGTTTGTGTGTGAGTGAAACCCAATGCCCGCTAACCAAAAGATTTTGTGATACTGTGACCACGTTAACGTATTCTCCCCATGGGAGTCAATGGAAAGCGCAGAAGATATAAAAAAAAAATCCTAGATGATATGTGAAAAGCACAAGTAAAATGATACCTACATAATTAAATCATAGCTGTTGTCTTTTAAATTGGCAGCATTGAGATCTTCAATGTATCCTTGGACAAAGTCCACGTTGGGTTGCTGATAGCCAAATTTCTGCATGTGAAAATCAATGTATTTCCTGGATACTTCCACCTTGAAACAGAGAATTTTTTATTTTTAAAAATATTTGATTTGTAAAAAATCAAGTAAAAGGTCCACTATGAAATAATTACATGATTTACAGAAATATATATATATATATATATATATTTATTTATATATACACGCACATATATATATATATATATATTTATTTATATAAAATAATGAGGAAGGCACCGGATTTAACCAAGGGAATTTTAATCCTTTACCGTTTTATCGTGACGTTTCTGAGTGTTACCCCCGTTTTCAAACTGCCAGTTCGAAAACGGGGGTAAAACTCTAAAACGTCACGATAATACGGTAAAGGATTAAAATCCCCTTGGTTAAATCCGGTGAGTGCCTTCCTCATTATTTTCTATTTGGATCATTTGTTGCGCAACCTGGTACTAAACGGTAACCGTGAGTGCTAGGCCACAAAAGACATATATATATATATATATATATATACAGTATATATATATATATATATATATATATATATATATATATATATATATAAATACAGTATATATATATATATATATACAATGGGGCAAAAAAGTATTTAGTCAGCCACCAATTGTGCAAGTTCTCCCACTTAAGAAGATGAGAGAGCCCTGTAATTTTCATCATAGGTATACCTCAACTATGAGAGACAAAATGTGGAAACAAATCCAGACAATCACATTGTCTGATTTGGAAAGAATTTATTTGCATATTATGGTGGAAAATAAGTATTTGGTCACCTACAAACAAGCAAGATTTCTGGCTCTCACAGACCTGTATCTTCTTCTTTAAGATGCTCCTCTGTCCTCCACTCATTACCTGTATTAATGGCACCTGTTTGAACTTGTTATCATTATAAAAGACACCTGTCCACAACCTCAAAAAGTCACACTCCAAACTCCACTATGGTGAAGACCAAAGAGCTGTCGAAGGACACCAGAAACAAAATTGTAGACCTGCACCAGACTGGGAAGACTGAATCTGCAATATGCAAGCAGCTTGGTGTGAAGAAATCAACTGTGGGAGCAATAATTAGAAAATGGAAGACATACAAGACCACTGATAATCTCCCTCGATCTGGGGCTCCATGCAAGATCTCACCCCGTGGGGTCAAAATGATCACAAGAACGGTGAGCAAACATCCCAGAATCACACGGGGGGACCTAGTGAATGACCTGCAGGGAGCTGGGACCAACGTAACAAAGGCTACCATCAGTAACACACTACGCCGCAAGGGACTCAGATCCTGCAGTGCCAGACGTGTCCCCCTGCTTAAGCCAGTACATGTCCGGGCCCGTCTGAAGTATGCTAGAGAGCATTTGGATGATCCAGAAGCGGATTGGGAGAATGTCATATGGTCAGATGAAACCAAAGTAGAACGGTTTGTAGAAACACAACTCATCATGTTTGGAGGAGAGAGAATGCTGAGTTGCAACCAAAGAACACCATACCTACTGTGAAGCATGGGGGTGGCAACATCATGCTTTGGGGCTGTTTCTCTGCAAAGGGAACAGGACGACTGATCCGTGTACATGAAAGAATGAATGGGGCCATGTATTGTGAGATTTTGAGTGCAAACCTCCTTCCATCAGCAAGGGCATTGAAGATGAAACGTGGCTGGGTCTTTCGTAAGAAGCATTTCAAGGTCCTGGAGTGGCCTAGCCAGTCTCCAGATCTCAACCCCATAGAAAACCTTTGGAGGGAGTTTAAAGTCTGTGTTGCCCAGCGACAGCCCCAAAACATCACTGCTCTAGAGGAGATCTGCATGCAGGAATGGGCCAACATACCAGCAACAGTGTGTGACAACCTTGTGAAGACTTACAGAAAACGTTTGACCTCTGTCATTGCCAACAAAGGATATATAACAAAGTATTGAGATGAACTTTTTATATTGACCAAATTCTTATTTTCCACCATAATTTGCAAATAAATTCTTTCCAAATCAGACAATGTGATTGTCTGGATTTGTTTCCACATTTTGTCTCTCATAGTTGAGGAATACCTATGATGAAAATTACAGGCCTCTCTCATCTTCTTAAGTATGAGAACTTGCACAATTGGTGGATGACTAAATACTTTTTTGCCCCACTGTATATATATATATATATATACATACATATAAAGACTGTTACCATAATATTCTACAAGCCCATTCTTTAGGGATAGACTGAACTAGCTATGGTTACTATGCAATCAAATTCATACATTGAGCAACGGAGCACACAAAAAATAAAAAACAGAATTTATGTTTACCTGATAAATTACTTTCTCCAACGGTGTGTCCGGTCCACGGCGTCATCCTTACTTGTGGGTTATTCTCTTCCCCAACAGGAAATGGCAAAGAGCCCAGCAAAGCTGGTCACATGATCCCTCCTAGGCTCCGCCTACCCCAGTCATTCGACCGACGTTAAGGAGGAATATTTGCATAGGAGAAACCATATGATACCGTGGTGACTGTAGTTAAAGAAAATAAATTATCAGACCTGATTAAAAAACCAGGGCGGGCCGTGGACCGGACACACCGTTGGAGAAAGTAATTTATCAGGTAAACATAAATTCTGTTTTCTCCAACATAGGTGTGTCCGGTCCACGGCGTCATCCTTACTTGTGGGAACCAATACCAAAGCTTTAGGACACGGATGAAGGGAGGGAGCAAATCAGGTCACCTAAATGGAAGGCACCACGGCTTGCAAAACCTTTCTCCCAAAAAATAGCCTCAGAAGAAGCAAAAGTATCAAACTTGTAAAATTTGGTAAAAGTGTGCAGTGAAGACCAAGTCGCTGCCCTACATATCTGATCAACAGAAGCCTCGTTCTTGAAGGCCCATGTGGAAGCCACAGCCCTAGTGGAATGAGCTGTGATTCTTTCAGGAGGCTGCCGTCCGGCAGTCTCGTAAGCCAATCTGATGATGCTTTTAATCCAAAAAGAGAGAGAGGTAGAAGTTGCTTTTTGACCTCTCCTTTTACCAGAATAAACAACAAACAAGGAAGATGTTTGTCTAAAATCCTTTGTAGCATCTAAATAGAATTTTAGAGCGCGAACAACATCCAAATTGTGCAACAAACGTTCCTTCTTCGAAACTGGTTTCGGACACAAAGAAGGCACGACTATCTCCTGGTTAATGTTTTTGTTAGAAACAACTTTTGGAAGAAAACCAGGTTTAGTACGTAAAACCACCTTATCTGCATGGAACACCAGATAAGGAGGAGAACACTGCAGAGCAGATAATTCTGAAACTCTTCTAGCAGAAGAAATTGCAACCAAAAACAAAACTTTCCAAGATAATAACTTAATATCAACGGAATGTAAGGGTTCAAACGGAACCCCCTGAAGAACTGAAAGAACTAAGTTGAGACTCCAAGGAGGAGTCAAAGGTTTGTAAACAGGCTTGATTCTAACCAGAGCCTGAACAAAGGCTTGAACATCTGGCACAGCTGCCAGCTTTTTGTGAAGTAACACAGACAAGGCAGAAATCTGTCCCTTCAAGGAACTTGCAGATAATCCTTTCTCCAATCCTTCTTGAAGAAAGGATAGAATCCTAGGAACTTGCAGATAATCCTTTCTCCAATCCTTCTTGAAGAAAGGATAGAATCCTAGGAATCTTTACCTTGTCCCAAGGGAATCCTTTAGATTCACACCAACAGATATATTTTTTCCATATTTTGTGGTAAATTTTTCTAGTTACAGGCTTTCTGGCCTGAACAAGAGTATCAATAACAGAATCTGAGAACCCTCGCTTTGATAAGATCAAGCGTTCAATCTCCAAGCAGTCAGCTGGAGTGGGACCAGATTCGGATGTTCGAACGGACCTTGAACAAGAAGGTCTCGTCTCAAAGGTAGCTTCCATGGTGGAGCCGATGACATATTCACCAGATCTGCATACCAAGTCCTGCGTGGCCACGCAGGAGCTATCAAGATCACCGACGCCCTCTCCTGATTGATCCTGGCTACCAGCCTGGGGATGAGAGGAAACGGCGGGAATACATAAGCTAGTTTGAAGGTCCAAGGTGCTACTAGTGCATCTACTAGAGTCGCCTTGGGATCCCTGGATCTGGACCCGTAGCAAGGAACCTTGAAGTTCTGACGAGAGGCCATCAGATCCATGTCTGGAATGCCCCACAGTTGAGTGATTTGGGCAAAGATTTCCGGATGGAGTTCCCACTCCCCCGGATGCAATGTCTGACGACTCAGAAAATCCGCTTCCCAATTTTCCACTCCTGGGATGTGGATTGCAGACAGGTGGCAGGAGCGAGTCTCCGCCCATTGAATGATTTTGGTCACTTCTTCCATCGCCAGGGAACTCCTTGTTCCCCCCTGATGGTTGATGTACGCAACAGTCGTCATGTTGTCTGATTGAAAACGTATGAACTTGGCCCTCGCTAGCTGAGGCCAAGCCTTGAGAGCATTGAATATCGCTCTCAGTTCCAGAATATTTATCGGTAGAAGAGATTCTTCCCGAGACCAAAGACCCTGAGCTTTCAGGGATCCCCAGACCGCGCCCCAGCCCATCAGACTGGCGTCGGTCGTGACAATGACCCACTCTGGTCTGCGGGAGGTCACCCCTTGTGACAGGTTGTCCAGGGACAGCCACCAACGGAGTGAGTCTCTGGTCCTCTGATTTACTTGTATCTTCGGAGACAAGTCTGTATAGTCCCCATTCCACTGACTGAGCATACACAGTTGTAATGGTCTTAGATGAATGCGCGCAAAAGGAACTATGTCCATTGCCGCTACCATCAAACCTATCACTTCCATGCACTGCGCTATGGAAGGAAGAGGAACGGAATGAAGTATCCGACAAGAGTTTAGAAGTTTTGTTTTTCTGGTCTCTGTCAGAAAAATCCTCATTTCTAAGGAGTCTATTATTGTTCCCAAGAAGGGAACTCTTGTCGACGGAGATAGAGAACTCTTTTCCACGTTCACTTTCCATCCGTGAGATCTGAGAAAGGCCAGGACTATGTCCGTGTGAGCCTTTGCTTGAGGAAGGGACGACGCTTGAATCAGAATGTCGTCCAAGTAAGGTACTACAGCAATGCCCCTTGGTCTTAGCACCGCCAGAAGGGACCCTAGTACCTTTGTGAAAATCCTTGGAGCAGTGGCTAATCCGAAAGGAAGCGCCACGAACTGGTAATGCTTGTCCAGGAATGCGAACCTTAGGAACCGATGATGTTCCTTGTGGACAGGAATATGTAGATACGCATCCTTTAAATCCACCGTGGTCAAGAATTGACCTTCCTGGATGGAAGGATAGTTCGAATGGTTTCCATTTTGGACGATGGAACCTTGAGAAACTTGTTTAGGATCTTGAGATCTAAGATTGGTCTGAACGTTCCCTCTTTTTTGGGAACTACGAACAGATTGGAGTAGAACCCCATCCCTCGTTCTTTTAATGGAACAGGATGAATCACTTCCAGAAGATAACCTTGGGAGACTATTTCTAGCGCCCAAGGATCCAGAACATCTCTTGCCCAAGCCTGAATGAAGAGAGAGAGTCTGCCCCCCACCAAATCCGGTCCCGGATCGGGGGCCCGCATCTCATGCTGTCTTGGGAGCAGTGGCAGGTTTCTTGGCCTGCTTTCCTTTGTTCCAGCCTTGCATTGGTCTCCAGGCTGGATTGGCTTGAGAAGTATTACCCTCCTGCTTAGAGGACGTAGCACTTGGGGCTGGTCCGTTTCTGCGAAAGGGACGAAAATTAGGTTTATTTTTGGCCTTGAAAGACCTATTCTGAGGAAGGGCGTGGCCCTTGCCCCCAGTGATATCAGAGATAATCTCTTTCAAGTCAGGGCCAAACAGTGTTTTCCCCTTGAAAGGAATGTCAAACAATTTGTTCTTGGAAGACGCATCCGCTGACCAAGATTTTAACCAAAGCGCTCTGCGCGCCACAATAGCAAACCCAGAATTTTTCGCCGCTAACCTAGCCAATTGCAAGGTGGCGTCTAGGGTGAAAGAATTAGCCAATTTAAGAGCACGAATTCTGTCCATAATCTCCTCATAAGAAGAAGAATTACTAATAATCGCCTTTTCTAGCTCATCGAACCAGAAACACGCGGCTGTAGTGACAGGGACAATGCATGCAATTGGTTGTAGAAGGTAACCTTGCTGAACAAACATCTTTTTTAGCAAACCTTCTAATTTTTTATCCATAGGATCTTGGAAAGCACAACTATCTTCTATGGGTATAGTGGTGCGCTTGTTTAGAGTAGAAACCGCCCCCTCGACCTTGGGGACTGTCTGCCATAAGTCCTTTCTAGGGTCGACTATAGGAAACAATTTTTTAAATATGGGGGGAGGTACGAAAGGTATACCGGGCCTGTCCCATTCTTTATTAACAATGTACGCCACCCGCTTGGGTATAGGAAAAGCTTCGGGGGGCCCCGGGGCCTCTAGGAACTTGTCCATTTTACATAGTGTTTCTGGAATGACCAGATAATCACAATCATCCAAATTGGATAACACCTCCTTAAGCAGAGCGCGGAGATGTTCCAACTTAAATTTAAAAGTAATCACATCAGGTTCAGCTTGTTGAGAAATTTTTCCTGAATCTGAAATTTCTCCCTCAGACAAAACCTCCCTGGCCCCCTCAGACTGGTGTAGGGGCCCTTCAGAAACAATATCATCAGCGTCCTCATGCTCTTCAGTATTTTCTAAAACAGAGCAGTCGCGCTTTCGCTGATAAGTGGGCATATTGGCTAAAATGTTTTTGATAGAATTATCCATTACAGCCGTTAATTGTTGCATAGTAAGGAGTATTGGCGCGCTAGATGTACTAGGGGCCTCCTGTATGGGCAAGACTGGTGTAGACGAAGGAGGGGATGATGCAGTACCATGCTTACTCCCCTCACTTGAGGAATCATCTTGGGCATCATTTTTACTAAATTTTTTATGACATAAATCACATCTATTTAAATGAGAAGGAACCTTGGCTTCCCCACAGTCAGAACACAATCTATCTGGTAGTTCAGACATGTTAAACAGGCATAAACTTGATAACAAAGCACAAAAAACGTTTTAAAATAAAACCGTTACTGTCACTTTAAATTTTAAACTGAACACACTTTATTACTGCAATTGCGAAAAAGTATGAAGGAATTGTTCAAAATTCACCAAAATTTCACCACAGTGTCTTAAAGCCTTAAAAGTATTGCACACCAAATTTGGAAGCTTTAACCCTTAAAATAACGGAACCGGAGCCGTTTTTATATTTAACCCCTTTACAGTCCCTGGAATCTGCTTTGCTGAGACCCAACCAAGCCCAAAGGGGAATACGATACCAAATGATGCCTTCAGAAGACTTTTCTATGTATCAGAGCTCCACACACATGCAGCTGCATGTCATGCTGTTCTCAAAAACAAGTGCGCCATACCGGCGCGAAAATGAGGCTCTGACTATGATTAGGGAAAGCCCCTATAGAATAAGGTGTCTAAAACAGTGCCTGCCGATATTATTTTACAAAAAATACCCAGATTAAATGATTCCTCAAGGCTAAATATGTGTAAATATGATCGATTTAGCCCAGAAAATGTCTACAGTCTTAATAAGCCCTTGTGAAGCCCTTATTTACTGTCTGAATAAAAATGGCTTACCGGATCCCATAGGGAAAATGACAGCTTCCAGCATTACATCGTCTTGTTAGAATGTGTCATACCTCAAGCAGCAAAAGACTGCTCACTGTTCCCCCAACTGAAGTTAATTCCTCTCAACAGTCCTGTGTGGAACAGCCATGGATTTTAGTAACGGTTGCTAAAATCATTTTCCTCATACAAACAGAAATCTTCATCTCTTTTCTGTTTCAGAGTAAATAGTACATACCAGCACTATTTTAAAATAACAAACTCTTGATTGAATAATAAAAACTACAGTTAAACACTAAAAAACTCTAAGCCATCTCCGTGGAGATGTTGCCTGTACAACGGCAAAGAGAATGACTGGGGTAGGCGGAGCCTAGGAGGGATCATGTGACCAGCTTTGCTGGGCTCTTTGCCATTTCCTGTTGGGGAAGAGAATAACCCACAAGTAAGGATGACGCCGTGGACCGGACACACCTATGTTGGAGAAATAATAATTATTTTTTTTTTTTTTTTTTTTTTATAATATTTTTATTGAAAAAGGAAATCCATGAGGGGTACAGAAAAAAAAAAGCAAAGGGGAAGGACATTGGGGTGTATTTACATCTCAAATTCACATATTTAGAAGTTATAGAAATACATTTTACATTCGAAGAAAGAGAGAAAAAAAAAAAAAAAAAAAAGAAAAGAAAAAAAAATTTCCTTCTATGTCATATACAGCCCTTTAACCAAGGGCTTACTCACAAAAACTAAGTAAAGTCTCAGTCCTTCAAATCCCCTATCCTTCTTAACAACACCAAAACAATTAATTCCTCCCTGCAAGAACAACCCTTTATTATATGGTATGTAAACAGCAAAACAAGATGGGGGGAAAGAGAAAAAGAGAAAAAAAAAAAAAAAAAAAAAAAAAAAAAAAAGGGGGATAAAATTATAATATAGTATCCTCAGTCTTCTCCTATACCCAGCTCAGTATACCAAGGGTAGCTCATTTCTAAGTATGGCATTCATTACGTACTCTGTAGATCTAAGTGGATAGATAATTTTCTTTTGCATATCCAATGACTGTGAATATATCAATATCTCCCATTTCTTAAAGAATCTCTCAACTTCGTTACTTTTGTCTGGTTCTAATAAGCATTGCTCTATAGTCATTTGTTTCATGATCTGATTCTTTACTTCAGATATAGCAGGCACTTTTTTCGAGATCCATGTTTTCAATAATAAGAACCTGGCCACCCCAATAGCTAATTCAATAAATTCCTTATTATTGATCTTTTCTTTTATATCTGGAGGGAATAGAAAAAATACTAAAGCTCGATGGATCTTAAACTCTTTTTTTAATATTCTTGATAGCCAAAAACTCGTTTTATTCCAATATTGTCTAATTAATGTGCATTCCCAAAAGTAGTGCACAATATCAGCCCCCCTGCTACCGCATTTAACACATTTATCTTGCGTTTTGCTATTCCATCTTGCCATGGCAGAAGGGGTAAGATATATTTGATTTATAATATTATTATTTACTTCTCTAAAGTTAGTAGAAATAAAGATCTTATTAGATCTCATGATACTATTTTGTATATATTCTTCATTACAGACTGTTAAGCCCTTCAAATGCCATTTCTTAACAATCAGTTGGAGATTTGAATTACCCTCCTGTCTTAATGATTCCCTGTACCATTTTTTTATTGAGAAATTCCCACCCTTACATAGATCCAGAAGATAAGTAAGTGGCGGCCAGCCCCATTCATTATTTTGATTCTGTAGTAATTTGTTAACAAGATCTCTTAATTGTAAATAAGCAAAAAAGTCTTTGCTAGGGAGGTCAAATTCACCTCTTAGCTCTTCAAATGTTTTAATCTGTGCTATAACTGAAGTAAAAATAATTATTTGACTGATATTAATTAAGCCCTTTCTTTTCCATCTATGGAATACTGCGGATTTTAAGGCTTCTGGAAACGGAGGGTAACCAGTTATTGTTAAAAACTTAGATACTGCAAAATTGACTCTTAATTTCTTGCAGAATTGTTGCCAAGCTTTTATAATGCTGAGATATGAAAACAGACGTTTGATTTTCTGAGGGATATCTTTAACTTGTGTGTGTAATAACGCTTTAGTTGTATAAGGTTTTACAATCTCTTCTTCTAATAATTTATCTGTGAAATATTCTTTATCTATCAGCCATTCAGCTGCTATTTTAACCAGGCATGCTAAGTTGTAATTCCTAATATCTGGTAATGCATAGCCCCCATATTCTTTGGAATATGATAGTGTTTTTAGAGAGATTTTTCTCCTTCCATTTCCCCACAGAAATTCTGTTATATTTTTATTAAACAGTGAGATATCGGCCTTCTTTAGAAGGAGGGGTAAATTCTGTAGTTTATAAAGGATCTTAGGGACAATAATCATTTTAATTAAACCAATCTTTCCAGATAGAGATAGTGGTAAATGTTTCCAGGCATTTAGCTGGAGATATATTTTCTGTAGAGTTGGAGTTAAATTTGAGTCATACCAACATTTTGGATTCTTATTAAGAATGATACCAAGATACAAGATTTGATCAACAACTTTAAATGGACTTTTATACGAATCCTTATAATTACTGAGCCATAAGAGTTCCGATTTATTAACATTTATTTTATAACCTGAGAAGGAGCTATATAGTTCTATCATTTCCATTAATTTTGGGATATTATACTTACTATTTCTTAAGAAGATCAGTATATCGTCCGCATATAATAAAATCTTTTCTTCTATATTTTTACATAAGACCCCTTGCAGCACCTGGCGGATTTTGATCGCTAGCGGCTCAATTGACAAATTAAATAAAAAGGGGGAAAGGGGGCAACCTTGTCTGGTACCTCTTTCCAATATTATTTCTGTAGAGACTAGCCCATTCACCGAGATTGTAGAAGCCGGATTGTTGTAAATGATTTTAATGAAATTTACGAATGGCCCTGAGAAACCAAATCTAAATAAAGAAGTAAAAAGATGATCCCACTGAACTGCATCAAAAGCTTTTTCAGCGTCTAGAGCTATTATAGCTGCGTCCTGGTTTAATTTATGAAGTTTCTCAGGTTGGTACGATAATTCTTTAAAGTATTCAATAATGAGACATGCCTTTCGAATATTAACTACAGAGCTTCTACCATTCATGAAGCCCACCTGGTTAGGATGTATAATATTACCCATGATATTTTTTAGTCTATCTGCTACTATAGTGGCCAGAATCTTATAATCCACATTAAGTAGAGAGATGGGCCTGTATGAGTCTACCCTTTCAGGGTCCCTTCCCTTCTTGAAGATCATAATTGTAACAGCCCTAGTAAAGTTCTTTGACATTACTCCATTCTCTACATAATAATAGTTAAATAATCTAGTCAAGTGTGGTGTGATTTCTTTATTTAATATTTTATAAAATTCAGCTGGAAGCTGATCTGGACCCGGGGCTTTGTTTAATTTAGATTTATATATTGTACCCTCTACTTCCTCCTCTGAAATTGGTGAATTAATTTTTTCCATTTCTTCTGCTGACAATTTAGGGGTTACAATAGTTTCCCAGAACAAATCCTTATTGACCATATCTATCTCCCGTGCACTGTAGAATTTCTGAAATGTATGATGGAAAGTCTCATTAATCTCTGTGGGATCATGTAGAAGTTTATCCTCTACTCTTAATGCAGATATTATACTACTTTTCTTCTCAGATTTCACTAATCTAGCCAGATAACTACCTGTCTTATTCCCAAACTTCATATGTTTTGCCTTTTTTTTTAGATCCTCTCTTGTAGCTTCGCCTAGATAGAAGAGATCTCTCTCCTGTTTCGCCTGGGTATATTTTAACCAGTTATTCTTTGAGCCGCATTGAAGATATCTATTATACATATTAGTTAATTGGTTAGTAAGTTGCTTTTCTCTTTCCTTTCTTTTTTTCTTAAATCTAGACATAAAACTTACAATTTCACCCCTTAATACAGCTTTTGCTGTTTCCCATAGCGTTTCTACTCTGTCGTCATATTCTCTATTTAGGTTTAGAAAGATATGCCATTTTTCTTTTAACATAGCTACAAAGGATGCATTTTTTAGCATGTATTTGGGAAAATAGAAAGAGTTACTTTTGTAACTACTAGTTCTTATATCATCTGCAAAAAATTCTAATGTGATGGGTGCGTGGTCAGAAATTGCGAAATCCTTTATATCAGTCTTGGGTTCTGTTTTAAGAATGGAGTCAACTACTAGGAAGTAGTCAATTCTAGAAAGTGATCTTAGTGATTTAGATAGACATGTGAATCTTTTGACATCTGGGTACTGAACTCGCCATATATCAGATACTTTAAGTGTTTTTTTAAATATATTTAAGATTCTCATTTCCTTCACTATTCTACAGTCCTTCTCTCTACCTTTTGTGCTCTTCCTATCTATTGGAAATTTAGGTGTTAAATTGAAATCTCCAGCTATTATTAAATTGGTCTCTACATACTTCAACAAAACTGCTTGGAGTTTGCCCCAGAAGTCCATATCTAAATTATTCGGACCATATACATTGCATATAGTATATATCTTCTTCCTAATTTCTAGTTGCACTATAAGATAGCGAGCATTTTCATCTAATTTAACCTCTAAAATTTTATAGTCCAGATTTTTGCTCAGTAAAATAGCGACTCCTTTTTTCCTTTCTGTACATGGTGTGGCTAGAATTTCTTTTACCCAGTTAATTTTTAATTTAACTATTTCCGCTGCCGATAATCTAATCTCTTGCAATAATCCAATGTCAGTATTAAGTTTTCTAAGATGTTTAATGATTGCCTTTCTTTTTATCGGGGATACAATTCCTCCGACATTCCATGATGTGAAATGAATTAGCGGTTTTAAACCAGTAGCCATATTATTATTCTAAACGGTTTTTATTATAGATGAATCCACCTTGGTTACTTCCGTTACTTTATTAAAACTACGTATATAGAGAAGGCTGAGGAAAAAAGAAAAAGAAAAAAAGAAAAAACAACAAAAAAAAAAAAAAAAAAAAAAAAAAAAAAAAAGGAAAAGGGGAAATAAAAATCATTTAGCACTGTCTGGGAATATATCATCGTGCCTTTCATGGTCTTTTAGCAAGATACTGTATAGCTTCTTCACTGTTTTGGAAAGATTTAAAACCTCCCTTATCCCCTATCTTTAAGATAGCAGGATAGATTACAAACGCTTGTATACCTTTTTGTATAAACTGTGAGCACAACTGGGACATTACTTTCCTTTTATTGGAAGTTTCCAGAGAAAAATCCTGGAAGATAAGAATCTTTCTATCCTCTAGCATTAGTGGTTCTGAAAGTTTTTTGTAGTGTTTTAAGATTTCTAGTTTATCTTTGTAGTTTAAGAATTTAGCTATCACAGGTCTAGAGAAAGACCTATTTGGGCGCTCTTCTGATACCAGCTGTTTATTGGGGCCTAGTCTATGAGCTCTTTCAACTAAAATTTCTGAGCCTTCCCTTAGTATTCCTAGACGTTTTGGGATTTCCTTTGTAATTAGAGCTTCTAGATCTGCATTTGCGAATTTTTCTGAAATACCTATGAATCTTAAATTGTTCCTTCTTGATCTATCTTCTGCTGTATCAGCTCTCTCTTGTAGTTTTGTAATTTGCTCTGATAGTGTCTCAATTATGTTACTTTTAATGCTTAATTTATCCTCTAAATCGGAGATTCGATTTTCTGCCTCTCCTAACCTCTGGTTAAATTGTTTTACTTCATTTGACACAGCTGAAAGTTCTAGTCTTAATTTGTCAAACTGGGGGAGCATTAGAGCTGATATCTGATCTATTAGTAATTGTGTGTCTATATTGCCATGTATTACATTTAGGCTTTCTGCGCTTTCTTGTGTTTGGTCATTAACAATTTTATTCCTATTTCTCTCTCTATTTTTTGCTGACGTCATAATTGGTGATTTATCTTTTAAATTATGGACAAATCTGTCCATTTATATTAATCTACTCCCTTTAAGTGAGATTTGTCTGTGTATGTGGAGATGAGGTACAAAACAGTGAAAATTTGTAACAAACAATTGGGAAAGTGAAAAGAAGAAGGACAAACGAAACCCCCCACAAGGGGAAGTAAGGAAAGAGAAAAAAAAAAAAAAAAAAAAAAAAAAAAAAAAGTGAGTCAGTAGCTAACCCTCTGACTAGTGAAATTAGAATGGTGAATCTCTGTGTCTGTTAGTGCTAAGTGATTTGTAGCTCCTCAGGCAGGAAGTGAAGAAGTGAAAAAAAAAAAAAAAAGAAAAGGGATCAAAACGTGAGCACACTAATGTAGTGTAGGGGGAGTCTTATAATATTTGCTCACCAGCTATTATTACATCTTATTATATACAGATAGAAAAATTGACTAAAAGTTGACTTAAGCTCTTTATACTCTAGGCCCTTGATTCCTTTTAGGCAAGTATTGTGAACCAATTACCATCAATATTAGGCCTAAAAGGTTAAGCCTCTACGCAGAAAAAAAAAAAAAAACAATATTTATCAAGCACAGTCTGGCTTTTTCATAGATTTAGACTATCTTAAAATAGAATATACAATCCTTATAGTAGTTTATATACCAGTCGAGTAGCACGCTCACTAACACCTCTGCAATAGGTTTACAGAGTAATGAGTCCCTTATGTGAGAAATACACAGCTAGCAAAAAGAAATGGGAAAGCATGGAGAAAAAAAGAGACCATGTAAACAATTCTTGCAGTTCTAAATTCTTTCCTTCCTCTTTTCTACCACCTTCCCCCTCCCCTTCCCTGAAAACCAGGATCTGTATCTTTAACTCTTTTACCAGACATTCAATATATATGAGACAGTATTTGAGATATTAATCATTAGCATCAACATATAGATACAGTTCTATGTATAATATAACACTTGGTTAAGAACTTTTACTGCAAAGAGCTTTTTTAAACCAGAAAACATTTTTCCAATACTATATACTCTCTATCTTTGATGTAGCTGCAGAAGCCTGATTATCCAGAGCAATTAGTATAGCTTACTACAGCAGATTAGCCTATAGCCAATTTTACACTGAATGCTGACATATCCACCAATAATTTTAAACTTATATATTTAGAGTCAAGTGCTCCCAGCTTGAGCATTTAACCATTTAAATAATCGGTTTGTAAGAGATCTTCTTTCTTGATAAGGAAAGTTCCAGCAAATTTTTTTTTAAGACTTTTTCCTTTTTTGCTTTTCCTGATGTTTAATCTGGGCACCGTCCGTTACACAGCCTTAATTAGAAAAGTTCCTAAAGAAAGTCACACATGCAGCTCTTATAAACTTTTCCTGTGTTCCTCCCTTCTTATTTTTTATTTTCCTTGCTTAGCCATTTTGCAGACAGTTCTGTAATTCCTTACAAGAAGGAGATAGGCATCCAAGAAATATGGAGAAAAAGCAAGACAGTCACTGTTAGCTAAGTGTATGCCTCTTCACTGGGACCTCTAGATAAGCTGAGGAATATGCGGTAATACTGAAACCTTTTAGGGCTCTGTGCAACGATATCTCAGTTCAGCTTATTATTGTTTTTTCATGCCGTGCCCACAGCGTGCCGTGAGAAATTATTACAACAAACTTTAAGGAGGGGTATGATAGGGTATAGCAGGGGTATATTTGTGAGGTCTTATACAGTGTGCAGCTTCACTGGCTTTTCCATAAAAACAAATATGCTTCCATATACACTTTTCGCATATTATGCTACCAGACTTCTATGCAACACTTAACCCTTACCAGCTCCTTTTCCTTTGCTGCTAGCACAGCTAATCTTGGCCACAGCAACCTTATTATACACAGGATAGCGACCTCTCTAACGCTTTTTCCACCCCAGCAGGTAAACAGTAATCAAAAGGTTGACACCTCAAGCTTAGATTATTCACCCAGACTTTAAACTTTACACTTTGCATACATTAGCCATTTTCCATGAAAAGCAGAAACACACTTATCTTTATAGCACCGAGCGTGAGCTTGTATTCAGCATGTTTCTCCTCAGCAACGTCAATCAGAGAGTGCTGCTTCAGCTACGAAGCTTTTTACGGCAAGTGAGAGACTTGGCGGAGTATCACTATACTCGTGTTCGCACGCCACTTTCAGTATGTGCTTCTCAGCACCGGCACACGGTCTTTAGTGGTGCTCCAAACTGGCTTGTAGCGCCTATGCCCGGCTCCAATAGCGGCCACTGGCTTGGAACTGGCGGGTTAGCTTTTCCCTCGGTCCGCGCGGCCTAGTCGCGCTCTACTGCCGTAGATCCCGCCCACCGGAAGTCTCCTCTCGAGAAATAATAATTATAATCTTTTTAGGCTTGAAAAGTGTTACCCTAATGCAAAGGACTGACAAAAACACACTTTTCTATATCCCTTTTAAGTCTGGTGGCTGTTTTTGTTGAGGCCTGTTCTATGTAGTAAAGCAAAATACATTAGGAAAAGATAAAACTAGATGCAATGATATTTTTTTTTATTATAACATACATGGGGCATGACTCTTGAGGTTATTCAAGTTATATTAATATTTTAGTAGAAAAAACTTAAATTATGCTTACCTGATAATTTTCTTTTCTTCAGATGGAAAGAGTCCACAACTGCACTCATTACTTTTGGGAATTCAGAACCTGGCCACCAGAAAGAGGCAAAGATACCCCAGCCAAAGGCTTAAATTCCTACATCACTTCTGTCATCCCCCAGTCATTCTGCCGAGGGAACAAGGAACAGTAGAAGGAATATTAGGGTGAAAAGGTGCCAGAAGAATAACAGACGCCCTGCAGAAAAAATACGGGGGGGAGCTGTGGACTCTTTCCATCTGAAGAAAAGAAAATGATCAGTTAAGCATAATTTAAGTTTTTCTTTATAAATGGAAAGAGTCTACAGCTGCATTCATTATTTTTGGGAAAACAATACCCAAGCTAGAGGACACTGAATGCAAACAAAGGGTGGGTACAAAAAAGGCGGCTCCTTCGACAGGCACCACAGCCTGAAATTACTTGACACCCCAAAAAAAACTACATACGTCAAGGGAAAAACCGGAAGCCCGGGTAACCACTCATCAGTTACGTAACCTGTAAAGCTGTACTAGAGACCACTCAGACTCAGAGCCTGCTGAGCACAAAGGCTTCCAAGGAGTCAACCCTGTGGCACTCAACTCCCACAGAAAACATTTCTGACCTAGAAACAAAAAACTTCTATCAACCCCTGAGAGGGAGAAAAGAAGAACCCGTAAATGATCCAAAGGATCATCCAACACAGGCTCTGTTAAACCAAACTTGGCAAAAATCCTATCTACCCCCGAGAGGGAGAATAGAAGACCCTATGATATATCAAAGGATCCAATCCCACTTATAGCAACCCGAGGTTGCCACAGGACCACTGTCCAGGGAAACAAATTCCATAAGAGGACAAGGACCAGAAGATAAGTCCCTAGTCAGGAGAAAAAACATCACTAGGATGACCAGAAAGTCACCCACATACCCTGACAATGCACCATACCAACCATGGTGATCCAGAAATCTGCGAGTTCTCCCTTGTAACCTTGACAAGTGAAAAACCATCCAGCTAAGCAAGCATAGACACGCAGAGACAGAGAACTGTCTTAGCCACTAAAAAATAGCTCACCAAGAGGGCACAGAATGTGCGCAAAACTCGTGATAATCAAACTCCAGGCAGCAAAGCTGTCCTGAGCCATCGTGGGACACCTCCCACTGAAAAGTGCCGAAAAAGTTTTCGACAACAGCTCCAGTTCAAAGAGCTTTCCATCCTGGCTACAGACGCAGCCAATAGAGAGATGGCACAAAGAGTCCCCCCAGTAACGGGGAGGACAAATGCAATACCAGCAAACGGTCCATACTGCAAAAGCAGACTGAACCCCAGGCCTCCTTCCAGGGTAACGGTCTCAGCCCAAAGGCTAGTAAAGAACGAAACAAGAGTCACAGACCCTTGAAAGAAAAAGGATGATCTACAAAGAATCAAATCCCCCGAGTAGAAACCTGACCGAACTATGGCTATCCTGAACTATGACAGGAACCTCATGCTTGGGTCCAAGGACCCCGACATAGCAGCCTTCCAAAAAGAAGGAACACTCCCAAAGGGAAGAAATATACTCTGACCCACAGCATCACAAAACTAGAATACATTCCGTAATTCTGAGGATGCAAGAGAGGGAAAAAACCCTACGAGGCGAGAAACAAGAACCCACAGGTCCTTAACAGATACTGAGGTACCTCCCCATAAAGGAGAACACACAAAAACCCCTTCCTCACCCCAGGTAAGAAGAATAGGATTTAGGCACGGAAACCACCCTACCAGTAGAGGCTAAACCCCAATATCGTCCACCCAGTTGGAACCGCAACTGGAGCCTCCCAGAAGCAACAGATATTCCAGCAGACAAGTAGGGATCTGTCAGAAACCTCAAACTGAAGCCCCAGGCTGATATAAATTTCCCATTAGAGACAGAAACCTCCTGCCCTCACCAAAGGGCCACGCGGGAGAACAAACCCTAGGGTTAAACAGGACCAGCCATAACCATTCCAGGCAAACAGACATGGTCCTAAGCTGGAGTCCTCAAAAAAACAGAACCGATCCCAAGTTGTAAAGCCCCTTTAGATTTGGACATCTAGCGCCAGCAGCTGGATATGAACCAACCAACATCCTTTGAGTTGCAAAGCCACAAAGCTCACCACTAGGCTACATGGGCTGCTTGGGCGAAAGCTGCCTCCTATGTTAGGAACGCACCCAGACAGTACCTTCCGCCGTCTAAATCCTTAGATGTAAAGAACCTAGCAACAGCCACTAAACCAAGAGTCCGAAAGAGGACTCCCTACCGGTTTCAGAAGGGGGGCAACCAGTACACCTGGATTGCAAGGTAATCCATGTAGACAGGCCCAACAACCTCACCCACACACTGGAGATATAAATGGTCAAATTTCTGACCCAGACAGGCGAAAAGACTGCAACTGACCCCAGACCTACATAGAGAGATCATAAGCTATGCTTTGAAGAAAGTAAAATCAGTATGATTGATATCCGACCAATCCCGGCTAGTTGTTGTTAACACATCCCCTGTGTGGCCAATCGGTGCATTTTAGACTCCATTGTAGACCAATCAGCACATCCAGCATCTAGCATCATATTAATGTGATGCAGATGCCGGTTTATAACTACAGACACACTCCCTTTACTTAATGAATTCTATAACAATTGCATGGGAAGTGCTAGTGATGGCTAGATATATCTAGCTTCAACTTAATATTCATATTAGTGTATAATAATAAACTTGGTGCTCAGAGAACTCAAATAATATCAATATGTGCCCTATTTTGATTAAGATACTATAATGTATGGATATGTTTCCTGAAATGACACATATGTCATGTCTTACATTAGGTTAAATGAAATATAAACACCTCAAATATATACATATACTTATTATATAAATAAAAATAAATATAGGACAATAATGTCTCATAAAATTAACAAGTGAATTTGTGAAATAGTCAGCAGCTGTAGTCAGGTTTGAACTCACAACTTTTGGGTTGGGAGGCAATGTACCTAGCCACTGGGCCACAGGACCCCCACACTAAATTAAATTATAATGAAAGACATATAACTATTGTGAAATTAAGACATTTTCATTAGTGTGTATAGTATAGTATAGTATAGTATAGTGTAGTATAGTGTATAGTGTGTAGTATTATGCACTAATATGAATATTAAGTTGAAGCTAGATATATCTAGCCATCACTAGCACTTCCCATGCAATTGTTATAGAATTCATTAAGTAAAGGGAGTGTGTCTGTAGTGATAAACCGGCATCTGCATCACATTAATATGATGCTAGATGCTGGATGTGCTGATTGGTCTACAATGGAGTCTAAAATGCACCAATTGGCCACACAGGGGGGGTGTTAACAACAATGAGCCGGGATTGGTCGAATATCGATCATACTGGTTTTACTTTCTTCAAAGCATAGCTTTATGATCTCTCTATGTAGTTACATTTGTGCTTCACTTTAGAGGGATAACAATAACACCAATATATTTGGGAGCCACATACTTTGCAAAGACTAAGCCTATTATATACTCTGTCTGCAACAAATAATAACGTTACTAAAACTCCACTAAGCCATTGTCTGAATAGAGGGTGTGTCTAAGTTCACACTCAGTGATTGGACAAGTATCGAATAAACATCCAGTACATGCATTGTACTGCACACCACCTAACCTCTCACTTCAAACATAGAAAGTTTATCACAAGAAATCGTTTGTATAAAAAGCACTTAGAACAGTCCTAAATCCCAAATGTGTGCTAAATACCTAGAGGAATGAGGATTACAAAAAATGTACTACAAACGAAATATTGCATCTACAATTGGTAGAGGTGTGTATTAATGCTAGTAATCACAATATATCACATATCTAAACCAAATGTATACTCTAGACCAATTATATTTGTAAGATCATTGGTGCTAAAAACTGGGGAGACCCATAAGCAATAATATCATGTTATATATGATTGGAACAACTGAAAGCTATATATTGTATTTCTGTTAAAATAAGTACTCATGCTGGAGGACTATATATCCTGCCAATATCAATAAGCACTGTCTCATATTGTCTTAGGCTTTGTCTGCTCGCATAGAATATTGCTAACACTCATGGGGAACAACTATCCATATTGCCAATATTATTAAGCACTGTGATTTATCTATATATATGTATACATTGATGTTATTTGCCTGTTATACACTAATTAATAACAAGATTAGTAACGCCCACTAGGGGTGTGTCCTGATTCACTATTGGATCAAGCTCTGTTTAAATGGATTGTCAGTTAGAAGGATCACTATGCCTGATGAAACAACCCATGCTAGGTTGAGAAACGCATTGCATGATTTTAAATTTTGCTTGCTATTGTTTTAAACGTATCAACATTTGTTTAAATAAACTGAACTTGTTTTATGCAAGCTTTGGTTCATTACGTTCTATAGCAGATTTACACACTGCTTCTGACTATCCATCAGCACATATTGTGACAAAGATCCCACTGCACTATCTACTCTGCACCAGGAGAGGTTTAACTGGTACACCTGAAGATACCAGCCAGCTCCTACTAGTACATACGTGTACTTGGGCCAATTGTGAGTATCCATTTGGCATTTTGTCTTTGATTTCACATATATGGATATATTGATGCACACATGAGGCGCCCCTCTTGTTCTTTATTATTATCTATACAGCTCTGGCTTTGTCTATGAGGAGAGCAGCCTAACTAATTGCTTCATGGTGAGATCATCTGGTTCTACTGAAAGGGTTAGCTGGTACACCCTAAGACTCCAGCCTGCACCTACCAGTACATAAGTGTACTATAGTCGCATGTGAGTACCCACTTGGCTTACTTGATTTACATCACTATATAGCATATTGATATGCACATGAGGCGCCCCTCTTGTTCTCTTTATCTTTTGACCCCAGACCTACTATCCCTAAGCCCAAAGGGCTAGATCTGCCTTAAGATCAGCGGGTAGCATCCGAGAGTCCAAAGACCCTGGTATGATAAGGGGTGATTCAAATCTTGAAAAAAACAACAGTTTCCAGAGATCTTAGCAGGATCGGTCTCCCGACATCCTTGAAATGGAATAACTACGGGAGCGTCGCAGCTATTGGTAGAAGACAGGGAGGCCCCTGTACTCTACAAACTAGAGCAAATGAAACACTGAGAAAGGAAGGAAGAAGGACATGCCCACACTTTCAGATAAATGCCCCCACCCAAGACGGGAGAGAAGAAAACATCGCCCATGGAGTCGTCATCTGGATATACCGCAAGTGGAGTTGCAAATCATCCACCCTATAGTGGACCTCCGGAAGACAATCTCATTTCCAAAGGAAAGGAAGCCAATTGTTCTGAGTCTCCAGTGACCCTAGGAACCACGATGTCATCTGCAAAAATCAGTGATGTATCTCAAGCTATAATGGTAGCAAGAACCAACTTATATCGGAGCTCACAACCTCCCTACCGGAAGCATTGAATGTACGCCCCAGGCCCCTTACTTCATAGTAGGATCCGAGCCTGGAGTCCATAACACTGGGCCATAAGAGACAGTTCTCTATTTTCTTTATCCCTTTTTTTTTTTTTTTTTTTTTTTAAACCAACAGGATAATCAGCACCACAAGGGTGACATGAACCCAAGAAACATCAGACAGCACCTGTACCAGTACCTGTCTGGTACAAGAGCACCCCAGAACTGTCTAAGGTTCAAGAAAAATCGACCTGAAGGTTCGATAATATGAACTATTCCGAGGAAGTGCCCAGGCGACCACAAAATCGCAAGTATCAGTTCCAGAGAAATAACATTCCCAAAACAGAAGTTATATCAAACGTGAGCTTATACAAAAAATCAAATACATCCTACCAGATTAAAAATAAACATAAGGCAGCACCTGTGGGTGAACACCCAAGGAAAAAAGGTACGCCAAACCGGACCAGCTGATCAGAGACCCCCCCAAGCTCAGATCTGGAACCGATTAACTTCATCCCCCAGCGTCATACCCAATGTGCCATCCAGCATCTAACGCCTTGGATCTCTCGGCCCACTAGGACTGGGATCCTCTGGTCCGGAAGGGGAGGAGGCATGGAGGCATGGGAGCGCTGTGCTGCTGCTCTACTGGGAAAGAGCTACCCCTGGTAATTTGAAACTCTGCAGGCATTTCCTAGGAGCCGCTCTGCTTCTCAGCTGGCTTCCGGATTACCGCACTTGTTGCAGCCTGCGTACACACCCGCCTTGACTTACCGGGGAGTGTGGTGTGATACCCGGTCACTTCAAAGGTGTCGCTCGGCCCTACCCCGGGCCCATCTGGGTAATACTCAGTCCCTATCTTACCCTAGGTCAAGCCCACAAGGACTCTGCATTCCCGCACATACCTGCACTTGAGAAGCCGGGGCTGTCCAGCCTGGTCTGGAGACTATACGGCAGCTGGTGAGTGACGAATCTGGGAGAGCCGGCAGGACGCAACCAGCTGCATGTAAACTGCCCCAACATCGTGTTTCGCATAGGAGGTGAAGGAGACCGCCACTGGAGACAGACATTCCCTCTCTGAGAGTGCTTAGCCTGCTGCTCGTAGCCATTCCCGCACATATCTGCACTTGAAAAGCCGGGGTTGTCCAGCCTGGTCTTGAGACTAAACGGCAGCTGGTGAGTGACGAGTCTGGGTGAGCGGGCAGGACGCAACCAGTTGCAAGTAAACTGCCCCAACATCGTGTCTCGTATAGGAGGTGAAGGAGGCCGCCATCGGAGACAGACGTTCCCTGTCTGAGAGTGCATAGCCTGCTGCACAGAAGGGTGCTATCTAAAACACCTAATTCACACCTTGGCTGCTTCAAGAATCTAGAGGGAGGCGCTCGTTTGCTGCAACCCGGGAACTATATGCTTACTGTGAGCCAGGCAGAGCTATCGAAACATCCCAAAAGGGCTTTCAGGCTAACTCTAAGGAGCTACACATAAGATCCTCTTCGTTTTGCATCTATATAACCCCCCTGTAAGAAGCAACATACTGAGGGAGCTGCATGCTTACTGTGAGCCAGCCAGAGTAATCAAAGTTTCCTCAAAAGGGTTTTCAGGTTAACCCTAAGGAGTTACAAATAAGATCTTATTCATTTGCATCTGTATTACCCTCCTGTAAGAAGCAACATACTGAGGGTATTGAAATTCTGGTGTCTATATATCCTGGAAAAGTCTGATTTACCCCTGCTGAAGCCTCTACAACCTGGTAAGACTGTTCCTGTTTGTGGGGGAATTTATAGCTTATCTGGAGAAAGCAACTCTGGAGCCAATGAGCCTGAATTTTCTTTTTTTTTGACTGTGTACCGGTTTTTGGGACCCCAATAAGTGTTTGACACTATTCTGACTTGCTACCTGAACTATTTGCTGACATAAGCATATCTGTCTACCATACCTGCCTACTGCATTATTTTATTTATTTAGTTATCTTTTTTTTTCTTCTCTTTTTTTTTTTTTGTTGCTGTGGTTGGTCAATAGGCTGTTACATTAGCAATAATACTGGCAAAGAGGTTTCTTTTTTTTTTTTTTTTTTTTTTTAGCATACCTTGACTATTTAGGATCTGGTTTTGTGTTGAATCCTAGATAGTATATTTGTCAATTTTTTTTTTCTCTTGCTACACCTGCTTTTCTGACTGGGAAAAAGGGAAAAAAAAGGATATAAAGAAGGAGAGGAAATAAAAAGGAAAAAAGGGATTTGTCCACTATAACACACGATCACGAACCCCAACATTCTTAACTTGAGGAATTGAGATGGAATAAAGATAAAACAGGGGGGGGGGGGGATTTATATATAGGTATATAGATACATATATATATATATATATATATATATATATATATATATATATAAACACACAAAGCTTTTTTTTTTTTTTCTCACACTTCCCTGTAACTTCTCATAGAGATCTCTCTTTCTCTCACCAGGAGACTCCTTAGTCACCCTTGAGGCTCACTCTGTACAATCACACGCACTTCCTCATATATTAATATACACACTCACTGCTTCACTTTGGTCTACTGACCACAGTTGAAAAAAATACAAAACGGGCATTGTAGCCCTCTCCTGTTTGCATAGCTAAATTTCACTACAAATATCTCACTTTTTGGCCATTTGGCTTTTTGCTTTATTTTCTATTATTTTTTTTTTACTCTTTTCTCCTTTGCTCACTGTTGTCACCTTTTGCACTCACTTTTCATGGACAAATTCATGACCAATCTTAAAACACACTCTCCCAATATGCCGCCTAAGTCAAGAGATAGGAGGGCCAGAACCAGTGTTGATAACTCAACAAACGTAGCCCATAATACTAATACACTGGATACGATAGCAACAGAACCACAAGATATTGTTAAACAAATCTCTGACCTCATGATTCCACAATTTGATCAGTTGAAACTTGATATATCCAATCTCGCTAGTGAATTTAAACACTTTACACATAGATTAAATGAGGCTGAACAGCGCATATCAGACCTAGAAGATACCAATAATCATCAAGCAACAATCATACAAGAACAAACAACACAACTAGTTAATATTCAGTATAAATTGAACGAGATCGAAGATTGCGCTAGACGCAATAACATCAGGGTTATTGGCGTCCCTGAATCTAGTGCGTACCAAGATCTCCTTGAATTTATATCAACTAGACTACCACAGGAACTCGGTGTGGACCCTAGCTTACTCCCGCTTGTAGTTGAGAGGGCGCACCGTATAGGAACCCCCAAAACCTTTCCTGATGGCACACTCAAAAATAGACCAGTGATTGCAAAGCTCCTGAACTACCAGGATAAACTCAGCATTTTGCAGTATTACAGGAAAAAGATCCCCTTCTCAATAAATGAGAAACCAATTTTAATTTTTCAAGATTTCTCGTCAGAAACTACACAAAAACGCAAAGAAATGTCGCCCCTTTGCACTAAATTGATTGCCAATGGCGTCAAAGCCACTGTCATCTATCCTGCCTGACTGCTGAGTTCGCCAGGTGAAGTCAGGGACTTTGCAAAAAAAAGGGGGTTCATATTTTCTTGACTAAATATATGCTATCCCTAAGCCAAGGGAGAACAGGAAAGAAAAGGGGTAGGGAAAAAAAAAAAAAAAAGCCTAAGAATGATAGATGTCAATATGCAGCTATTTAAGCTTGCTTTTTTATTTTATGTTCTATTAAACCTAAAACTGCCACTTATGATTTATAAATTATATGAGTATTCCAGATGTGTTTTTTCTTTTTCTATATGTTTTTTTTCTCTCTCTCCTCCCTCTCTCTCTCCCCCTCCACCTCCTGGCCCCTCCCTCCTAGCCCCCCCCCTTTTAGGGAATGAAAGCGGGGGAAAAGAAATCTGGTATTCTCTCTTTTTATACACCCTAGACCCCTACTTTAATGATTCCTAAACTTAATCTAGCAACATGGAATGTCGGCGGTATCACATCACCCCAAAAACGAAAAAAAAATAATCTCTCATTTAAATAGATACAAGCCAGACATAGTGTTTTTACAGGAGACACATTTACAAGAAACATAACTTACTAAACTTAAAGTAGGATGGATAGGTGCAGTAGTGGGTACCCCATGTAAAGCCAGGAAAAAAGGTGTGGCAATCCTTTTTAATAAAAAATTGCAATATAACATCTTAAGCTCCGAATTAGACCCAGATGAAAGATTCCTTATTATGCAGGTAATGATAGAAGGTACGCTTTTTAACTTTTGCAATATTTATGCCCCTAATAACCTGGATGAAAATTTCTGGGATAATCTCCAGAGGAAATTATTGCATCTTTACTCAAAAAATCTGATTATTGCAGGGGACTTTAATTTAACTGTCTATCCGACCTTAGACAGGCTTAAACCATCACTGAATAAAAATAGCAAACAGGAGTCTAAAATTTTCAAAAACTTTATCAGACTACTTCACATTAAGGATATCTGGCGCATTCATAACCCAGATGTAAGACGCTTCTCATGTGAATCCAAAGCACACCAAACAATGTCTAGAATAGATTATTTTTTTGTATCTGAAAATATGTTAAGCCTAGACATGACTACAGATATTAAGGAAATAGTTATATCGGATCATGCAATCTTAACATTATCTATCATATTAAAGCAGATCCAACTTCCGTCTAACAACAGACTTTTCTTCCCAAGACATCTGGCAGACAATGTTAAATTTAAAGCATGGCTGAAAATAAAATGGAAAGAGTTTTTTTATATAAATGTCTCCCCGTATATACACATTGAAACATTATGGGAATCATTTAAGGCCGTAATTAGGGGCGAGATTAAAGCATACTTAATTATCCAAAAAAAGAAAAGTATAATGCGGGATAACCAACTTGCTAACCAGTTACGTAACGCTTATAATACGTACATTAGTGACCCATCAAGAAAATTCTGGGAAGCGTATCAAGTTGTTAAAAAAGAAAGAGAAATCTTTCTAACACAAAAAAGCGCTCAAGATACACTTAGATCCAGGTTTTTCTATTATAGACATGGAGGGAAAGCAGGGAAATTCTTGGCTAATCTAACTAAATCAAAAGAAAAGAAATTCATGATTGAAGCGCTTAAATCTACGTCTGGTAGAACTGTTAAAAGTGAGGACATTGCCAGCTTAGTTATAAATTATTTTCAAGATCTTTATTCGGAAGAGAAAATAGATACATTGAGTAAAAATAATTTTTGGCACAAGATTAAAACTCCTAAAATATCAGATGACTAAAGAGAGATGCTGAATGCCCCTATTACTACTAATGAAGTATTAAATGCAATAAAGAAAGCAACATCTAACAAAGCTGCTGGGCCTGACCAGCTTCCTATAGAATTGTATAAAATACTGTCAGATGACATTGGACAAACTTTGGTCTCTCTTTTTAACAGTTATTATCTGGATAAAAAAATATGTTCTAGATACTTTGCCGCATCACAAATAGTTCTTATCCTTAAGAAAGGTAAGGACAAAGAGCAGATATCTTCATACAGACCGATATCGCTCCTTAACTGCGATTCTAAGATCCTGATGAGTATTATTGCTGATCGCTTAAAATCTTTTATCGGGCTCTTGATACATAAGGATCAGGTTGGGTTTATGTCAGGCAGGATTGCTACACGGAACTTACGGAAATTACAACTAATTCTAAACCAGTCCTGTCTGCATAAAAACCCAACATCGGATGCTGCCCTAATCTTAATCGATGCAGAAAAAGCCTTTGACTCCATCTCTTGGGATCACCTGTTTACAGCTCTCCCAGGATTTGGAGTCGAGGGGGCGTTTGTCGATTTTATTCGAACAATTTATAAATCCTCAACCTCATCTGTCTTGGTCAACGGTACCCCCACTGCATATTTTCCATTGAATAAAGGTGTACGACAGGGATGTCCATTATCCCCCTACCTTTTTAATCTAGCATTAGAACCACTCGTAATATCCATAAGAAAAGAGATTGAAGGGATTAACCTGGGACACAGGAAAGTCACTACACTTTTAGATGCTGATGACCTATTAGTCCTGACCGTTAACACTGCTAAGTATATCCCTTTACTAATCCATATCCTCCAATAATTTAGTGCATTCTAAGGTTACAAAGTTAACACTCATAAATCAGAAATTTTTTGGTTATGTAAAAATAAAGAATCATACCGGCAACATCATTTTAAAGAAGCTAAATTTAACTTTGTTTACCTGGGGATTAAACTCTCTAAAAACTATAATGAATGGTATGAACTTAGCTATTTACCAATTATTACTAAGATTAGGCAGGATTTAGACACTTGGTCGAAATTTTACCTAACTTTATCTGGCAAAATTAACATAATCAAGATGGTGATCTTCCCTAAGCTCCTCTATTTAATGCAAAATCTTCCAGTTATTATAAAGCAAAAAGATATAAAACTACTTAATCAGTTATTTGCACAATTTATTTGGGGGGGAAAAAGGAGGGCCATCGGATTAACAAGACTTGCTTTGCCTAGACAATATGGGGGATTGAGCTTCCCAGATATCGAGATCTATAATCTAGTATGCATTTCTAAAATTGCAATTGAATGGCTAACAAATGTAGAATATATAGTGGACCAGAAATTGGAAACAACTTTAACCAGACCCTATTCCTTAAAAGCATTATTACACTGTAATATGAATAAATGTCCAACCAAAATTAAACTCTTACCAACTATCTATAGCGTAATTAGGGCCTGGCAGAAACTCCTTAAAAAAATTCATATTAATTATAAATTCTCCAAATATCTAACAATTACGGGCAACCCTAATTTTCCAGCAGCATTGAACTCCCGTATCTTCAACGCCTGGGCTCAACAGGGCCTAATATATATAGATCAGTTAAGAGAAAGGGGCTCAGGGGCATGTAGATCACTACAGGAACTAGCTACTGAATATGCGATTTCAAAAAAAAGATTTTTTCCCCTATTTCCAAGCCCGTCATTTCTTAAAGGAATTTCCATTTGATCCTTCAGATGAATGTGCATGGAATATCCTGCAGATGCCTATTAATTTCTTTAAAATAGGGAAATATAACGTAACTTCATTATATAAAGCAATTATGCTAGAATATGGGAAGAAAAATTTGGAGCATATTGCCAAAAATTGGCAGGTGTCACCAGAAATTATATATAAAAGCTTCACATTTGCTGACTCAGCAACATTATCCACTTCATGGCGTGAGTCTCACACTAAATTAATAAATAGAACATATATTACTCCTAGTAAGAAAGTGAAATGGGATCACTCTGTGGCTTTATGTCATAAATGTAAAGCTCTTAATGCTGACCTGAGCCATTGCTTTTGGAGTTGCCCTAAAATCAAGAAGTTTTGGTATAAGACTAACGTCTGGCTGAATAGAATTAATCATATACACCTCCAACTTAAGCTGGAACATATAATGTTCTTCATAGATGGACAAAAAATAGGTACATATAAACATTCACGTCAATTAAACTCAGCAATAATGGTCGGTAGACTACTCATATTGAAATACTGGAAATCTAGTAAAGCCCCAACTTTAACAGAATTTATTCAAAAACTGAAAAATATACTGATTATGGAGCAAATGGACACATCTATAAATTCAAAAACACAAGTCAATCGCTTTATACTAAAATGGCGGAATGTAATTGCCAGCTTCCTGAAGGAAATACAACTACAACTGATTTCCCCCTTTCGGGGATCAGTGTCCATGGAGCTTGCTATTGCCAATAAACATCTCTTAGATGATAGAGCCTAGACCTGAACCGGTATAGAACGCAGAGTGCGGACAATATGGAATTGGGATGGGTGGGGAGATGCGGGCGTATTTAAATCTAAATGTTCAGAATACAAAGCTGGTATTATTGGGATTTTGGTAATTGGACATGATGTTGGGGAGCTGGGGGGGGGGACACGAGCGGGGAACCTTCCCTTTTCTCCCCCCCTTTTTTTTTTTTTTTTTTCTTTCTCCTTTCGCTGCTTGTTTTGTTTCGTCTTGTTTTTGTTTGGTTCTGTTTAGTATTGTTCAGAGAAGTATATAAAATATAATTCAACAGGGAAATATTAGAGATGAAGGAATGCTTGACTCAAAATTCTGTTGATAAGAATATTATTATGTGGACCCTTCATGGATGTTTTGATTTCTCTTTTCTTATTGCTTATATATCCTTTTTCTCTTTTTTTGGAAAATGCATAAAAATGTATAACTGTGTTGAATTATAATAAAAAAAAAAAAAAAAAAAAGGACTGGGATCCTCTAGCAATGCTAAAACATGCCATAGTAAGACACGAAGACGTGCCTACCTACAATGGAAGGCAAAATCATCCCTCGCCGGATCAACAAACGACTCCGGCCCAAAGGTTGGGGCCCCTGAAGCCTCAGAGGCCAACGCTTCCCCAGGAAACTAAACTGAGTCAGGCGATCTCATGCCCGACGGGTCCTGGTTAACAGAACACAGACAGTATCTTAAAAATATTTCACTTGGTAGATACAAATGAGCTAAGGCCGCAGATATGGCCATGCAGAACCATGCCGTAACCTCTGGAGGAAACAAGCCACCTTCCGGAGAAGGAGTAAAGGCCATAGGGACACCTGCTTGCATAGCAAAGGAAAGTTCTGGGGCACGTGCCTCACAGGACCTAGAATCCTCGGTGGCGGATGGCTCCACGCACTCTGAGGACCTTGAATCGGGAGAAGAGAGTACTCTTGAACGGCAATCAGAACATAACTGATGGGCGTGAATAACCCGGGCCATTTAATATTCATCACAAGACTCATTCTCTGCATCGGAGACATCCATGTCTAAAAAATCAGAATCCTCCATTTTGGGATCACAAAAATGACAAACACTAACTTGCACCTCTTTTACACCCCCAATGGCTGGGGCACTCACCACCTCCTGTGAACCAGACAACCGACAAGCAGACTCTCTCTGTCGCCACACAGTCAGCATACGGAAGTGAAAAACAATGTAACCGCACCCGGTCACGAGGTGCACCGTGCAAGTCATAAAAAGAGCGCGCAAATCTAAGAACACACCAATTGGTGATAAGGCCGTAATGTTCCGAAAAGCCATGGGCCTAAAGTATGACAACACAATCAGCAGATAGAACCATATTGCAAACTTGATTAAAGTCCCCCCTGTTCAATAACCCCCCTCAGACCCATGATTTCCAATTTAAGATTAAAGGAGTCCCACTGGGACCCTACTCATGTTGACATCACATAATGAAGTAAAATGAAACGATCTTACCAGAATCTACGCTGTGGAAAAGGAACACAGCCCTTCAAGTGTGACAGATAGTAGCCTCGCCTCTGACATGGACTTGAGTGAATAAAGACAGGCAGCGAAACTTGTCAACACTGATTGCCAAGGAGCTGTTAATATGAGTCGGGATGGCTTCGCAGAAAGACTCTCCCTGCATCTCTGGACTCTAACCTTCATCCATGCTCTCGCTAAGAGGCTGACAGGAATACTTAAAACTCCAGTCCCATTTCAAAGAGTACTACCCTCCATAAGAGACAATCTCGAACTTCTGACACTTCTCTGCCAACCTCCTGTGACGAAAGGCAAAGAATGACTGGGGGATGAGGGAAGTGGGGGGAGGTATTTAAGCCATTGGCTGGGGTGTATTTGCCTCCTCCTAGTGGCCAGGTTCTGAATTCCCAAAAGTAATGAATGCAGCTGTGGACTCTTTCCATTTATGAAGAAAATATATAAAAGGAATACAATGATCTACTGGTAAACAGAATTATACTGTTCTGATTAACCAACAATATGCAATGTGTTAAGCCACATATTCTATTACATATCAGTATATAAATTATAGAAAGTTTTGTTACTTTTGAATTATGCACTATGGCATTTGGTGGCGCTATACAAATAAATTATAATAATCATACACAATGCTCATAATATACCTGTTCATCAGTCATATCTATTCCGGTGACATGGCCTTTCTGTCCAACGAGCTTGCTCAACATATAACAATCCCTTCCACTTCCACTGCCAAGATCCAAAATTCTACAGTTCTCCAAGCATTCTGGTACCGTAAGCCCACAGCCATAGTACCTATTCAAAGATGTGCATATAAAGGCAGTTATAATGATTATAATTGCTCATATAACTATAACTGTTTGCTGACATATTTTAAAATAATTACCATACTCTAAAATATTATGTCTAGTTAAAGATATATTAAACAGTTTCATTGCTGTATTAAAAAAAAACACTAAGCCGTTGCTTATACTTAATAGAAAACATTGCAATATGTATTAATAATATATTTAAATGGATTTTTACCTTTTATTTATTTTTTACACTATATTTGTTCAGTGTCTATTACTTCCTGTCACAGCCTTACAAGGAGAAAGAGGCATTTGCAGGAAGGTTTATCTTAGCCTGATGCCATAAAACTTCTAGGCTAGTGAATAGAGTAAAAACTTAGCCTTTCAAATGTTTGTCCCTTTAAGGTTACATTCTGACTAATCTGAGTTTAGACAATTCTGAATTTGTTTTATCTAGTCCACATAGTAAACCAGCTCATACTATTGTAGAAGTTTTAAGACATCAGGATAAACCTTCCTGCAAAGGCCACATTCACCTTGTAGGGTTATGAAAGGAAGTAATGGACACTGCTCAAATAAAAAAAGGTAAAATCCATATTTAAAATGAAGAATAATACATTTGCAATTATTTCTATTAAGTATAAACCACTGTTTAGTGCATTTTTATTACAACAATGAAACAGACTGTTTAACATCCCTTTAATTTAGTATTTTGTGTTCCTTTAATGTCAGTAAATATTCCACCTTAAATATTTTGAGGCCATTTACTTGTTTAGCATGTAATGAGCTAGAAGCTAGCCACCATGCATCCTCTTTTTGTAAACCAGGTAGAAAGAGAGAGACAGATATAAAGCAACAAAAAGAGAAAAATAAGTTATTGGAGTAGACCACATGTCTGCAGTGCTAGTGGGAAACATCATTAAAGGGACACTGAACCCACATTTTTTCTTTCATGCTTCAGATAGAGCATGACATTTTAGGTAACTTTCTAATTTACTCCTATTATCAAATTTTCATCATTCTCTTGGTATCTTTATTTGAAATGCAAGAATGTAAGTTTAGATGCCGGCCCATTTTTGGTGAACAACCTGGTTTGTTCTTGCTGATTGGTGGATTAATTCATCCACCAATAAAAAAGTGCTGTCCAGAGTCTGAACTAATAAAAAAGCTTGGATGCCTTCTTTTTCAAATAAAGATAGCAAGAGAATGAAGAAAAAATTTGGGTTCAGTGTCCCTTTAAGTGTAGTCTTGTCAACTACTGCACCAGTAAGAACGGGATCATTAGGTGCAGCTAGCATCAACTGTGTGAAATAGATATCAAGCAACAATAGCAGTTACACCAGATGTTTGCAGTCCAGGCAAGAGAGCAAGAGAAAGCATAGGATAAAGCCATACCATGTCAAATGTGCTTATAGATTCAGCCACAAAGAAGGCCATTCAGAGGAGACAGTGCTAGATGACACGTGTGCTGCTTTATTGTGCATCTGGAATGCAGACTGAGCAGGTCACATTAATGGCCACACTCAAACCATGTTTCTCAAGAAATGGGTTGGGTAGAAAATCAGCAACCCTACACCTACCTAAAGAGGCAGTCTTTCTAGGAGAGCAATACTAGGGTAAACCAAGATATTTAATTATTTATAAAAAAAACACTTACATTCACAAACAGCATGAGAGATGACTGGCTTTACCTATTAACATTATATAGCATTCTGTGTATTGTATTACTGAGCTAACATACCTTGAGGAAATATCTTCATGTACTTCACCAAGCGCATCTCTTATATATTTTGGCAATGTCTTAGCTGGGGTTACACAAGCATTGGTTTGTAGGTCCTCTGAACTTTTCAGGTGTTTCCCATAGTAATCCTGGTGATACAGTAAATGCTTTCATTTGAAATATTTAATCAAAGTTTATTGAAATGAATCTAATTTCTGAAACTGAAGACAAAACAACATTGAAGTTATATTTTTCTAGTTATAGCAAAAATGTAACCAATGCAGGGCTAAATTACAAGTGTAGCGCAAAATAACACTTGGGGGCATATTGAACAATGTGCGAGTGGACATGATACAAAGTAGCGTATTATGCCCGCTGCACATCGATAAATGCCGACAGCGTATCATTGCACCAGCAGTTCTTGTGCACTGCTGGAGCAATGCTGCCCCCTGCAGTTTTGCACGCTAGCAGGGGTGTCAATCAACCCGATTGTATTCGATCGGGTCGATTTCTGTCCGGCGCCTCAGAGCAGGCGGACAAGTTATGGAGCAGCTGTCTTTAGACCGCTGCTTCATAACTTCTGTTTCAGGCGAGCGTGAAGGCTTGCCGGAAACAAGGGGCCTCAAGCTCCATACGGAACTTGATAAATATGCCCCTTGGGCTTGAGTGTTAATTGCGCTAGAAGTAAGCTTTTTGCACATGTGAAGTTGCGCTCATATTACAAGTTGAAAATAAACTGTTATCACTCTTGCGCTAACCGGACAAACGCAAAAAGCTGCAGTTAGAATATCACATGCGTGTTCACGTTCACCCCACTTTCACGCAAACCTAATTGCATATTCTCATTTGTGCTAACGAGACGTAAAAATATGAATATGTCATGTTCCAATGTTGTTCACATAGAAGAATATGTTTTATTTATTCATAATTACATATTTCTACCTATATCTGATGATATTTTGGTAAAATATATATCTACATATACCTATATATAGATGATTATACATAGGTATATACAGAAATATACAGATATATATATATATATGAATAGCATAATAGAAATACTAGGGCCCCTATTTATCAAAGGTCTTGCGGACCTGATCCGACAGTGCGGATCAGGTCCGCAAGACCTCGCTAAATGCGGAGAGCAATACGCTCTCCACATTTAACATTGCACCAGCAGCTCACAAGAGCTGCTGGTGCAACGCCACCCCCTGCTGACTCGCGGCCGCCAGCAGGGAGGTGTCAATCAACCAGATCGTACTCGATCGGGTTAATTTCCGGCGATTCCTGTCCGCCTGCTCAGAGCAGGCTGACAGGGTTATGGAGCAGTGGTCTTTAGACCGCTGCTTCATAACTTGTGTTTCTGGCGAGTCTGAAGACTCGCCAGAAACACGGCCCTTCAAGCTCCGTACAGAGCTTGATAAATATGGGCCAAAGAACGTATTCTGCTATGTGCAGGACATTGGAATGTCAAATATTTACACTAAATACATAGTTAAAACTTTTAATAAAAATGAATATTGCATAAATATACTTTAACATGTTTTCCTCTACTTAACTGCAAAGGGCTCAAATGCACTTGTATTTATGTCTATATATGTGTACATATGTATGTATGTGCTTATATGTGTATATATGTTTGTAAATACATATAAACACATATAAATACATATGTACACATATATAGACACATATCTATACATATAGTATATACATAAACATATTAGGGATGTATCTCAAGGTTAAAGCCCTTTGCCTGCCTTTATAACTTTTTAAATAATTTTTTTTTAAACCTAAAACTTTTATTAGTATACATTAAAATGAGGGGAAAAACCCACCATCCATTAGCCCCCCTGTGTTTTCACAGTGGTTTGTTGCTAATGGTTGGTGGATTTTCCTCCTCATTTTTATGTATACTAATAAAAGTTATAGGTTTTAACTTTATGATTCACTATTACTTTGATAGGAAGGAGTGCTTTTAAGCCCCTTACTCTTTTTCTTTCCCAAGTATCAGTATCCCAGTAGTTCACATTCTGACTGACTTCGATACTGCCCACTGGGTTAAATGTGTAAATGGTTGTGGTGGGTGGCATAGAAGTCAGTCAGAATGTGAACTACTGGGATACTAGAGTTCCTGAAGTTCACATTACTTTGCCTTGTATTCCATGCAGCGTGCGGCACAAACTACTGGAAAAGGAAACTCCAGACATTGCAACAACGAGCGCTCCCTGCCCATCATTACTAACAGTCTCCTTGGCAACCAACGCACCTGCCCAGTTCCCGCCTCTGTTTCAGTGAGACTGCAGCCCATACTAAGACATTTATGTTTTTAACACGTAGTTAACTCTGTCTGTGACTCGCTACTGCAGTTACTCCCAATCTAGTTCTACCTCCTCATAAATATTCATATTCCCTCTGTAAAGCAGGGTCTTCGTACTTGTTCATGAGAAATAGCCACTCCCCCGCCTCTGGGCTATCTCTACAGCTTTTTCTGCTGCTCCTATGCAGCTTTTTACGCTTCCTGCTGCTTTACAGGGGGAATATGAATATTTATGAGGAGGCAGGAGAGTGGGAGCATCTGGGGGGCGGAGCTCAGGATGTTCCCGAGGTGCTGTAGAAACGGCTTGCTTTGAGTGAACAATTTTTTATACAACACTTGGTCCAGTGCACTGCTAGCCCGCAGCAGGGCTAAAGGTGGGCAAAATCCACCTGCCTGGTGCCCGGAACTGAATGTACAGGCGTCGGGCGATATAAATTGCACATCCCTGTTTGTAATGTCTTTTTTATGTATTTTGTGCAACTTTTATGTTTCGCAAAACAGTTAAGTAGAGCTCTAAGTTGCGATAATCATTCTAGCGTAAAGCGTGATTGTATCAAGCAATCACCTTAACTTTCAACTTGTAATACCAGATAGTAAGCCCGACCAGTGTAACCCCCCCGCAATAAACCCCTTATCGCTCGGGCATAAATATTTTGAGATCAGCCAATCAGATTGAGCTCGCATTCTATTGGCTGTTCCGATCAGCCAATAGAATGCAAGCTCAATCTGATTGGCTAATCGGATCGGCCAATCGGATTGAACTTGATTCTGATTGGCTGATTCCATCAGCCAATCAGAATTTTCCTACCTTAATTCCGATTGGCTGATAGAATCCTATCAGCCAATCGGAATTCGAGGGACGCCATCTTGGATGACGTCCCTTAAAGGAGCCTTCATTCGTCGGTAGTCCGTCGGCCAGCAGGATATTCCGCGTCGGAGGTCTGCAAGATGGATCCGGAAGAAAGAAGATTGAAGATGCCGTTGATAGAAGACTTCAGCCGGATCATGGACCTCTTCAGCTCCCGCTTGGATGATGACTTCAGCCAGATCATGGACATCTTCAGCCCCCCGCTTGGGCTTGGATCAGGACATCGGAGGAGCTCTTCTGGATCGATCGGTGAACCTGGTATGGTGAAGATAAGGTAGGAAGATCTTCAGGGGCTTAGTGTTAGGTTTATTTAAGGGGGGTTTGGGTTAGATTAGGGGTATGTGGGTGGTGGGTTGTAATGTTGGGGGGGGGTATTGTATGTGTTTTTTTTTACAGGCAAAAGAGCTGAATTCTTTGGGGCATGCCCCGCAAAGGGCCCTGTTCAGGGCTGGTAAGGTAAAAGAGCTTTGAACTTTAGTAATTTAGAATAGGGTAGGGCATTTTTTTATTTTGGGGGTCTTTGTTATTTTATTAGGGGGCTTAGAGTAGGTGTAATTAGTTTAAAATTGTTGTAATATTTTTATGATGTTTGTAAATATTTTTTTATTTTTTGTAACTTAGTTCTTTTTTATTTTTTGTACTTTAGTTAGTTTATTTAATTGTAGTTATTTGTAGGAATTGTATTTAATTAATTTATAGATAGTGTAGTGTTAGGTTTAATTGTAGATAATTGTAGGTATTTTATTTAATTAATTTAATGATAGTATAGTGTTAGGTTTAATTGTAACTTAGGTTAGGATTTATTTTACAGGTAATTTTGTAATTATTTTAACTATTTTAGCTATTAAATAGTTCTTAACTATTTAATAGCTATTGTACCTGGTTAAAATAATTACAAAGTTGCCTGTAAAATAAATATTAATCCTAAAATAGCTACAATGTAATTATTCGTTATATTGTAGCTATATTAGGGTTTATTTTACAGGTAAGTAGCTTTAAATAGGAATAAGTTATTTAATAAGAGTTAATTTATTTCGTTAGAATAAAATTATATTTAACTTAGGGGGGTGTTCGGGTTAGGGTTAGAATTAGCTTTAGGAGTTAATAAATTTAATAGAGTAGCGGTGAGGTCCGGTCGGCAGATTAGGGGTTAATGTTTGAAGTTAGGTGTCGGCGATGTTAGGGAGGGCAGATTAGGGGTTAATACTATTTATTATAGGGTTAGTGAGGCGGATTAGGGGTTAATAACTTTATTATAATAGCGGTGCGGTCCGCTCGGCAGATTAGGGGTTAATAAGTGTAGGCAGGTGGAGGCGACGTTGTGGGGGGCAGATTTGGGGATAATAAATATAATATAGGGGTCGGGGGTGTTAGGGGCAGCAGATTAGGGGTACATAAGGATAACGTAAGTAGCGGCGCTTTGCGGTCGGCAGATTAGGGGTTAATTATTGTAGGTAGCTGGCGGCGACGTTGTGGGGGGCAGATTAGGGGTTAATAAATATAATATAGGGGTCGGCGGTGTTAGGGGCAGCAGATTAGGGGTACATAAGTATAATGTAGGTGGCGGTCGGCAGATTATGGGTTAAAAAAATGTAATCGAGTGGCGGCGATGTGGGGGGACCTCGGTTTAGGGGTACATAGGTAGTTTATGGGTGTTAGTGTACTTTAGAGCACAGTAGTTAAGAGCTTTATGAACCGGCGTTAGCCCAGAAAGCTCTTAACTACTGACTTTTTTCTGCGGCTGGAGTTTGGTCGTTAGAATTCTAACGCTCACTTCAGACAAGACTCTAAATACCGGAGTTAGAAAGATCCCATTGAAAAGATAGGATACGCAATTGACGTAAGGGGATCTGCGGTATGGAAAAGTCGCGGCTGAAAAGTGAACGTTAGACCCTTTCATGACTGACTCCAAATACCGGCGGTAGCCTAAAACCAGCGTTAGGAGCCTCTAACGCTGGTTTTGACGGCTACCACCAAACTCTAAATCTAGGCCTAGGTTTGCATAATGTATTTCAACACATAAAACTTCTGATTGCCAAAAATATATATTATTCAGTACTAAAGCACTTTTAGCACATTTATAATGTCACTACATCCTCAAAAAACATATTTTTGCTTAATTAAAGTAGGCAATAACATTTTAAAGAGACATTAAACAATAAATCTCTTTTGCTCCAAACCCTCCAATCCTTCGGCATCTGTGACACAGCCCTCTCGTGGTTCTCTTCCTACCTGTCAAACCGTACCTTTAGTGTAGCCTTCTCTGGGGCCTCCTCTGCCCCGTCACCACTTTCTGTCAGAGTACCGCAAGGCTCTGTCCTCGGTCCCCTTCTCTTCTCAATCTACACGTCATCACTAGGTTCCCTAATAAAGTCCCACGGTTTACAATATCATTTGTATGCCGACGACACCCAAATCTACTTCTCTGCACCTGACCTATCTCCTTCCTTGCTAACCCGTGTCACTAACTGTCTTTCTCACATCTCTAACTGGATGTCCTCTCACTACCTCAAGCTAAATCTCTCCAAAACTGAGCTCCTTATTTTCCCCCTTCCTCAAAACTCTCCACCCCCAATCTCACTTTAACTGTTGACAACTCCATCATTACCCCCACCCTGCTCGCCCGATGTCTCGGGGTCACATTTGACTCAGATCTTTCTTTCACTCCTCACATTCATTCCTTGGCTAAAGCCTGCCGCTTCCACCTTAAAAACATCTCTAAAATTAGACACTTCCTTACACAAGACACATCTAGGATTTTAATCCACTCTCTCATTCTTTCCCGCCTTGATTACTGCAACTCTGTCCTCTCTGGTCTCCCCACCTGCCGCCTAGCTCCTTTACAATCCATAATGAATGCCTCTGCCAGACTCATCTTCCTTACACGTCGCTCTTCATCTGCTGCACCTCTCTGCCAATCCCTTCACTGGCTTCCTCTTGCCTCTAGGATCAAACACAAAATTCTCATTCTGACATACAAAGCCCTCAACTGCACTGCTCCCCCCTATATCTCAGACCTTGTCTCCAGATACTCTCCCTCCCGTCCCCTTCGCTCTGCTCATGACCTCCTTCTCTCCTACTCTCTTGTCACCTCATCACACTCCCGTTTACAGGACTTCTCCAGACTGGCTCCCATCTTGTGGAACTCTCTGCCTCGCTCCACAAGACTCTCTTCTAGTTTTAAAAGCTTCAAGTGCTCCCTAAAGACTCTACTGTTCAGGGATGCATACAACCTACACTAACCTTTCCTAATACCAGTTCCTCTCCTCCATTGCTATCCCCTGAACCCCCTTAGCATGTAAGCCTAAGAGTCCAACTGTTTGTAGATCACCTTCTTAAGAGCTGACTACAACAGTGCAACTCTTGGCAGGGCCCTCTACCCATTTGATCCCTATAATTGTTTTGTTGTACTCCCCCTTTGTTTATAGCGCTGCAGAATCTGTTGGCGCTCTACAAATAACTGATAATAATAATAATAAATACTTTGAGGCCTATTTATCAAATGTCTGTTGGACCTGATCCGACACTGCGGATCAGGTCCGACAGACATCGCTGAATTACGGAGAGCAATACGCTCTCTGTATTCAGCATTGCACCAGCAGCTCTTGTGAGCTGCTGGTGCAACGCCGCCCCCTGCAGACTCGCGGCCAATCGGCCACCAGCAGGGGGGTGTCAATAGTAGATCGGTTTGAATTGTGGCAATCTCTGTCCGCCTGCTCAGAGCAGGCGGATCGGGTTATGGAGCAGCGGTTTTTAGACCACTGCTCCATAACTTGCGTTTCTGGCGAGTCTGAAGACTCGCCAGAAACACGGGCCCTCAAGCTCCGTTCGGAGCTTGATAAATGGGCCTCATTGTATAAGTATAGTATTGAGTTTATTCCACTCCTCCCTCTTATCATGGATTCAGCCATGTTGAAATCTAGCTTTCACTACATTCCAGTGCTGATATGTTTGCACATGTGCAGAAACTCCTCTTCTGATCAGATGTATGCAGTGTAAACTAAGATTTAAAATGACAACACCAAAGATTATAGTGAAGTTCATGAAATGTATTTACTGTAGATTTTAGTGTCCCTTTAAATGGAGAAAATATAAACTTATAAATTATATTAAATGAAAAAATCCTTGCTTCATGGTTGCATTACCTTGACATCTTGATAAATTTGAAGACCTTGTGTAGAACAGCTGGATGTGGTGGAACTAAGCAAAGAAAATATATGAAGGGAAATAAAGAAACACCATTACAATTTATTCATAATAAAAGACTGAAGAAACTATACTAAACTTCTTCTAAAGTAGTAGTATCCATTTCAGCATAAAAACTTGACTCAGCAACAAAAAAGGTAATATTTCACATTCTGCATAATATGGTGTCCCTTTTTAAAATGATAAGACTTCTTGAGAAAGTTTGCCCACCGGTGTTCTGTATTATTCCCCAACTGCGTTACACTTGCCTACCTCCGGCCACGCCTCCAAAATAGTTTCAAAGGCGGTTGTTCACACATGCGCTCACTGCAGTATTCCTACAATAAAATTGAAAATTACACCAAAGAGCATGCATGCGCCCATGCCGCAGTCAGCAAATATTACAGAAGCGGGACCTACACAATATGGGCACTAGCTGTGTGGCATACAAATAGATCGTACTTACTTTTAATAATATAAATAGTTAAAAACATTCTTGGGACCTACACAACTAAAATGGGCATGTATTATGATTTCATCATGAAAGGGAATATTTGTAATTATTTATATAATTTTTTTATTATATGTAAAACGTTCACTCATTTACTCATTTTTTGGCCAGTGGTAATTAGAGAATTTTTTTGGGGTAGAGAGATTTTTTTGTGTGTGTGGGGGGGGGGGGGGGTAATTTTGAATGTAATGATGTAATTAACATGATTTAATGCGTACTTGTAACAAACTACGTTATAGCCCAAAGTTAAAAATCATAACCATAAAAATTTTTTGAAATATACTTTCAATTGCTTCAGATGAAGTTACATATATCACTAAATTTTTTATTCTGCTTCATTCCCTAGCAAAATAAAGCAAGCAATATCAGCCAGCACCTGGGTCACTTGCACGTCACGTAGGGGTACCACCAAACCCTACTAATTATATCAAATAAAATCCAAAGGATGTGGCAGCAATAGGTGAAGTCAAATGATTTTATTCAAGCACAGCAAACACATCGACGTTTCGGGAACACCTTCCCTTAATCATTCCCTAACAAACACTGTGCTTATGAAAAATAAATGACAAATACATTTATTATAAAAAATGTCAATGGCAATCAATAACATATAGAGAATAAAGGTAGCACACGTTTTAAAAGGCTGAGCCTTTTATTAGAGCAACGTTTCGGGGCTCCTGCCCCTATCTCAAGCTAATTTACAACTGACACACATACCCTTTTTAAAGGGTCAAACATAAAACAGGAAACCAATTACAAAGCAGGGGTGTGTCTAACGGATGCTTCACATCATCACATATCCTGTGGAAAAAGAAAAAAAGCCAACACATCATTTTTTTAACCGTTATCACCCCTTAACAAGAATAGGACAACCTATTAAAAACACTTGCAGCAAGTCGCCAACCATATAAACCTTACTGCATCAAAAGCAAAAACAAAAAGTACATTGAATCAGCTTTTCATAAGCACAGCAACGTTTCGGGAACACCTTCCCTTAATCATTCCCTAACAAACACTGTGCTTATGAAAAATAAATGACAAATACATTTATTATAACAAATGGCAATGGCAATCAATAACGTCAGTCAGTAATGGAAGTTTGTCACAACAAAAAAATATTAATACAAAACCTAAATAGCATATGGTTAGTGACCACTGCTTCCATTCTTAATCACAAATACTATAAAGCACACACACAACGCTAATTAGTCACACATTTAACTAATATTATAAAATAACCCAAAAAGCCAAAGCTGTCACCTGCACTGCGCCATTTTCTTGCTCCTGTAGAAATAGTTCTATATTTCTCAAAATGCTTTGCTGCTTAAAGCTGTATTTTTTTTATACCCCTCACTTAGCAGAGGCGCGGTCTGCACTATATTGTGCAAGTTAGAACTAACAGACAAGCTGTAAATGTTTAACCTTCTAATGACTTGCATTTTAAAGAATCTAATGTATAGAGAACTGTCTATGGACTTTGTAACAGTTGTATTCTAGTGGCGCTCCACAGTATACAGCTAGTAAGTGATATGCCAGTCTTGATTGACAGGAAAACTGAATCCTCATTTGGAGTGGTAAAGTTACCACCCATTTAGTATTTACTGGCATGACAGGTATTTGTAAGGTTCAGATGAATGAGGCTATTAGAGAATTCATATAGAAAAATACTAGAAATAAAAGTCTTGTTATGGTAAAACTTCTTTAAAGTGGGTAGGGATCAATTATACACAAATGATTGTTTAAAATTACTTCTGTAGTTATTGTTGCACATATTTAATTTTTCCAAACATAGGGATCTATTCAAATATTTCCTCTTTTTTTTTGTTTGTTTGCTAACAAAGTGATTACAATCTTTCCGAACTGGATAACTATAATCTGCATTTACCAGCACCCTGAACTACCGATAATGAATAATGATCACAGAAAACCGAGAAGAGTTAAAGGGGTTTACAGAGTTCATGAGGCCGAATTATCAAATGTCTGTTGGACCTGATCCGACAATGCGGATCAGGTCCGACAGACATCGCTGAATGCGGAGTGCAATGCCACCCCCTGCAGACTCACGGCCAATGGGCCGCCAGCAGGGAGGTGTCAATCACGTACTCGACCGGGTTGAATTGTGGCGATTCGTGTCCGCCTCATCAGAGCAGGCGGACAGGGTTATGGAGCAGCGGTCTTTAGACCGCTTCTCCATAACTTGTATTTTTGGCGAGTCTGAAAACTCGCTAGAAACACGGGCCCTCAAGCTCCATACAGAACTTGATAAATGGGCCTCCATGTGTTGGTTTTGCAATTGAATAGACTGGTGTTTATGATAACATATGATTAAATAGATATGAAACACAAAAAATTATTTTGTAATTCAAACCGATCGTACAATTTTAGTCAAAGTTTCCAATTTACTTCTATTATCAAATTTACTTTGTTCCAATGGTATTCTTTGTTGAAGAGATACCTAGGTAGGTGTGTGGAGCACTATATGGCAGGAAATAGTTCTGTCAACTAGTGCTCTTGCAAATGGATAACAATCTTGCAAAACGTCTGCCATATAGTGCTCCAAACACATGCACACTCCTGAGCTTTATTCAACAAAACAACAACATGAATAAAATTTGAATAGAAGTAAATTAGAAAGTTGTTTACAATTGCATGTTCTATCTGAGTCATGAAAGAAAAATGTTGTGTTTCGTGTCCCTTTAAATAATCTGGGCTCCATGTATGTAGCGAAGCCGGGCGGACAGCTTCGCAAGTTGAGAAGCTGTCCGCCCGCATTTTAATACATGGGGCCCTCTGAATCCCATTTGTTTGTGGGCATCATGGGTATATAAACCAGGGATAGGCACAGACCAAGGCTGTGGCGGACATTTTCCAAAGTACAGACCTTAGTGAAGGACACCAAGGTACATTTCAAATTAAAAACATCAAAAAACACTCTCTTGGGGGCGTGTCTAGGTGGAGGCCATGGATAGTCACAATTTTAAGAGCTCCTGACACGATAACGACAATCCGCTGATTATCTTTACAACACCAAGCCATCCAGACACAAAATTACTAACTATACATAATACGAGATTTGAGGATTCAGATAATATTTTGTATGGTGTTTACATGACTGTAGGCTCTTGAACTGGACCACTGAGACTCGTGGCAGCGGACACAATTTGGATCTCAGCACCCCCCCCCCAGCCTAACAGCGGGGTATCGCAGCCATGAGTAGGCTGTTTGATCTAAAGAAGGGAACCATCTACCTCAGTAAATCAGTTATAACCTAAAAGCTTTAGTGCAGATACCTCTGGTACTGACCGGCACAATGGAAGTTGGGAAAGCAAGATAGCTCAGTTTTTGGAGGACTCTTACCGAAGCTTAGCAGCAGATCTATGCATACTCTTACTTGCTTCACAATCTGCAGAGGCAGCACAATCTGCAAGTATAACCAAGTCACCTAGCATTTGCTGTTGCGGATCTAACTTGGCAGATGCGGTCAGCGTTAAAACCCTTTGCCCCACCGAGCAAACAGAGATTTCCCACCCTGCGCGTGGGAATTCCTGGTTCGGCTTGGAGTACTGGTGTGAACAATCTATAGCTTCCAGTGACAAGACAAGAGCACCAGAACCGTCAAATGACCAAGCTCTAAAGGGGATGAGAGCAGTGGCTATGTTTGAACCTAACGTGAGGATCGTCCCTTGGATGGAATCAGAATGGCAGCTACGGATCGATCAGACATCCGCTTCAAAATTGAGACAGGCTGTACTGATCTTTTGGGTGCTTGCGTGGATGTAGCTGAGGTGAGACGACCAATTTTTGCAGTGCCTCAGGAGACTGGGAAACCTGTATGCACGAAGTCCACGTTTGAGGGCTGTTTTCAACTTTGTGGAGACTCACAGGCGCAATCATTATGCTCTCCTTAAATTTGTCGCCTTTTCACACCCTTCTATATACTATCAAAATGGGACCCTGGGGGGCTTCCTCTAACCTTCAAGAACGTGGAGGCGGTAAGAAAAACAGGTATCGTATAAGAGGGTCTGCAAGGTACCATGCTACTCTTGCGGGCTATTTCATGAAAGATCGATATACTTTTATGCATGCTGGACTTACCTTTACACTTAATAAGAACAATTAACCTCTGCTCATGATGTGTCTGGGGTTATTTATATACTACTATAGATATCTGTCAAAATGTTGTTGTTTAACTAAGCGACTCATCAAGGGTTAGTTTATGTTTCATTTATATTCAATATTACACATGCTGGACTTACTTATATGGCTAATTAGAATATTTAATCTCTACCCATATTGTGTCTGGGGTTATTTACTGTTATGTATGGGGATACAATGTTGTTTTTTAACTACGTGGTTTCTTGGGGGTCTATGTATATTTCCCTTATAATTTTGTTTTTAAGCAGATCTCTTTGTTTTATATGGCGCATATAATGCTTGAACAGCTCCACATGGATCACGCATGTTGCTCTACTTTAATATTGACCTTAGTGGTGACATATACTAGTCTTTGTGAAAATGACGCAGAGTTGCTTTCTGACAAATTGTAATATGTCTAGCTATGGAAAACAGATGGACTGTAGCCAGATAATATTGTTTTAAGCTGCAACACATTGCTTTAAGGGAGCCCTAATATTTTCTCTTTTGGCTTTTGCGGCTGTCTTCCGCTTGTTGGGCTGGCTGCACATACCCCTTCTTTGAGTGGGTCCGCTTCACCACTTTCCCCCTTACCCGACGGACGCCTTCTATAGCAGCACTTCCTCTACTACAAGCCCTAATATGCAGTATTTTCAGCTCATGATTAGTTAATTTCTGGAGGGGACAAACTTATTCACAGCCCATTACATATGGAAATATTACCAGGTTACAGAGTTCAATATAGTGCCTCCCATATTTCAAAGCTTTTTAGTAATACAAGCACTGTATTATTGTCCTAATATGTGGTATTGTGTGCTACTTACACCCTGCATTAGGTACTTCTCAACCTGCACTCAATAATTGTTGCCTACTTACTCGGTGATTTAGCACATTATGACATATATTTCCTTTATTCTATGCTATCTACAGGTTAACACATTCCCCAAACGTAATACTGTTCACACTTTAATTTAGCTGAGCTCCATTGGACTCAGACTAGAAGTGCCTCTTGGCTAATTACATATTATAAAGAGATCTCTGATTGCATGAGAACTGCGAATAAATGCACCCATAATTCGCCATATAAACCCCTACTGCAAAATAATTTATAACCCATATATCGGCTATAGGTTAATACCACACTTCTATGTCCATATATATATATATATTATATTTGCTGGTTGTCAAGCTAACTCCACTCTCTCTTTTTTATTTATTGTCTCCTCCTAAGATGCCTGTACCCAATAGGCTACTTAAGTCTCGCAATGCTAACATCTATGAATTGTTTAACCCTGAATATGTACAAAACAAGTATGACTCTAACCTCACGATTTAGGTCTATAAGTCATGAACATACAGTTATGTTAGTAGAGCTTACAGCCAGTCCCTAACCGTGGTAAATAGAGCTATTGACCACAGGTGTAGTCCATAAGAGCTGATTATATACTTAAAACTCTAGCTATATATAGAAGCGAAGTTCAGAGTACTATCTATAGTCTTATGCACACAATATTTATAAATGGGGAGAGTTAACTCAGACCACAATAATCTATATTAATAATTATTGCTTTTAGATGGTGTGCTACCGGCGGCCGAGGTGGCATGTCCTCACCTAAAGACATTATGGGTTGTGGTCTGTAGGAACTCATTTATAGAATAACGTTTGTGCCGACTTTTGTGTTAGTATAACCTCCTTGAGCTAGACTAAACAAACCCAGAGCTACAGCTTGCACAGGTCTCCCTTTATATATCTGAATACCTGCCTATAGGGTAGACTCTCTTACTTACCCTCTGTGGTACAACACTTATACTTTCAGAGCCACTTTCATATTGTATAACACCCATCATGACTAGGGTGTCCTCCAAGGTTTATAAGATGGTTCCCCATAATATAGCTTACTATAACTATTTATTCCCAGCTGCTATTTATTTATCTTATTATGTGTCATGGTCCAAAAGAGGCCGTATATCACTCTAGTTTTTTCACCTCCAGCCATTCAAGACCTATTGCATTGGTTCTTAAGTAACCCATATATTACTTGGGATGTTCATAAAATTATATATCATTCTAGTTTACCGCCGTCAATACTGGATATTACGTGTGGGTCCAAGAGAGGCCTATTATTAATATAGGAGGTTCATATAAATATATAAAAGGAGGTTTAGGGTGTATGTGCCTATCATTCCTTTTATTTATTGGTTATTATCTGAATATGTTTGTACTGTAGTACCTATATTACTATACTTGGTGACTATGTTCTCTCCAATATGTCACTGTGTTGTATATTTTTTTCTTTCATTATGGTACAAAAATTGTTGTTATACCTTTTTGTATTGAACTGTGGCAAATTTTATTTGCTATGTAATTTTTGCTAAAAACCTCAATAAAAAAAAAACACTCTCTTTACCGAAAGGGTGGTGGATGCATGGTGGAATAGTCATCCAGCAGAAGTGGTAGAGACAGTGAAGGAGTTTAACAATGCATGGGATAGGCATAAGGCTATGCTAGGTATAAGATAAGGCCAGGAAATAATAAAAGTATTCAGAAAATTGGGCAGACTAGATGGGCCGAATGGTTCCTATGTGCCAACACATTCTAAGTTTCTATAAGTCAGGAGAGCGGCACTTTGCTGTCAAATGGGCTGCTTGTTGGATGCCCCTGGTCTAGTTCCACAAGTACAAATTAGTCATCTAATCAGACAAGTTTAAAATAACATTTATATAAAGACTGCTTGTGGTATACTAGTATAAAATGTTTTCAAAAGTCTAACCTTTTTTTTTTTGTATTGAGAGTCTGCAACTCCTAACCAAACGTGCCCACCTTGATGTTAATCACATGATCATCATGGTTGGTTACCTACTTGGTTAGGTAAGGTTTATCAGAGTAGGTGGCGGTCTTCTACACACAGACACCAGCATCACGCTGCCGTACAGATCAAGGAATCGGGATGGGTCGCGGTGGTTGACACAGGCTGCACTGCAGGCAGCTTGCTTGAACTTCTTCCCTCTCTCTCACTCACTTTCCCTCTACTGAGCGGCGTCACGTGGGCACAGCCCAAAGCCCGCAAAATGTGGTTTCGCCTGCATCAAGTAGGAGTCAGGACCAGCATTCATCTGTCCTACTCCTCCCTCCCCACTGCAAAACGGGTGGTGGACACTAAAGGGCCAGTCATGGACACCAGTATCCGTGTACGGACACCTGGCCTATCCTTGATATAAACATGTTTGCTTAATGTTGTTTTAAAAAAACTATGATTGCTTTAAAAGTTTTTTTTTTATTATTAATTGAGAAAACCTTTATATTCCATTTTGGCAAAAAGAACACTGTGGGACAGTCAAAGTTCTTATTAATGTTACATAATTCTGTACATTAACGTAGCTGTACTTGTAGTAAATAAAGCAAAAGATTCAACACCCCCAAAAACCTTACCTTCTGTCCTCTTCTGCTACGCTGTTTTTTTTTTTTTTCAAAAGCGTGTCATGAATCATAAGAAGAAAAAAATGGTTTTCATGTCTGTTTAATGTTGCATAATAATGAACATAGTGCAGAATTATTTAGCACTAATAAGAACATTGACTGTCCCTTTAATTTCCATAAGAAGAAAGTGGTTGAAACTTTGATCAACTTCAGTTACAGCATTTTAATAGTTCTAAAAATAGTGTAGATTATGAAATCCCTAAGTGATGAGGTTTAAAATATTGGCTAAAGTTCCAAACCACACTGTATAGAACAACGTTTGTCTTCGCTAAATTTCAATGACTGTAATTAAATGGCGCTATAGGGTTCTATAAACTTTAAATTACAGCTAAACAAGGGGACTTCTCAGAGAGGTGGCAGTGGTGTGCATTACTTCTAAAGATGTGACTGGTGATATACAAGCTACTGCTAACCTACACCTAGATTACGAGTTTTGCGTTATGAGTCAAATAGCAGCGTTGTGACCCATAACGCATCTTTTTCCCTAACGCAGCCATTAAAAGTCTTGTCGGTATTACTGTACCGCAAGCCTTTTAGCCTGTAACGCAACGTCAGTACCGCACTCCTAAAAATTATGTTTTTTCATGGGATTCCCATAGCGCTGGTATTACGAGTTTTGCATTCTGGCTAAAAAGGCCACATTGAAATAAACTAAATTAAACTATTTACCCCTAAACCTAACAACCCCCTAACCTTACAATTTCCCTATCTTAAATTAAATTAAAATGTAACTGTCAAATTAAAAAAACTAAGTTTAAACTAACAATTGAACTAAAATAATAATTAAACTAAAATTAACTAACTACCAATTAAATTAAACTAAACTACACATTAAAAAAATCCTAAAACTACTCTAAAAATTACATTCACCTAGATTTAGAGTTCTGCGTTAGCCGTCAAAAGCAGCGTTAAGGGGTCCTGACGCTGCTTTTTACCGCCCGCTGGTATTTAGAGTCAGGCAGGAAAGGGTCTAACACTCACTTCCCTACCGCGATTCCAGGCTACCGCAGATCCCCTTACGACAATTGCGTATCCTATCTTTTCAATGGGATCTGCCTAACGATGGTATTTGGAGTCTTGGGAGAAGTGAGCGGTAGACCCTCTACTGACAAGACTCCAACCGCAAAAAAAAGTCAGTAGTTAAGATCTTTATGGGCTAACGCGTGAATATAAAGCTCTTAACTACTGTGCTATAAAGTACACTAATACCCATAAACTACCTATGTACCCCTAAACTGAGGCCCCCCCACATCGCCGCCACTATAAAAAAAAAATTAACCCCTAATCTGCCGACCGGACACAGCCGCCACCTACATTATAGCTATGAACCCCTAATCTGCTGCCCCTAACATCGCCGACCCCTATATTATAAAAAATCCTAAAAAGACAAGATCTGTAACGCCATCTAAAGTCAGTAGTTATGAGTTTTACGCTACAAAGCTGTAACATAAAACTCATAACTAATGTGTTAAAAAGTTCACTAACACCCATAAACTACCTATTAACCCCTAAACCAAGGCCTTCCTGCATCGCAAACACTAAATTAAATGTATTAACCCCTAATATGTCGCTCCCGATATTGCCGCCACTTTTAAAACATATTAACCCCTATTCAGCCTCTCCCTGACATCCTCACCACTATACTAAAGTTATTAACCCCTAAACCGCCACCCTCCCGCATCGCAAACACTATTTATTATTAACCCCTAATCTGCCGTCATTAACCCCGCTATTCTAAAGTTATTAAGCCCTACATCGCTGCCACTATAATAAACCTATTAACCCCTAAACCGAAAGCCCCCCACATTGAAATAAACTAAATTAAACTATTTACCCCTAAACCTAACAACCCCCTAACTTATATTAAAATTACAATTTCCCTATCTTAAATTAAATTAAAATGTACCTGTCAAATTAAAAAAACTAAGTTTAAACTAACAATTGAACTAAAATAATAATTAAACTAAAATGAACTAACTACCAATTAAATTAAACTAAACTACACATTAAAAAAATCCTAAAAATTACATTCACCTATATTTAGAGTTCTGCGTTAGCCGTCAAAAGCAGCGTTAAGGGGTCCTAACGTTGCTTTTTACCGCCCGCTGGTATTTAGAGTCAGGCAGGAAAGAGTCTAACACTCACTTCCCTACCGCGATTCCAGGCTACTGCAGATCCCCTTACGCCAATTGCGTATCCTATCTTTTCAATGGGATCTGCCTAACGCTGGTATTTCGAGTCTTGGGAGAAGTGAGCGGTAGACCCTCTACTGACAAGACTCCAACCGCAAAAAAAAGTCAGTAGTTAAGAGCTTTATGGGCTAACACGTGAATATAAAGCTCTTAACTACTGTGCTATAAAGTACACTAATACCCATAAACTACCTATGTACCCCTAAACCGAGGCCCCCCCACATCGCCGCCACTATAAAAAAAATTTTTAACCCCTAATCTGCCGACCGGACACCGCCGCCACCTACATTATAGCTATGAACCCCTAATCTGCTGCCCCTAACATCGCCGACCCCTATATTATAAAAAATCCTAAGCTACCCATTGCCCATAAAAGGGCATTTGTATGGGCATTGCCCTTAAAAGGGCATTTAGCTCTTTTACTGCACAGACCCTAAACTAAAAAAAACCCCACCCAAAAACCCTTAAAAAAGCCTAACACTAACCCCCTGACGATCCACTTACAGTTTTTGAAGTCCCGCTTGAACGATCTTCATCCCGTAGTTGAAGTCCTGATCCAGGCGGCGATAAGTCTTCATCCAGACGGCCTCTTCAATCTTCATCTTAATTCGAATTACCCAATAGAATGTGAGCTGCTTAAATCCTATTGGCTGATTTGAATAGCCAATAGGATTTTAGCAGCCCTAATTCCTATTGGCTGATTATAATTTTTCAGCCAATAGGAATGCAAGGGACATCATCTTGGATCGCGTCCCTTGCATTGAAGATTCAGTGTACGACAGCAACCATATGAAGAGGATGTTCCGCACCCTGATATCTTCAGTATGGACCAGCTCCACGCCTCTGGGATCAAGAGAGAAGATGCCGCCTGGATGAAGATTGAAGAAGCCACCTGGATGAAGACTTCTCGCTGCCTGGATCATGACTTCAACTCCGGGATGAAGATCGTTCAAGCGGGACTTCAAAAACTGTAAGTGGATTGTCAGGGGGTTAGTGTTAGGCTTTTTAAGGGGTTTTTGGGTTGTTGTTTTTTTAGCTTAGGGTCTGGGCAGTAAAAGAGCTAACTGCACCCAGTGAAAGACAGACACCCCCATTTGCATATATATACAATCACCACATGCACCCAGTGAAAGACAGACACCCCCATTTGCACATATATACAGTCACCACATGCACCCAGTGAAAGACAGACACCCCCATTTGCACATATATACAGGCACCACATGCACCTAGAGAGAGACAGACACGCAGATTTGCACATATATACAGTCACCACATGCACCCAGAGAGAGACAGACACCCCCATTTGCACATATATACAGTCACCACATGCACCCAGAGAGTCAGACCCCCCATTTGCACATATATACAGGCACCACATGCACCTAGAGAGAGACAGACACGCAGATTTGCACATATATACAGTCACCACATGCACCCAGAGAGAGACAGACACCCCCATTTGCAAATATATACAGGCACCACATGCACCCAGAGAGAGACAGACTCCCACATTTGCACATATATACAGTCACCACATGCACCCAGAGAGAGACAGACACCCCCATTTGCAAATATATACAGGCACCACATGCACCCAGAGAGAGACAGACTCCCACATTTGCACATATATACAGTCACCACATGCACCCAGAGAGAGTCAGACCCCCCATTTGCACATATATACAGGCACCACATGCACCTAGAGAGAGACAGACACACAGATTTGCACATATATACAGTCACCACATGCACCCAGAGAGAGACAGACACCCCCATTTGCAAATATATACAGGCACCACATGCACCCAGAGAGAGACAGACATCCCCATTTGCACATATATACGGGCACCACATGCACCCAGCGAGAGACAGACACCCCCATTTGCACATCTATACAGGCTTTTCACGCCTCTTAAAAAGCAGTTGCGAAACGCGCGTCAGGCGTTTGAACTGCTCCTCTCCTACAGTCCGGTTGTTTTAGCTTTAATTGTTGGCCTCTTTTAGGCACCTTATCCTTAACTTTAAAAAAATTTAAACTACTGCTAATCTACTTTAACGATAATTAGCCTGTAATGTCACTGACTTAGGCCTAGATTTGGAGTTTGGCGGTAGCCGTGAAAACCAGCGTTAGAGGCTCCTAATGCTGGTTTTAGGCTACCGCCGGTATTTGGAGTCATTCAAAAAAGGGTCTAACGCTCACTTTTCAGCCGCGACTTTTCCATACCGCAGATCCCCTTACGTAAATTGCGTATCCTATCTTTTCAATGGGATATTTCTAACTCCGGTATTTAGAGTCGTGGCTGAAGTGAGCGTTAGAAATCTAACGACAAAACTCCAGCCGCAGAAAAAAGTCAGGAGTTAAGAGCTTTTTGGGCTAACGCCGGTTCATAAAGCTCTTAACTACTGTACTCTAAAGTACACTAACACCCATAAACTACCTATGTACCCCTAAACCAAGGTCCCCCCACATCGCCGCCACTCGATTAAATTTTTTTAACCCCTAATCTGCCGACCGCCACCTACGTTATACTTATGTACCCCTAATCTGCTGCCCCTAACACCGCCGACCCCTGTATTATATTTATTAACCCCTAATCTGCCCCCCACAACGTCGCCGCCAACTACCTACAATAATTAACCCCTAATCTGCCGACCGCAAAGCGCTGCTACTTAAGTTATCCTTATGTACCCCTAATCTGCTGCCCCTAACACCGCCGACCCCTATATTATATTTATTAACCCCTAATCTGCCCCCTCAACGTCGCCTCCACCTGCCTACACTTATTAACCCCTAATCTGCCGAGCGGACCGCACCGCTACTATTATAAAGTTATTAACCCCTAATCCGCCTCACTAACCCTATAATAAATAGTATTAACCCCTAATCTGCCCTCCCTAACATTGCCGACACCTAACTTCAATTATTAACCCCTAATCTGCCGACCGGAGCTCACCGCTATTCTAATAAATGTATTAACCCCTAAAGCTAAGTCTAACCCTAACACCCCCCTAAGTTAAATATAATTTTAAAACAAAATTAATTAACTCTTATTAAATAAATTATTCCTATTTAAAGCTAAATACTTACCTGTAAAATAAATCCTAATATAGCTACAATATAAATTATAATTACATTGTAGCTATTTTAGGATTAATATTTATTTTACAGGCAACTTTGTAATTATTTTAACCATGTACAATAGCTATTAAATAGTTAAGAACTATTTAATAGTTACCTAGTTAAAATAATTACAAATTTACCTGTAAAATAAATCCAAACCTAAGTTACAATTAAACCTAACACTATACTATCATTAAATTAATTAAATAAAATACCTACAATTACCTACAATTAAACCTAACACTACACTATCAATAAATTAATTAAATACAATATGTACAAATAACTACAATGAAATAAACTAACTAAAGTACAGAAAATAAAAAAGAACTAAGTTACAAAAAATAAAAAAATATTTACAAACATAAGAAAAATATTACAACGATTTTAAACTAATTACACCTACTCTTAAGCCCCCTAATAAAATAACAAAGCCCCCCAAAATAAAAAAATGCCCTACCCTATTCTAAATTACTAAAGTTCAAAGGTCTTTTACCTTACCAGCCCTGAACAGGGCCCTTTGCGGGGCATGCCCCAAGAAGTTCAGCTCTTTTGCCTGTAAAAAAAAACATACAATACCCCCCCCAACATTACAACCCACCACCCACATACCCCTAATCTAACCCAAACCCCCCTTAAATAAACCTAACACTAAGCCCCTGAAGATCATCCTACCTTGTCTTCACCTCACCAGGTATCACCGATCCGTCCTGGCTCCAAAATCTTCATCCAACCCAAGTGGGGGCTGGCGATCCATCATCCGGTGGCTGAAGAGGTCCAGAAGAGGCTCCAAAGTCTTCATCCTATCCGGGAAGAAGAGTAGATCCGGACCGGCAACCATCATCTTCCAAGCGGCATCTTCTATCTTCATCCGATGAGGACCGGCTCCATCCTGAAGACCTCCACCGCGGACCCATCTTCATCCGGCGACGTCCAACTGAAGAATGATGGTTCCTTTAAGGGACGTCATCCAAGATGGCGTCCCTCGAATTCCGATTGGCTGATAGGATTCTATCAGCCAATCGGAATTAAGGTAGGAATATTCTGATTGGCTGATGGAATCAGCCAATCAGAATCAAGTTCAATCCGATTGGCTGATCCAATCAGCCAATCAGATTGAGCTCGCATTCTATTGGCTGTTCCGATCAGCCAATAGAATGCAAGCTCAATCTGATTGGCTGATTGGATCAGCCAATCGGATTGATCTTGATTCTGATTGGTTGATTCCATCAGCCAATCAGAATATTCCTACCTTAATTCCGATTGGCTGATAGAATCCTATCAGCCAATCGGAATTCGAGGGACGCCATCTTGGATGACGTCCCTTAAAGGAACCGTCATTCTTCAGTTGGACGTCGCCGGATGAAGATGGGTCCGCGGTGGAGGTCTTCAGGATGGAGCCGGTCCTCATCGGATGAAGATAGAAGATGCCGCTTGGAAGATGATGGTTGCCGGTCCGGATCTACTCTTCTTCCCGGATAGGATGAAGACTTTGGAGCCTCTTCTGGACCTCTTCAGCCACCGGATGATGGATCGCCAGCCCCGGCTTGGGTTGGATGAAGATTTTGGAGCCAGGACGGATCGGTGATACCTGGTGAGGTGAAGACAAGGTAGGATGATCTTCAGGGGCTTAGTGTTAGGTTTACTTAAGGGGGGTTTGGGTTAGATTAGGGGTATGTGGGTTGTAATGTTGGGGGGGGTATTGTATGTTTTTTTTTACAGGCACAACAGCTGAACTTCTTGGGGCATGCCCCGCAAAGGGCCCTGTTCAGGGCTGGTAAGGTAAAAGAGCTTTGAACTTTAGTAATTTAGAATAGGGTAGGGCATTTTTTATTTTGGGGGTTTTTGTTATTTTATTAGGGGGCTTAGAGTAGGTGTAATTAGTTTAAAATTGTTGTAATATTTTTCTTATGTTTGTAAATATTTTTTTATTTTTTGTAACTTAGTTCTTTTTTATTTTTTGTACTTTAGTTAGTTTATTTCATTGTAGTTATTTGTACATATTGTATTTAATTAATTTATTGATAGTGTAGTGTTAGGTTTAATTGTAGGTAATTGTAGGTATTTTATTTAATTAATTTAATGATAGTATAGTGTTAGGTTTAATTGTAACTTAGGTTAGGATTTATTTTACAGGTAATTTTGTAATTATTTTAACTAGGTAACTATTAAATAGTTCTTAACTATTTAATAGCTATTGTACATGGTTAAAATAATTACAAAGTTGCCTGTAAAATAAATATTAATCCTAAAATAGCTACAATGTAATTATAATTTATATTGTAGCTATATTAGGATTTATTTTACAGGTAAGTATTTAGCTTTAAATAGGAATAATTTATTTAATAAGAGTTAATTAATTTCGTTAGATTAAAATTATATTTGACTTAGGGGGGTGTTAGTGTTAGGGTTAGACTTAGCTTTAGGGGTTAATACATTTATTAGAATAGCGGTGAGCTCCGGTCGGCAGATTAGGGGTTAATAATTGAAGTTAGGTGTCGGCGATGTTAGGGAGGGCAGATTAGGGGTTAATACTATTTATTATAGGGTTAGTGAGGCGGATTAGGGGTTAATAACTTTATTATAGTAGCGGTGCGGTCCGCTCGGCAGATTAAGGGTTAATAAGTGTAGGCAGGTGGAGGCGACGTTGTGGGGGGCAGATTAGGAGTTAATAAATATAATATAGGGGTCGGCGGTGTTAGGGGCAGCAGATTAGGGGTACATAAGGATAATGTAAGTAGCGGCGGTTTACGGAGCGGCAGATTAGGGGGTTAAAAATAATATGCAGGGGTCAGCGATAGCGGGGGCGGCAGAATAGGGGTTAATAAGTGTAAGGTTAGGGGTGTTTAGACTCGGGGTACATGTTAGGGTGTTAGGTGCAGATGTAGGAAGTGTTTCCCCATAGCAAACAATGGGGCTGCGTTAGGAGCTGAACGCGGCTTTTTTGCAGGTGTTAGGTTTTTTTTTCAGCTCAAACAGCCCCATTGTTTCCTATGGGGGAATCGTGCACGAGCACGTTTTTGAGGCTGGCCGCGTCCGTAAGCAACTCTGGTATCGAGAGTTGCAGTTGCGTTAAAAATGCTCTACGCTCCTTTTTTGGAGCCTAACGCAGCCATTCTGTGGACTCTCAATACCAGAGTTATTTTAAAGGTGCGGCCAGAAAAAAGCCAGCGTTAGCTACGAGGGTCGTTACCGACAAAACTCTAAATCTAGCCGTTAGGCTGCTTTTAGCCTGACCTTGTTGGAGCAATTTGCTCAAATCTAGGCTATAGTTATAGTTAATTTCTTGCAGTGCCACTTAATTCTGGAAACTATTTTGTTAACAATTCCACTAGTGCTCGCCTGTTTGAGCGACATTTAGCCTCAATACTTTATTGACTTAGGCTGTTTCTAGTCTTATGATATTGGAGCAGATAAACTTAGGCTAATCGCTTCATACAAGCTTTCATAATTTTTCATGATTGTGAAACAAATATATTTAGAATTCTACACCCCCCTGCATAAACCCACACATTTGACTTGGGTGAATACCCTAAACATAACAAATTGAGAATTTGGTTTCTTGGGGAAGACTCCAAGTGGAATAGTACAAGATAAATATATCATATAAATATATACTTTCCAACTAACAGTATAAACACCTTGGACATATATAATCTATATACTGACCACGTTGTGATAACATCGTATCCACATATAACCCCAACAACATTCCAGATTTAATAATAGAATGTCAATATGTGGAAATAAAGAAGGTTTTGAATAGATAAGAATAATTTGATATATTTTATTAACATCACTGATGATATTGGCACTCATACTATCTGTTAAAAACATACAGTTAAGGATACTCATACTTATTGTGTTAATTTAAGCTATCCAACCGGACAGTGTGATACAGACTGATCACTGTGTCACACTAGAGAGGAGCTCTTGCGTACCGAGTATTACTCGGACACAATTTTATTTATTTGTTTGTTGTTTTATCCTCACTGCTGGAAAATTCCACTCTTTTTTATTATAATTGATATAAAAGTTAAGTTTTAATAAATACACGACACACCACACCATCAATACAGCATTGGCTTTGACCCCAACAAGTGTGCCCAATATGCTTCACCTTTCCTGTCCTTCTTCTTATTAAACATCTATACAGGCACCACATGGACCCAGGGACAGACAGACCCCCGCATTTGCACATATATACAGTCACCACATGCACCCAAAGAGAGACAGAATCCCACATTTGCACATATATACAGTCACCACATGCACCCAGAGAGAGACAGACACCCCCATATGCACATATATACAGGCACCACATGCACCCAGAGAGAGACAGACACCCCCATATGCACATATATACAGTCACCACATGCACCCAGAGAGAGACAGACACCCCCATATGCACATATATACAGGCACCACATGCACCCAGAGAGAGACAGACACCCCCATATGCACATATATACAGGCACCACATGCACCCAGAGAGAGACAGACACCCCTATTTGCACATATATACAGGCACCACATGCACCCAAAGAGAGACAGACACCCCCATATGCACATATATACAGGCACCACATGCACCCAGAGAGAGACAGACACCCCTATTTGCACATATATACAGGCACCACATGCACCCAGAGAGAGACAGACACCCTCATTTGCACATATATACAGGCACCACATGCACCCAGAGAGAGACAGACACCCTCATTTGCACATATATACAGGCACCACATGCACCCAGAGAGAGACAGACACCCTCATTTGCACATATATACAGGCACCACGTGCACCCAGAGAGAGACAGACACCCCCATTTGCACATATATACAGGCACCACATGCACCCAGCGAGAGACAGACCCCCCATTTGCACATATATACAGGCACCACATGCACCCAGAGACAGACACCCCCATTTGCACATATATACAGGCACCACATGCACCCAGAGACAGACAGACACCCCCATATGCACATATATACAGGCACCACATGCACCCAGAGAGACAGACACCCCCATTTGCACATATATACAGGCAGCACATGCACCCAGAGAGAGAGAGAGACACCCTCATTTGCACACATATAGAGTCACCACATGCACCCAGAGACAGACCCCCCATTTGCACATATATACAGGCACCACATGCACCCAGAGAGAGAGAGACACCCTCATTTGCACATATATACAGGCACCACATGCACCCAGAGAGAGACAGACACCCCCCTTTGCACATATATACAGGCACCACATGCACCCAGAGAGAGACAGACACCCTCATTTGCACATATATACAGGCACCACATGCACCCAGAGACAGACACCCCCATTTGCACATATATACAGTCACCACGTTCACCCAGAGAGAGACAGACACCCCCATTTGCACATATATAGTCACCACGTGCACCCAGCGAGAGACAGACACCCCCATTTGCACATATATACAGTCACCACATGCACCCAGAGATAGACAGACCCCCCCATTTGCACATATATAGTCACCACGTGCACCCAGCGAGAGACAGACACCCCCATTTGCACATATATACAGTCACCACATGCACCCAGAGAGAGACAGACACCCCCATTTGCACATATATACTGTCACCACGTGCACCCAGCGAGAGACAGACACCCCCATTTGCACATATATACAGTCACCACGTGCACCCAGCGAGAGACAGACACCCCCATTTGCACATATATACAGTCACCACGTGCACCCAGCGAGAGACAGACACCCCCATTTGCACATATATACAGTCACCACGTGCACCCAGCGAGAGACAGACACCCCCATTTGCACATATATACAGTCACCACGTGCACCCAGAGAGAGACAGACACCCCCATTTGCACATATATACAGGCACCACATGCACCCAGAGAGAGACAGACACCCCCATATGCACATATATACAGGCACCACATGCACCCAGAGAGAGACAGACACCCCTATTTGCACATATATACAGGCACCACATGCACCCAGAGAGAGAGACACCCCCATTTGCACATATATACAGTCACCACATGCACCCTGAGAGAGACAGACCCCCCATTTGCACATATATACAGGCACCACATGCACCCAGAGACAGACAGACACCCCCATTTGCACATATATACAGTCACCACGTGCACCCAGAGAGAGACAGACACCCCCATTTGCACATATATACAGGCAACACATGCACCCAGAGACAGACAGACACCCCCATTTGCACATATATACAGTCACCACGTGCACCCAGAGAGAGACAGACACCCCCATTTGCACATATATACAGGCACCACATGCACCCAGAGACAGACACCCCCATTTGCACATATATACAGTCACCACATGCACCCAGAGACAGACACCCCCATTTGCACATATATACAGGCACCACATGCACCCAGAGAGAGACAGACACCTCCATTTGCACATATATACAGGCACCACATGCACCCAGAGAGAGACAGACACCCCCATTTGCACATATATACAGTCACCACATGCACTGAGAGAGAGACAGACACCCCCATTTGCACATATATACAGGCACCACGTGCACCCAGAGACAGACACCCCCATTTGCACATATATACAGGCACCACGTGCACCCAGAGACAGACCCCCCATTTGCACATATATACAGGCACCACATGCACCCAGAGAGAGACAGACACCTACATTTGCACATATATACAGGCACCACATGCACCCAGAGACAGACAGACACCCCCATATGCACATATATACAGGCACCACATGCACCCAGAGAGACAGACACCCCCATTTGCACATATATACAGGCACCACATGCACCCAGAGATAGACAGACACCCCCATATGCACATATATACAGGCACCACGTGCACCCAGAGAGAGACAGACACCCTCATTTGCACATATATACAGGCACCACGTGCACCCAGAGAGAGACAGACACCCCCATATGCACATATATACAGGCACCACGTGCACCCAGAGAGAGACAGACACCCCCATTTGCACATATATACAGGCACCACATGCACCCAGAGAGAGACAGACACCCTCATTTGCACATATATACAGGCACCACATGCACCCAGAGACAGACAGACACCCCCATATGCACATATATACAGGCACCACATGCACCTAGAGAGAGACAGACAGACCCCCATTTGCACATATATAGTCACCACGTGCACCCAGCGAGAGACAGACACCCCCATTTGCACATATATACAGTCACCACATGCACCCAGAGAGAGACAGACACCCCCATTTGCACATATATACTGTCACCACGTGCACCCAGCGAGAGACAGACACCCCCATTTGCACATATATACAGTCACCACGTGCACCCAGCGAGAGACAGACAACCCCATTTGCACATATATACAGTCACCACGTGCACCCAGCGAGAGACAGACACCCCCATTTGCACATATATACAGTCACCACGTGCACCCAGAGAGAGACAGACACCCCCATTTGCACATATATACAGTCACCACATGCACCCTGAGAGAGACAGACCCCCCATTTGCACATATATACAGGCACCACATGTACCCAGCGAGAGACAGACACCCCCATTTGCACATATATACAGGCACCACATGCACCCAGCGAGAGACAGACACCCCCATTTGCACATATATACAGGCACCATATGCACCCAGAGAGAGAGACAGACACCCCCATTTGCACATATATACAGTCACCACGTGCACCCAGAGAGAGACAGACACCCCCATTTGCACATATATACAGGCAACACATGCACCCAGAGACAGACAGACACCCCCATTTGCACATATATACAGTCACCACGTGCACCCAGAGAGAGACAGACACCCCCATTTGCACATATATACAGGCACCACATGCACCCAGAGACAGACACCCCCATTTGCACATATATACAGTCACCACATGCACCCAGAGACAGACACCCCCATTTGCACATATATACAGGCACCACATGCACCCAGAGAGAGACAGACACCTCCATTTGCACATATATACAGGCACCACATGCACCCAGAGAGAGACAGACACCCCCATTTGCACATATATACAGGCACCACATGCACCCAGAGAGAGACAGACACCCCCATTTGCACATATATACAGGCACCACATTCACCCAGAGAGAGACAGACACCCCCATTTGCACATATATACAGGCAGCACGTGCACCCAGAGAGAGACAGACACCCACATTTGCACACATATACAGTCACCACATGCACCCAGAGACAGACACCCGCATTTGCACATATATACAGGCACCACATGCACCCAGAGAGAGACAGACACCCATTTGCACATATATACAGTCACCACATGCACCCAGAGAGAGACAGACACCCACATTTGCACATATATACAGGCACCACATGCACCCAGAGACAGACAGACCCCCATTTGCACATATATACAGGCACCACATGCACCCAGAGAGAGACAGACACCCACATTTGCACACATATAGAGTCACCACATGCACCCAGAGAGAGACAGACACCCCCATTTGCACATATATACAGTCACCACGTGCACCCAGCGAGAGACAGACACCCCCATTTGCACATATATACAGTCACCACGTGCACCCAGAGAGAGACAGACACCCCCATTTGCACATATATACAGTCACCACATGCACCCTGAGAGAGACAGACCCCCCATTTGCACATATATACAGGCACCACATGTACCCAGCGAGAGACAGACACCCCCATTTGCACATATATACAGGCACCACATGCACCCAGCGAGAGACAGACACCCCCATTTGCACATATATACAGGCACCATATGCACCCAGAGAGAGAGACAGACACCCCCATTTGCACATATATACAGTCACCACGTGCACCCAGAGAGAGACAGACACCCCCATTTGCACATATATACAGGCAACACATGCACCCAGAGACAGACAGACACCCCCATTTGCACATATATACAGTCACCACGTGCACCCAGAGAGAGACAGACACCCCCATTTGCACATATATACAGGCACCACATGCACCCAGAGACAGACACCCCCATTTGCACATATATACAGTCACCACATGCACCCAGAGACAGACACCCCCATTTGCACATATATACAGGCACCACATGCACCCAGAGAGAGACAGACACCCCCATTTGCACATATATACAGGCACCACATGCACCCAGAGAGAGACAGACACCCCCATTTGCACATATATACAGGCACCACATGCACCCAGAGAGAGACAGACACCCCCATTTGCACATATATACAGGCACCACATTCACCCAGAGAGAGACAGACACCCCCATTTGCACATATATACAGGCAGCACGTGCACCCAGAGAGAGACAGACACCCACATTTGCACACATATACAGTCACCACATGCACCCAGAGACAGACACCCGCATTTGCACATATATACAGGCACCACATGCACCCAGCGAGAGACAGACACCCCCATTTGCACATATATACAGGCAGCACGTGCACCCAGAGAGAGACAGACACCCACATTTGCACACATATACAGTCACCACATGCACCCAGAGACAGACACCCGCATTTGCACATATATACAGGCACCACATGCACCCAGCGAGAGACAGACACCCTCATTTGCACATATATACAGGCAGCACGTGCACCCAGAGAGAGACAGACACCCACATTTGCACACATATACAGTCACCACATGCACCCAGAGACAGACACCCGCATTTGCACATATATACAGGCACCACATGCACCCAGAGAGAGACAGACACCCATTTGCACATATATACAGTCACCACATGCACCCAGAGAGAGACAGACACCCACATTTGCACATATATACAGGCACCACATGCACCCAGAGACAGACAGACCCCCATTTGCACATATATACAGGCACCACATGCACCCAGAGAGAGACAGACACCCACATTTGCACACATATAGAGTCACCACATGCACCCAGAGAGAGACAGACACCCCCATTTGCACATATATACAGGCACCACGTGCACCCAGAGAGAGACAGACACCCCCATTTGCACATATATACAGGCACCACATGCACCCAGAGAGAGACAGACACCCCCATTTGCACATATATACAGGCACCACGTGCACCCAGAGAGAGACAGACACCCCCATTTGCACATATATACAGGCACCACATGCACCCAGAGAGAGACAGACACCCACATTTGCACATATATACAGGCACCACGTGCACCCAGAGAGAGACAGACACCCCCATATGCACATATATACAGGCACCACATGCACCCAGAGAGAGACAGACACCCCCATATGCACATATATACAGGCACCACATGCACCCAGAGAGAGACAGACACCCCCATTTGCACATATATACAGGCACCACATGCACCCAGAGAGAGTCAGACACCCCCCATTTGCACATATATACAGGCACCACATGCACCCAGAGAGAGATAGACACCCTCATTTGCACATATATACAGGCAGCACGTGCACCCAGAGAGAGACAGACACCCACATTTGCACATATATACAGGCACCACATGCACCCAGAGAGAGAGAGACACCCTCATTTGCACATATATACAGGCACCACATGCACCCAGAGAGAGACAGACACCCCCATTTGCACATATATACAGGCACCACATGCACCCAGAGAGAGAGAGACACCCTCATTTGCACATATATACAGGCACCACATGCACCCAGCGAGAGACAGACACCCCCATTTGCACATATATACAGGCACCACATGCACTGAGAGAGAGACAGACACCCCTATTTGCACATATATACAGGCACCACATGCACCCAGAGAGAGACAGACACCCCCATTTGCACATATATACAGGCACCACATGCACCCAGAGAGAGACAGACACCCCCATTTGCACATATATACAGGCACCACATGCACCCAGAGAGAGACAGACACCCCCATTTGCACATATATACAGGCACCCCATGCACCCAGAGACAGACAGACCCCCATTTGCACATATATACAGGCACCACATGCACCCAGCGAGAGACAGACACCCCCATTTGCACATATATACAGGCACCACATGCACCCAGAGAGAGACAGACACCCCCATTTGCACATATATACAGGCACCACATGCACCCAGAGAGAGACAGACACCCACATTTGCACATATATACAGGCACCACATGCACCCAGAGAGAGAGAGACACCCTCATTTGCACATATATACAGGCAGCACGTGCACCCAGAGACAGACACCTACATTTGCACACATATACAGGCACCACATGCACCCAGAGAGAGAGAGACACCCCCATTTGCACATATATACAGGCACCACATGCACCCAGAGACAGACAGACACCCCCATTTGCACATATATACAGGCACCACATGCACCCAGAGACAGACAGACACCCCCATTTGCACATATATACAGGCACCACATGCACCCAGAGAGAGACAGACACCCCCATTTGCACATATATACAGGCACCATATGCACCCAGAGAGAGACAGACACCCCCATTTGCACATATATACAGGCACCACATGCACCCAGAGACAGACAGACCCCCATTTGCACATATATACAGGCACCACATGCAGCCAGAGAGAGACAGACACCCCCATATGCACATATATACGGGCACCACATGCACCCAGAGACAGACAGACACCCCCATTTGCACATATATACAGGCACCACATGCACCCAGAGAGAGACAGACACCCCCATTTGCACATATATACAGTCACCACATGCACCCAGAGAGAGACAGACACCCCCATTTGCACATATATACAGGCACCACATGCACCCAGAGAGAGACAGACACCCCCATTTGCACATATATACAGTCACCACGTGCACCCAGAGACAGACAGACACCCCCATTTGCACATATATACAGTCACCACGTGCACCCAGAGAGAGACAGACACCCCCATTTGCACATATATACAGGCACCACATGCACCCAGAGAGAGAGAGACACCCTCATTTGCACATATATACAGGCACCACATGCACCCAGAGAGAGAGAGACACCCTCATTTGCACATATATACAGTCACCACGTGCACCCAGAGAGAGACAGACACCCCCATTTGCACATATATACAGGCACCACGTGCACCCAGAGAGAGACAGACACCCCCAATTGCACATATATACAGGCACCACATGCACCCAGAGACAGACACCCCCATTTGCACATATATACAGTCACCACATGCACCCAGAGACAGACACCCCCATTTGCACATATATACAGGCACCACATGCACCCAGAGACAGACACCCCCACTTGCACATATATACAGGCACCACATGCACCCAGAGACAGACACCCCCATTTGCACATATATACAGTCACCACATGCACCCAGAGACAGACACCCCCATTTGCACATATATACAGTCACCACGTGCACCCAGAGAGAGACAGACACCCCCATTTGCACATATATACAGGCACCACGTGCACCCAGAGAGAGACAGACACCCCCATTTGCACATATATACAGGCACCACATGCACCCAGAGAGAGACAGACACCTCCATTTGCACATATATACAGTCACCACATGCACCCTGAGAGAGAGAGACACCCTCATTTGCACATATATACAGGCACCACATGCACCCAGAGAGAGAGAGACACCCTCATTTGCACATATATACAGTCACCACGTGCACCCAGAGAGAGACAGACACCCCCATTTGCACATATATACAGTCACCACGTGCACCCAGAGAGAGACAGACACCCCCATTTGCACATATATACAGGCAACACATGCACCCAGAGACAGACAGACACCCCCATTTGCACATATATACAGGCACCACATGCACCCAGAGAGAGACAGACACCCCCATTTGCACATATATACAGGCACCACGTGCACCCAGAGAGAGACAGACACCCCCATTTGCACATATATACAGGCACCACATGCACCCAGAGAGAGACAGACACCCCCATTTGCACATATATACAGGCACCACATGCACCCAGAGACAGACACCCCCAGTTGCACATATATACAGGCACCACATGCACCCAGAGACAGACACCCCCATTTGCACATATATACAGGCACCACATGCACCCAGAGACAGACACCCCCATTTGCACATATATACAGTCACCACATGCACCCAGAGACAGACACCCCCATTTGCACATATATACAGGCACCACATGCACCCAGAAAGAGACAGACACCTCCATTTGCACATATATACAGGCACCACATGCACCCAGAGACAGACACCCCCATTTGCACATATATACAGGCACCACATGCACCCAGAGAGAGACAGACACCCCCATTTGCACATATATACAGGCACCACATGCACCCAGAGAGAGACAGACACCCCCATTTGCACATATATACAGGCACCACATGCACCCAGAGAGAGACAGACACCCCCATTTGCACATATATACAGGCAGCACGTGCACCCAGAGAGAGACAGACACCCACATTTGCACACATATACAGTCACCACATGCACCCAGAGACAGACACCCGCATTTGCACATATATACAGGCACCACATGCACCCAGCGAGAGACAGACACCCCCATTTGCACATATATACAGGCAGCATGTGCACCCAGAGAGAGACAGACACCCACATTTGCACACATATACAATCACCACATGCACCCAGAGACAGACACCCGCATTTGCACATATATACAGGCACCACATGCACCCAGAGAGAGACAGACACCCATTTGCACATATATACAGTCACCACATGCACCCAGAGAGAGACAGACACCCACATTTGCACATATATACAGGCACCACATGCACCCAGAGACAGACAGACCCCCATTTGCACATATATACAGGCACCACATGCACCCAGAGAGAGACAGACACCCACATTTGCACACATATAGAGTCACCACATGCACCCAGAGAGAGACAGACACCCCCATTTGCACATATATACAGGCACCACGTGCACCCAGCGAGAGACAGACACCCCCATTTGCACATATATACAGGCACCACATGCACCCAGAGAGAGACAGACACCCCCATTTGCACATATATACAGGCACCACGCGCACCCAGAGAGAGACAGACACCCCCATTTGCACATATATACAGGCACCACATGCACCCAGAGAGAGACAGACACCCCCATTTGCACATATATACAGGCACCACGTGCACCCAGAGAGAGACAGACACCCCCATATGCACATATATACAGGCACCACATGCACCCAGAGAGAGACAGACACCCCCATTTGCACATATATACAGGCACCACATGCACCCAGCGAGAGACAGACACCCCCATTTGCACATATATACAGGCAGCACGTGCACCCAGAGAGAGACAGACACCCACATTTGCACACATATACAGTCACCACATGCACCCAGAGACAGACACCCGCATTTGCACATATATACAGGCACCACATGCACCCAGAGAGAGACAGACACCCATTTGCACATATATACAGTCACCACATGCACCCAGAGAGAGACAGACACCCACATTTGCACATATATACAGGCACCACATGCACCCAGAGACAGACAGACCCCCATTTGCACATATATACAGGCACCACATGCACCCAGAGAGAGACAGACACCCACATTTGCACACATATAGAGTCACCACATGCACCCAGAGAGAGACAGACACCCCCATTTGCACATATATACAGGCACCACGTGCACCCAGAGAGAGACAGACACCCCCATTTGCACATATATACAGGCACCACATGCACCCAGAGAGAGACAGACACCCCCATTTGCACATATATACAGGCACCACGTGCACCCAGAGAGAGACAGACACCCCCATTTGCACATATATACAGGCACCACATGCACCCAGAGAGAGACAGACACCCCCATTTGCACATATATACAGGCACCACGTGCACCCAGAGACAGAGAGACACCCTCATTTGCACATATATACAGGCAGCACGTGCACCCAGAGAGAGACAGACACCCACATTTGCACATATATACAGGCACCACATGCACCCAGAGAGAGAGAGACACCCTCATTTGCACATATATACAGGCACCACATGCACCCAGAGAGAGAGAGACACCCTCATTTGCACATATATACAGGCACCACATGCACCCAGAGAGAGACAGACACCCCCATTTGCACATATATACAGGCACCACATGCACCCAGAGAGAGAGAGACACCCTCATTTGCACATATATACAGGCACCACATGCACCCAGCGAGAGACAGACACCCCCATTTGCACATATATACAGGCACCACATGCACTGAGAGAGAGACAGACACCCCCATTTGCACATATATACAGGCACCACATGCACTGAGAGAGAGACAGACACCCCCATTTGCACATATATACAGGCACCACGTGCACCCAGAGAGAGACAGACACCCACATTTGCACATATATACAGGCACCACATGCACCCAGAGAGAGACAGACACCCCCATTTGCACATATATACAGGCACCACATGCACCCAGAGAGAGAGACAGACACCCCCATTTGCACATATATACAGGCACCACATGCACCCAGAGAGAGACAGACACCCACATTTGCACACATATAGAGTCACCACATGCACCCAGAGAGAGACAGACACCCCCATTTGCACATATATACAGGCACCACGTGCACCCAGCGAGAGACAGACACCCCCATTTGCACATATATACAGGCACCACATGCACCCAGAGAGAGACAGACACCCCCATTTGCACATATATACAGGCACCACGCGCACCCAGAGAGAGACAGACACCCCCATTTGCACATATATACAGGCACCACATGCACCCAGAGAGAGACAGACACCCCCATTTGCACATATATACAGGCACCACGTGCACCCAGAGAGAGACAGACACCCCCATATGCACATATATACAGGCACCACATGCACCCAGAGAGAGACAGACACCCCCATTTGCACATATATACAGGCACCACATGCACCCAGCGAGAGACAGACACCCCCATTTGCACATATATACAGGCAGCACGTGCACCCAGAGAGAGACAGACACCCACATTTGCACACATATACAGTCACCACATGCACCCAGAGACAGACACCCGCATTTGCACATATATACAGGCACCACATGCACCCAGAGAGAGACAGACACCCATTTGCACATATATACAGTCACCACATGCACCCAGAGAGAGACAGACACCCACATTTGCACATATATACAGGCACCACATGCACCCAGAGACAGACAGACCCCCATTTGCACATATATACAGGCACCACATGCACCCAGAGAGAGACAGACACCCACATTTGCACACATATAGAGTCACCACATGCACCCAGAGAGAGACAGACACCCCCATTTGCACATATATACAGGCACCACGTGCACCCAGAGAGAGACAGACACCCCCATTTGCACATATATACAGGCACCACATGCACCCAGAGAGAGACAGACACCCCCATTTGCACATATATACAGGCACCACGTGCACCCAGAGAGAGACAGACACCCCCATTTGCACATATATACAGGCACCACATGCACCCAGAGAGAGACAGACACCCCCATTTGCACATATATACAGGCACCACGTGCACCCAGAGAGAGACAGACACCCCCATTTGCACATATATACAGGCAGCACGTGCACCCAGAGAGAGACAGACACCCCCATTTGCACATATATACAGGCACCACGTGCACCCAGAGAGAGACAGACACCCGCATTTGCACATATATACAGGCACCACATGCACCCAGCGAGAGACAGACACCCCCATTTGCACATATATACAGGCAGCATGTGCACCCAGAGAGAGACAGACACCCACATTTGCACACATATACAATCACCACATGCACCCAGAGACAGACACCCGCATTTGCACATATATACAGGCACCACATGCACCCAGAGAGAGACAGACACCCATTTGCACATATATACAGTCACCACATGCACCCAGAGAGAGACAGACACCCACATTTGCACATATATACAGGCACCACATGCACCCAGAGACAGACAGACCCCCATTTGCACATATATACAGGCACCACATGCACCCAGAGAGAGACAGACACCCACATTTGCACACATATAGAGTCACCACATGCACCCAGAGAGAGACAGACACCCCCATTTGCACATATATACAGGCACCACGTGCACCCAGCGAGAGACAGACACCCCCATTTGCACATATATACAGGCACCACATGCACCCAGAGAGAGACAGACACCCCCATTTGCACATATATACAGGCACCACGCGCACCCAGAGAGAGACAGACACCCCCATTTGCACATATATACAGGCACCACATGCACCCAGAGAGAGACAGACACCCCCATTTGCACATATATACAGGCACCACGTGCACCCAGAGAGAGACAGACACCCCCATATGCACATATATACAGGCACCACATGCACCCAGAGAGAGACAGACACCCCCATTTGCACATATATACAGGCACCACATGCACCCAGCGAGAGACAGACACCCCCATTTGCACATATATACAGGCAGCACGTGCACCCAGAGAGAGACAGACACCCACATTTGCACACATATACAGTCACCACATGCACCCAGAGACAGACACCCGCATTTGCACATATATACAGGCACCACATGCACCCAGAGAGAGACAGACCCCCATTTGCACATATATACAGTCACCACATGCACCCAGAGAGAGACAGACACCCACATTTGCACATATATACAGGCACCACATGCACCCAGAGACAGACAGACCCCCATTTGCACATATATACAGGCACCACATGCACCCAGAGAGAGACAGACACCCACATTTGCACACATATAGAGTCACCACATGCACCCAGAGAGAGACAGACACCCCCATTTGCACATATATACAGGCACCACGTGCACCCAGAGAGAGACAGACACCCCCATTTGCACATATATACAGGCACCACATGCACCCAGAGAGAGACAGACACCCCCATTTGCACATATATACAGGCACCACGTGCACCCAGAGAGAGACAGACACCCCCATTTGCACATATATACAGGCACCACATGCACCCAGAGAGAGACAGACACCCCCATTTGCACATATATACAGGCACCACGTGCACCCAGAGAGAGACAGACACCCCCATATGCACATATATACAGGCACCACATGCACCCAGAGAGAGACAGACACCCCCATTTGCACATATATACAGGCACCATATGCACCCAGAGAGAGACAGACACCCCCATTTGCACATATATACAGGCACCACATGCACCCAGAGAGAGTCAGACACCCCCATTTGCACATATATACAGGCACCACATGCACCCAGAGAGAGAGAGACACCCTCATTTGCACATATATACAGGCAGCACGTGCACCCAGAGAGAGACAGACACCCACATTTGCACATATATACAGGCACCACATGCACCCAGAGAGAGAGAGACACCCTCATTTGCACATATATACAGGCACCACATGCACCCAGAGAGAGAGAGACACCCTCATTTGCACATATATACAGGCACCACATGCACCCAGAGAGAGACAGACACCCCCATTTGCACATATATACAGGCACCACATGCACCCAGAGAGAGAGAGACACCCTCATTTGCACATATATACAGGCACCACATGCACCCAGCGAGAGACAGACACCCCCATTTGCACATATATACAGGCACCACATGCACTGAGAGAGAGACAGACACCCCCATTTGCACATATATACAGGCACCACATGCACTGAGAGAGAGACAGACACCCCCATTTGCACATATATACAGGCACCACGTGCACCCAGAGAGAGACAGACACCCACATTTGCACATATATACAGGCACCACATGCACCCAGAGAGAGACAGACACCCCCATTTGCACATATATACAGGCACCACATGCACCCAGAGAGAGAGACAGACACCCCCATTTGCACATATATACAGGCACCACATGCACCCAGAGAGAGAGATACACCCTCATTTGCACATATATACAGGCACCACATGCACCCAGAGAGAGAGAGACACCCTCATTTGCACATATATACAGGCACCACGTGCACCCAGAGAGAGACAGACACCCCCATTTGCACATATATACAGGCACCACGTGCACCCAGAGAGAGACAGACACCCCCATTTGCACATATATACAGGCACCACATGCACTGAGAGAGAGACAGACACCCCCATTTGCACATATATATAGGCACCACATGCACCCAGAGAGAGACAGACACCCCCATTTGCACATATATACAGGCACCACATGCACCCAGAGAGAGACAGACACCCCCATTTGCACATATATACAGGCACCACATGCACCCAGAGAGACAGACACCCCCATTTGCACATATATACAGTCACCACATGCACCCAGAGATAGACAGACCCCCCCATTTGCACATATATAGTCACCACGTGCACCCAGCGAGAGACAGACACCCCCATTTGCACATATATACAGTCACCACATGCACCCAGAGAGAGACAGACACCCCCATTTGCACATATATACTGTCACCACGTGCACCCAGCGAGAGACAGACACCCCCATTTGCACATATATACAGTCACCACGTGCACCCAGCGAGAGACAGACACCCCCATTTGCACATATATACAGTCACCACATGCACCCAGAGATAGACAGACCCCCCCATTTGCACATATATAGTCACCACGTGCACCCAGCGAGAGACAGACACCCCCATTTGCACATATATACAGTCACCACATGCACCCAGAGAGAGACAGACACCCCCATTTGCACATATATACTGTCACCACGTGCACCCAGCGAGAGACAGACACCCCCATTTGCACATATATACAGTCACCACGTGCACCCAGCGAGAGACAGACACCCCCATTTGCACATATATACAGTCACCACGTGCACCCAGCGAGAGACAGACACCCCCATTTGCACATATATACAGTCACCACGTGCACCCAGCGAGAGACAGACACCCCCATTTGCACATATATACAGTCACCACGTGCACCCAGAGAGAGACAGACACCCCCATTTGCACATATATACAGGCACCACATGCACCCAGAGAGAGACAGACACCCCCATATGCACATATATACAGGCACCACATGCACCCAGAGAGAGACAGACACCCCCATTTGCACATATATACAGTCACCACATGCACCCAGAGAGACAGACACCCCCATTTGCACATATATACAGTCACCACATGCACCCTGAGAGAGACAGACCCCCCATTTGCACATATATACAGGCACCACATGCACCCAGAGACAGACAGACACCCCCATTTGCACATATATACAGTCACCACGTGCACCCAGAGAGAGACAGACACCCCCATTTGCACATATATACAGGCAACACATGCACCCAGAGACAGACAGACACCCCCATTTGCACATATATACAGTCACCACGTGCACCCAGAGAGAGACAGACACCCCCATTTGCACATATATACAGGCACCACATGCACCCAGAGACAGACACCCCCATTTGCACATATATACAGTCACCACATGCACCCAGAGACAGACACCCCCATTTGCACATATATACAGGCACCACATGCACCCAGAGAGAGACAGACACCTCCATTTGCACATATATACAGGCACCACATGCACCCAGAGAGAGACAGACACCCCCATTTGCACATATATACAGTCACCACATGCACTGAGAGAGAGACAGACACCCCCATTTGCACATATATACAGGCACCACGTGCACCCAGAGACAGACAGACACCCCCATTTGCACATATATACAGTCACCACGTGCACCCAGAGAGAGACAGACACCCCCATTTGCACATATATACAGGCAACACATGCACCCAGAGACAGACAGACACCCCCATTTGCACATATATACAGTCACCACGTGCACCCAGAGAGAGACAGACACCCCCATTTGCACATATATACAGGCACCACATGCACCCAGAGACAGACACCCCCATTTGCACATATATACAGTCACCACATGCACCCAGAGACAGACACCCCCATTTGCACATATATACAGGCACCACATGCACCCAGAGAGAGACAGACACCTCCATTTGCACATATATACAGGCACCACATGCACCCAGAGAGAGACAGACACCCCCATTTGCACATATATACAGTCACCACATGCACTGAGAGAGAGACAGACACCCCCATTTGCACATATATACAGGCACCACGTGCACCCAGAGACAGACACCCCCATTTGCACATATATACAGGCACCACGTGCACCCAGAGACAGACCCCCCATTTGCACATATATACAGGCACCACATGCACCCAGAGAGAGACAGACACCTCCATTTGCACATATATACAGGCACCACATGCACCCAGAGACAGACAGACACCCCCATATGCACATATATACAGGCACCACATGCACCCAGAGAGACAGACACCCCCATTTGCACATATATACAGGCACCACATGCACCCAGAGATAGACAGACACCCCCATATGCACATATATACAGGCACCACATGCACCCAGAGAGAGACAGACACCCCCATATGCACATATATACAGGCACCACATGCACCTAGAGAGAGACAGACAGACCCCCATTTGCACATATATAGTCACCACGTGCACCCAGCGAGAGACAGACACCCCCATTTGCACATATATACAGTCACCACATGCACCCAGAGAGAGACAGACACCCCCATTTGCACATATATACTGTCACCACGTGCACCCAGCGAGAGACAGACACCCCCATTTGCACATATATACAGTCACCACGTGCACCCAGCGAGAGACAGACACCCCCATTTGCACATATATACAGTCACCACGTGCACCCAGCGAGAGACAGACAACCCCATTTGCACATATATACAGTCACCACGTGCACCCAGCGAGAGACAGACACCCCCATTTGCACATATATACAGTCACCACGTGCACCCAGAGAGAGACAGACACCCCCATTTGCACATATATACAGTCACCACATGCACCCTGAGAGAGACAGACCCCCCATTTGCACATATATACAGGCACCACATGTACCCAGCGAGAGACAGACACCCCCATTTGCACATATATACAGGCACCACATGCACCCAGCGAGAGACAGACACCCCCATTTGCACATATATACAGGCACCATATGCACCCAGAGAGAGAGACAGACACCCCCATTTGCACATATATACAGTCACCACGTGCACCCAGAGAGAGACAGACACCCCCATTTGCACATATATACAGGCAACACATGCACCCAGAGACAGACAGACACCCCCATTTGCACATATATACAGTCACCACGTGCACCCAGAGAGAGACAGACACCCCCATTTGCACATATATACAGGCACCACATGCACCCAGAGACAGACACCCCCATTTGCACATATATACAGTCACCACATGCACCCAGAGACAGACACCCCCATTTGCACATATATACAGGCACCACATGCACCCAGAGAGAGACAGACACCTCCATTTGCACATATATACAGGCACCACATGCACCCAGAGAGAGACAGACACCCCCATTTGCACATATATACAGGCACCACATGCACCCAGAGACAGACACCTACATTTGCACACATATACAGGCACCACATGCACCCAGAGAGAGAGAGACACCCCCATTTGCACATATATACAGGCACCACATGCACCCAGAGACAGACAGACACCCCCATTTGCACATATATACAGGCACCACATGCACCCAGAGAGAGACAGACACCCCCATTTGCACATATATACAGTCACCACATGCACCCAGAGAGAGACAGACACCCCCATTTGCACATATATACAGGCACCACATGCACCCAGAGAGAGACAGACACCCCCATTTGCACATATATACAGTCACCACGTGCACCCAGAGACAGACAGACACCCCCATTTGCACATATATACAGTCACCACGTGCACCCAGAGAGAGACAGACACCCCCATTTGCACATATATACAGGCACCACATGCACCCAGAGAGAGAGAGACACCCTCATTTGCACATATATACAGGCACCACATGCACCCAGAGAGAGAGAGACACCCTCATTTGCACATATATACAGTCACCACGTGCACCCAGAGAGAGACAGACACCCCCATTTGCACATATATACAGGCACCACGTGCACCCAGAGAGAGACAGACACCCCCAATTGCACATATATACAGGCACCACATGCACCCAGAGACAGACACCCCCATTTGCACATATATACAGTCACCACATGCACCCAGAGACAGACACCCCCATTTGCACATATATACAGGCACCACATGCACCCAGAGACAGACACCCCCACTTGCACATATATACAGGCACCACATGCACCCAGAGACAGACACCCCCATTTGCACATATATATACAGTCACCACATGCACCCAGAGACAGACACCCCCATTTGCACATATATACAGTCACCACGTGCACCCAGAGAGAGACAGACACCCCCATTTGCACATATATACAGGCACCACGTGCACCCAGAGAGAGACAGACACCCCCATTTGCACATATATACAGGCACCACATGCACCCAGAGAGAGACAGACACCTCCATTTGCACATATATACAGTCACCACATGCACCCTGAGAGAGAGAGACACCCTCATTTGCACATATATACAGGCACCACATGCACCCAGAGAGAGAGAGACACCCTCATTTGCACATATATACAGTCACCACGTGCACCCAGAGTGAGACAGACACCCCCATTTGCACATATATACAGTCACCACGTGCACCCAGAGAGAGACAGACAACCCCATTTGCACATATATACAGGCACCACATGCACCCAGAGACAGACAGACACCCCCATTTGCACATATATACAGGCACCACATGCACCCAGAGAGAGACAGACACCCCCATTTGCACATATATACAGGCACCACGTGCACCCAGAGAGAGACAGACACCCCCATTTGCACATATATACAGGCACCACATGCACCCAGAGAGAGACAGACACCCCCATTTGCACATATATACAGGCACCACATGCACCCAGAGACAGACACCCCCATTTGCACATATATACAGGCACCACATGCACCCAGAGACAGACACCCCCATTTGCACATATATACAGGCACCACATGCACCCAGAGACAGACACCCCCATTTGCACATATATACAGTCACCACATGCACCCAGAGACAGACACCCCCATTTGCACATATATACAGGCACCACATGCACCCAGAAAGAGACAGACACCTCCATTTGCACATATATACAGGCACCACATGCACCCAGAGACAGACACCCCCATTTGCACATATATACAGGCACCACATGCACCCAGAGAGAGACAGACACCCCCATTTGCACATATATACAGGCACCACATGCACCCAGAGAGAGACAGACACCCCCATTTGCACATATATACAGGCACCACATGCACCCAGAGAGAGACAGACACCCCCATTTGCACATATATACAGGCAGCACGTGCACCCAGAGAGAGACAGACACCCACATTTGCACACATATACAGTCACCACATGCACCCAGAGACAGACACCCGCATTTGCACATATATACAGGCACCACATGCACCCAGCGAGAGACAGACACCCCCATTTGCACATATATACAGGCAGCACGTGCACCCAGAGAGAGACAGACACCCACATTTGCACACATATACAGTCACCACATGCACCCAGAGACAGACACCCGCATTTGCACATATATACAGGCACCACATGCACCCAGCGAGAGACAGACACCCCCATTTGCACATATATACAGGCAGCACGTGCACCCAGAGAGAGACAGACACCCACATTTGCACACATATACAGTCACCACATGCACCCAGAGACAGACACCCGCATTTGCACATATATACAGGCACCACATGCACCAGGAGAGAGACAGACACCCATTTGCACATATATACAGTCACCACATGCACCCAGAGAGAGACAGACACCCACATTTGCACATATATACAGGCACCACATGCACCCAGAGACAGACAGACCCCCATTTGCACATATATACAGGCACCACATGCACCCAGAGAGAGACAGACACCCACATTTGCACACATATAGAGTCACCACATGCACCCAGAGAGAGACAGACACCCCCATTTGCACATATATACAGGCACCACGTGCACCCAGCGAGAGACAGACACCCCCATTTGCACATATATACAGGCACCACATGCACCCAGAGAGAGACAGACACCCCCATTTGCACATATATACAGGCACCACGCGCACCCAGAGAGAGACAGACACCCCCATTTGCACATATATACAGGCACCACATGCACCCAGAGAGAGACAGACACCCCCATTTGCACATATATACAGGCACCACGTGCACCCAGAGAGAGACAGACACCCCCATATGCACATATATACAGGCACCACATGCACCCAGAGAGAGACAGACACCCCCATTTGCACATATATACAGGCACCACATGCACCCAGCGAGAGACAGACACCCCCATTTGCACATATATACAGGCAGCACGTGCACCCAGAGAGAGACAGACACCCACATTTGCACACATATACAGTCACCACATGCACCCAGAGACAGACACCCGCATTTGCACATATATACAGGCACCACATGCACCCAGAGAGAGACAGACACCCATTTGCACATATATACAGTCACCACATGCACCCAGAGAGAGACAGACACCCACATTTGCACATATATACAGGCACCACATGCACCCAGAGACAGACAGACCCCCATTTGCACATATATACAGGCACCACATGCACCCAGAGAGAGACAGACACCCACATTTGCACACATATAGAGTCACCACATGCACCCAGAGAGAGACAGACACCCCCATTTGCACATATATACAGGCACCACGTGCACCCAGAGAGAGACAGACACCCCCATTTGCACATATATACAGGCACCACATGCACCCAGAGAGAGACAGACACCCCCATTTGCACATATATACAGGCACCACGTGCACCCAGAGAGAGACAGACACCCCCATTTGCACATATATACAGGCACCACATGCACCCAGAGAGAGACAGACACCCCCATTTGCACATATATACAGGCACCACGTGCACCCAGAGAGAGACAGACACCCCCATATGCACATATATACAGGCACCACATGCACCCAGAGAGAGACAGACACCCCCATTTGCACATATATACAGGCACCATATGCACCCAGAGAGAGACAGACACCCCCATTTGCACATATATACAGGCACCACATGCACCCAGAGAGAGTCAGACACCCCCATTTGCACATATATACAGGCACCACATGCACCCAGAGAGAGAGAGACACCCTCATTTGCACATATATACAGGCAGCACGTGCACCCAGAGAGAGACAGACACCCACATTTGCACATATATACAGGCACCACATGCACCCAGAGAGAGAGAGACACCCTCATTTGCACATATATACAGGCACCACATGCACCCAGAGAGAGAGAGACACCCTCATTTGCACATATATACAGGCACCACATGCACCCAGAGAGAGACAGACACCCCCATTTGCACATATATACAGGTACCACATGCACCCAGAGAGAGACAAACACCCACATTTGCACATATATACAGGCACCACATGCACCCAGAGAGAGACAGACACCCCCATTTGCACATATATACAGGCACCACGTGCACCCAGCGAGAGACAGACACCCCCATTTGCACATATATACAGGCACCACATGCACCCAGAGAGAGACAGACACCCCCATTTGCACATATATACAGGCACCACGCGCACCCAGAGAGAGACAGACACCCCCATTTGCACATATATACAGGCACCACGTGCACCCAGAGAGAGACAGACACCCCCATTTGCACATATATACAGTCACCACGTGCACCCAGAGTGAGACAGACACCCCCATTTGCACATATATACAGTCACCACGTGCACCCAGAGAGAGACAGACACCCCCATTTGCACATATATACAGGCAACACATGCACCCAGAGACAGACAGACACCCCCATTTGCACATATATACAGGCACCACATGCACCCAGAGAGAGACAGACACCCCCATTTGCACATATATACAGGCACCACGTGCACCCAGAGAGAGACAGACACCCCCATTTGCACATATATACAGGCACCACATGCACCCAGAGAGAGACAGACACCCCCATTTGCACATATATACAGGCACCACATGCACCCAGAGACAGACACCCCCATTTGCACATATATACAGGCACCACATGCACCCAGAGACAGACACCCCCATTTGCACATATATACAGGCACCACATGCACCCAGAGACAGACACCCCCATTTGCACATATATACAGTCACCACATGCACCCAGAGACAGACACCCCCATTTGCACATATATACAGGCACCACATGCACCCAGAAAGAGACAGACACCTCCATTTGCACATATATACAGGCACCACATGCACCCAGAGACAGACACCCCCATTTGCACATATATACAGGCACCACATGCACCCAGAGAGAGACAGACACCCCCATTTGCACATATATACAGGCACCACATGCACCCAGAGAGAGACAGACACCCCCATTTGCACATATATACAGGCACCACATGCACCCAGAGAGAGACAGACACCCCCATTTGCACATATATACAGGCAGCACGTGCACCCAGAGAGAGACAGACACCCACATTTGCACACATATACAGTCACCACATGCACCCAGAGACAGACACCCGCATTTGCACATATATACAGGCACCACATGCACCCAGAGAGAGACAGACACCCCCATTTGCACATATATACAGGCAGCACGTGCACCCAGAGAGAGACAGACACCCACATTTGCACACATATACAGTCACCACATGCACCCAGAGACAGACACCCGCATTTGCACATATATACAGGCACCACATGCACCCAGCGAGAGACAGACACCCCCATTTGCACATATATACAGGCAGCACGTGCACCCAGAGAGAGACAGACACCCACATTTGCACACATATACAGTCACCACATGCACCCAGAGACAGACACCCGCATTTGCACATATATACAGGCACCACATGCACCAGGAGAGAGACAGACACCCATTTGCACATATATACAGTCACCACATGCACCCAGAGAGAGACAGACACCCACATTTGCACATATATACAGGCACCACATGCACCCAGAGACAGACAGACCCCCATTTGCACATATATACAGGCACCACATGCACCCAGAGAGAGACAGACACCCACATTTGCACACATATAGAGTCACCACATGCACCCAGAGAGAGACAGACACCCCCATTTGCACATATATACAGGCACCACGTGCACCCAGCGAGAGACAGACACCCCCATTTGCACATATATACAGGCACCACATGCACCCAGAGAGAGACAGACACCCCCATTTGCACATATATACAGGCACCACGCGCACCCAGAGAGAGACAGACACCCCCATTTGCACATATATACAGGCACCACATGCACCCAGAGAGAGACAGACACCCCCATTTGCACATATATACAGGCACCACGTGCACCCAGAGAGAGACAGACACCCCCATATGCACATATATACAGGCACCACATGCACCCAGAGAGAGACAGACACCCCCATTTGCACATATATACAGGCACCACATGCACCCAGCGAGAGACAGACACCCCCATTTGCACATATATACAGGCAGCACGTGCACCCAGAGAGAGACAGACACCCACATTTGCACACATATACAGTCACCACATGCACCCAGAGACAGACACCCGCATTTGCACATATATACAGGCACCACATGCACCCAGAGAGAGACAGACACCCATTTGCACATATATACAGTCACCACATGCACCCAGAGAGAGACAGACACCCACATTTGCACATATATACAGGCACCACATGCACCCAGAGACAGACAGACCCCCATTTGCACATATATACAGGCACCACATGCACCCAGAGAGAGACAGACACCCACATTTGCACACATATAGAGTCACCACATGCACCCAGAGAGAGACAGACACCCCCATTTGCACATATATACAGGCACCACGTGCACCCAGAGAGAGACAGACACCCCCATTTGCACATATATACAGGCACCACATGCACCCAGAGAGAGACAGACACCCCCATTTGCACATATATACAGGCACCACGTGCACCCAGAGAGAGACAGACACCCCCATTTGCACATATATACAGGCACCACATGCACCCAGAGAGAGACAGACACCCCCATTTGCACATATATACAGGCACCACGTGCACCCAGAGAGAGACAGACACCCCCATATGCACATATATACAGGCACCACATGCACCCAGAGAGAGACAGACACCCCCATTTGCACATATATACAGGCACCATATGCACCCAGAGAGAGACAGACACCCCCATTTGCACATATATACAGGCACCACATGCACCCAGAGAGAGACAGACACCCCCATTTGCACATATATACAGGCACCACATGCACCCAGAGAGAGAGAGACACCCTCATTTGCACATATATACAGGCAGCACGTGCACCCAGAGAGAGACAGACACCCACATTTGCACATATATACAGGCACCACATGCACCCAGAGAGAGAGAGACACCCTCATTTGCACATATATACAGGCACCACATGCACCCAGAGAGAGAGAGACACCCTCATTTGCACATATATACAGGCACCACATGCACCCAGAGAGAGACAGACACCCCCATTTGCACATATATACAGGCACCACATGCACCCAGAGAGAGAGAGACACCCTCATTTGCACATATATACAGGCACCACATGCACCCAGCGAGAGACAGACACCCCCATTTGCACATATATACAGGCACCACATGCACTGAGAGAGAGACAGACACCCCCATTTGCACATATATACAGGCACCACATGCACTGAGAGAGAGACAGACACCCCCATTTGCACATATATACAGGCACCACGTGCACCCAGAGAGAGACAGACACCCACATTTGCACATATATACAGGCACCACATGCACCCAGAGAGAGAGACAGACACCCCCATTTGCACATATATACAGGCACCACATGCACCCAGAGAGAGAGATACACCCTCATTTGCACATATATACAGGCACCACATGCACCCAGAGAGAGAGAGACACCCTCATTTGCACATATATACAGGCACCACGTGCACCCAGAGAGAGACAGACACCCCCATTTGCACATATATACAGGCACCACGTGCACCCAGAGAGAGACAGACACCCCCATTTGCACATATATACAGGCACCACATGCACTGAGAGAGAGACAGACACCCCCATTTGCACATATATACAGGCACCACATGCACCCAGAGAGAGACAGACACCCCCATTTGCACATATATACAGGCAGCACGTGCACCCAGAGAGAGACAGACACCCCCATTTGCACATATATACAGGCACCACGTGCACCCAGAGAGAGACAGACACCCCCATTTGCACATATATACAGGCACCACGTGCACCCAGAGAGGGACAGACACCCACATTTGCACACATATACAGGCACCACATGCACCCAGAGAGAGACAGACACCCCCATTTGCACATATATACAGGCACCACATGCACCCAGAGAGAGAGAGACACCCTCATTTGCACATATATACAGGCACCCCATGCACCCAGAGACAGACAGACACCCCCATATGCACATATATACAGGCACCACATGCACCCAGAGACAGACAGACACCCCCATTTGCACATATATACAGGCACCACATGCACCCAGAGACAGACAGACACCCCGATTTGCACATATATACAGGCACCACATGCACCCAGAGACAGACAGACACCCCCATTTGCACATATATACAGGCACCACGTGCACCCAGAGAGAGACAGACACCCCCATTTGCACATATATACAGTCACCACGTGCACCCAGAGACAGACAGACACCCCCATTTGCACATATATACAGTCACCACGTGCACCCAGAGAGAGACAGACACCCCCATTTGCACATATATACAGTCACCACGTGCACCCAGAGACAGACAGACACCCCCATTTGCACATATATACAGTCACCACATGCACCCAGAGAGAGACAGACACCCCCATTTGCACATATATACAGTCACCACGTGCACCCAGAGACAGACAGACACCCCCATTTGCACATATATACAGGCAACACATGCACCCAGAGAGAGACAGACACCCCCATTTGCACATATATACAGTCACCACGTGCACCCAGAGACAGACAGACACCCCCATTTGCACATATATACAGGCACCACATGCACCCAGAGAGAGACAGACACCCCCATTTGCACATATATACAGGCACCACATGCACCCAGAGAGAGAGAGACACCCTCATTTGCACATATATACAGGCACCACATGCACCCAGCGAGAGACAGACACCCCCATTTGCACATATATACAGGCACCATATGCACCCAGAGAGAGAGTCAGACACCCCCATTTGCACATATATACAGTCACCACGTGCACCCAGAGAGAGACAGACACCCCCATTTGCACATATATACAGGCACCACATGCACCCAGAGACAGACAGACACCCCCATTTGCACATATATACAGGCACCACATGCACCCAGAGAGAGACAGACACCCCCATTTGCACATATATACAGTCACCACATGCACCCAGAGAGAGACAGACACCCCCATTTGCACATATATACAGACACCACATGCACCCAGAGAGAGACAGACACCCCCATTTGCACATATATACAGGCACCACATGCACCCAGAGAGAGACAGACACCCCCATTTGCACATATATACAGGCACCACATGCACCCAGAGAGAGACAGACACCCCCATTTGCACATATATACAGGCAGCACGTGCACCCAGAGAGAGACAGACACCCACATTTGCACACATAAACAGTCACCACATGCACCCAGAGACAGACACCCGCATTTGCACATATATACAGGCACCACATGCACCCAGCGAGAGACAGACACCCCCATTTGCACATATATACAGGCAGCACGTGCACCCAGAGAGAGACAGACACCCACATTTGCACACATATACAGTCACCACATGCACCCAGAGACAGACACCAGCATTTGCACATATATACAGGCACCACATGCACCCAGCGAGAGACAGACACCCCCATTTGCACATATATACAGGCACCACATGCACCCAGAGACAGACACCCGCATTTGCACATATATACAGGCACCACATGCACCCAGAGAGAGACAGACACCCATTTGCACATATATACAGTCACCACATGCACCCAGAGAGAGACAGACACCCACATTTGCACATATATACAGGCACCACATGCACCCAGAGACAGACAGACCCCCATTTGCACATATTACAGGCACCACATGCACCCAGAGAGAGACAGACACCCCCATTTGCACATATATACAGTCACCACGTGCACCCAGAGACAGACAGACACCCCCATTTGCACATATATACAGTCACCACGTGCACCCAGAGAGAGACAGACACCCCCATTTGCACATATATACAGTCACCACGTGCACCCAGAGACAGACAGACACCCCCATTTGCACATATATACAGGCACCACATGCACCCAGAGAGAGAGAGACACCCTCATTTGCACATATATACAGGCACCACATGCACCCAGCGAGAGACAGACACCCCCATTTGCACATATATACAGGCACCACATGCACCCAGAGAGAGACAGACACCCCCATTTGCACATATATACAGTCACCACGTGCACCTAGAGAGAGACAGACACCCCCATTTGCACATATATACAGGCACCACATGCACCCAGCGAGAGACAGACACCCCCATTTGCACATATATACAGTCACCACGTGCACCCAGAGAGAGACAGACACCCCCATTTGCACATATATACAGGCACCACATGCACCCAGAGACAGACAGACACCCCCATTTGCACATATATACAGGCACCACATGCACCCAGAGAGAGACAGACACCCCCATTTGCACATATATACAGTCACCACATGCACCCAGAGACAGACACCCCCATTTGCACATATATACAGGCACCACATGCACCCAGAGAGAGACAGACACCACCATTTGCACATATATACAGGCACCACATGCACCCAGAGAGAGACAGACACCCCCATTTGCACATATATACAGGCACCACATGCACTAGAGAGAGACAGACACCCCCATTTGCACATATATACAGGCACCACATGCACCCAGAGAGAGACAGACACCCCCATTTGCACATATATACAGGCAGCACGTGCACCCAGAGAGAGACAGACACCCACATTTGCACACATATACAGTCACCACATGCACCCAGAGACAGACACCCGCATTTGCACATATATACAGGCACCACATGCACCCAGCGAGAGACAGACACCCCCATTTGCACATATATACAGGCACCACATGCACCCAGAGACAGACACCCGCATTTGCACATATATACAGGCACCACATGCACCCAGAGAGAGACAGACACCCATTTGCACATATATACAGTTACCACATGCACCCAGAGAGAGACAGACACCCACATTTGCACATATATACAGGCACCACATGCACCCAGAGACAGACAGACCCCCATTTGCACATATTACAGGCACCACATGCACCCAGAGAGAGACAGACACCCCCATTTGCACATATATACAGGCACCACATGCACCCAGAGAGACAGACACCCCCATTTGCACATATATACAGTCACCACATGCACCCAGAGAGAGACAGACACCCCCATTTGCACATATATACAGGCACCACATGCACCCATAGACAGACAGACCCCCATTTGCACATATATACAGGCACCACATGCACCCAGAGAGAGACAGACACCCCCATTTGCACATATATACAGGCACCACGTGCACCCAGAGAGAGACAGACACCCCCATTTGCACATATATACAGTCACCACATGCACCCAGAGAGAGACAGACACCCCCATTTGCACATATATACAGGCACCACGTGCACCCAGAGAGAGACAGACACCCCCATTTGCACATATATACAGGCACCACATGCACCCAGAGAGAGACAGACACCCCCATTTGCACACATATACAGGCACCACATGAACCCAGCGAGAGACAGACACCCCCATTTGCACATATATACAGGCACCACGTGCACCCAGAGAGAGACAGACACCCCCATTTGCACATATATACAGGCACCACATGCACCCAGAGAGAGACAGACACCCCCATTTGCACACATATACAGGCACCACGTGCACCCAGCGAGAGACAGACACCCGCATTTGCACATATATACAGGCACCACATGCACCCAGAGAGAGACAGACACCCACATTTGCACATATATACAGGCACCACATGCACCCAGAGAGAGAGACACGCACATTTGCACATATATACAGGCAGCACGTGCACCCAGAGAGAGACAGACACCCCCATTTGCACATATATACAGGCACCACATGCACCCAGAGAGAGAGACACGCACATTTGCACATATATACAGGCACCACATGCACCCAGAGAGAGAGACACGCACATTTGCACATATATACAGGCAGCACGTGCACCCAGAGAGAGACAGACACCCCCATTTGCACATATATACAGGCACCACATGCACCCAGAGAGAGACAGACACCCCCATATGCACATATATATACAGGCACCACATGCACCCAGAGACAGACACCCCCATTTGCACATATATACAGGCACCACATGCACCCAGAGAGAGACAAACACCCACATTTGCACATATATACAGGCACCACATGCACCCAGAGACAGACAGACCCCCATTTGCACATATATACAGGCACCACATGCACCCAGAGAGAGACAGACACCCACATTTGCACACATATAGAGTCACCACATGCACCCAGAGAGAGACAGACACCCCCATTTGCACATATATACAGGCACCACGTGCACCCAGAGAGAGACAGACACCCCCATTTGCACATATATACAGGCACCACATGCACCCAGAGAGAGACAGACACCCCCATTTGCACATATATACAGGCACCACGTGCACCCAGAGAGAGACAGACACCCCCATTTGCACATATATACAGGCACCACATGCACCCAGCGAGAGACAGACACCCCCATTTGCACATATATACAGGCACCACATGCACCCAGAGAGAGACAGACACCCCCATTTGCACATATATACAGGCACCACATGCACCCAGAGAGAGACAGACACCCCCATTTGCACATATATACAGGCAGCACGTGCACCCAGAGAGAGACAGACACCCACATTTGCACACATATAGAGTCACCACATGCACCCAGAGACAGACACCCGCATTTGCACATATATACAGGCACCACATGAACCCAGCGAGAGACAGACACCCCCATTTGCACATATATACAGGCAGCACGTGCACCCAGAGAGAGACAGACACCCACATTTGCACACATATACAGTCACCACATGCACCCAGAGACAGACACCCCCATTTGCACATATATACAGGCACCAGATGCACCCAGAGAGAGACAGACACCCCCATTTGCACATATATACAGGCACCACGTGCACCCAGAGAGAGAGAGACACCCGCATTTGCACATATATACAGGCACCACATGCACCCAGCGAGAGACAGACACCCCCATTTGCACATATATACAGGCAGCACGTGCACCCAGAGAGAGACAGACACCCACATTTGCACACATATACAGTCACCACATGCACCCAGAGACAGACACCCCCATTTGCACATATATACAGGCACCACATGCACCCAGCGAGAGGCAGACACCCCCATTTGCACATATATACAGGCACCACATGCACCCAGAGAGACAGACACCCCCATTTGCACATATATACAGTCACCACATGCACCCAGAGAGAGACAGACACCCCCATTTGCACATATATACAGGCACCACATGCACCCAGAGACAGACAGACCCCCATTTGCACATATATACAGGCACCACATGCACCCAGAGAGAGACAGACACCCCCATTTGCACATATATACAGGCACCACGTGCACCCAGAGAGAGACAGACACCCCCATTTGCACATATATACAGTCACCACATGCACCCAGAGAGAGACAGACACCCCCATTTGCACATATATACAGGCACCACGTGCACCCAGAGAGAGACAGACACCCCCATTTGCACATATATACAGGCACCACATGCACCCAGAGAGAGACAGACACCCCCATTTGCACACATATACAGGCACCACATGAACCCAGCGAGAGACAGACACCCCCATTTGCACATATATACAGGCACCACGTGCACCCAGCGAGAGACAGACACCCCCATTTGCACATATGTACAGGCACCACATGCACCCAGCGAGAGACAGACACCCGCATTTGCACATATATACAGGCACCACATGCACCCAGAGAGAGAGACACGCACATTTGCACATATATACAGGCAGCACGTGCACCCAGAGAGAGACAGACACCCCCATTTGCACATATATACAGGCACCACATGCACCCAGAGAGAGAGACACGCACATTTGCACATATATACAGGCACCACATGCACCCAGAGAGAGACACGCACATTTGCACATATATACAGGCAGCACGTGCACCCAGAGAGAGACAGACACCCCCATTTGCACATATATACAGGCACCACATGCACCCAGAGAGAGACAGACACCCCCATATGCACATATATACAGGCACCACATGCACCCAGAGACAGACACCCCCATTTGCACATATATACAGGCACCACATGCACCCAGAGAGAGACAAACACCCACATTTGCACATATATACAGGCACCACATGCACCCAGAGACAGACAGACCCCCATTTGCACATATATACAGGCACCACGTGCACCCAGAGAGAGACAGACACCCACATTTGCACACATATAGAGTCACCACATGCACCCAGAGAGAGACAGACACCCCCATTTGCACATATATACAGGCACCACGTGCACCCAGAGAGAGACAGACACCCCCATTTGCACATATATACAGGCACCACATGCACCCAGAGAGAGACAGACACCCCCATTTGCACATATATACAGGCACCACGTGCACCCAGAGAGTGACAGACACCCCCATTTGCACATATATACAGGCACCACATGCACCCAGCGAGAGACAGACACCCCCATTTGCACATATATACAGGCACCACATGCACCCAGAGAGAGACAGACACCCCCATTTGCACATATATACAGGCACCACATGCACCCAGAGAGAGACAGACACCCCCATTTGCACATATATACAGGCAGCACGTGCACCCAGAGAGAGACAGACACCCACATTTGCACACATATAGAGTCACCACATGCACCCAGAGACAGACACCCGCATTTGCACATATATACAGGCACCACATGCACCCAGCGAGAGACAGACACCCCCATTTGCACATATATACAGGCAGCATGTGCACCCAGAGAGAGACAGACACCCACATTTGCACACATATACAGTCACCACATGCACCCAGAGACAGACACCCCCATTTGCACATATATACAGGCACCAGATGCACCCAGAGAGAGACAGACACCCCCATTTGCACATATATACAGGCACCACGTGCACCCAGAGAGAGACAGACACCCCCATTTGCACATATATACAGGCACCACGTGCACCCAGAGAGAGACAGACACCCCCATTTGCACATATATACAGGCACCACATGCACCCAGAGAGAGACAGACACCCCCATTTGCACATATATACAGGCACCACGTGCACCCAGAGAGAGACAGACACCCCCATTTGCACATATATACAGGCACCACATGCACCCAGAGAGAGAGACACGCACATTTGCACATATATACAGGCACCACATGCACCCAGAGACAGACAGACCCTCATTTGCACATATATACAGGCACCACCTGCATCCAGAGACAGACAGACCCCCATTTGCACATATATACAGGCACCACATGCACCCAGAGAGAGACAGACACCCCCATTTGCACATATATACAGGCACCACGTGCACCCAGAGAGAGACAGACACCCCCATTTGCACATATATACAGTCACCACATGCACCCAGAGAGAGACAGACACCCCCATTTGCACATATATACAGTCACCACGTGCACCCAGAGAGAGACAGACACCCCCATTTGCACATATATACAGTCACCACGTGCACCCAGAGAGAGACAGACACCCCCATTTGCACATATATACAGTCACCACGTGCACCCAGAGAGAGACAGACACCCCCATTTGCACATATATACAGGCACCACATGCACCCAGAGAGAGACAGACACCCCCATTTGCACATATATACAGGCACCACATGCACCCAGAGAGAGACAGACACCCCCATTTGCACATATATACAGGCAGCACGTGCACCCAGAGAGAGACAGACACCCACATTTGCACACATATACAGTCACCACATGCACCCAGAGACAGACACCCCCATTTGCACATATATACAGGCACCACATGCACCCAGCGAGAGGCAGACACCCCCATTTGCACATATATACAGGCACCACATGCACCCAGAGAGACAGACACCCCCATTTGCACATATATACAGTCACCACATGCACCCAGAGAGAGACAGACACCCCCATTTGCACATATATACAGGCACCACATGCACCCAGAGACAGACAGACCCCCATTTGCACATATATACAGGCACCACATGCACCCAGAGAGAGACAGACACCCCCATTTGCACATATATACAGGCACCACGTGCACCCAGAGAGAGACAGACACCCCCATTTGCACATATATACAGTCACCACATGCACCCAGAGAGAGACAGACACCCCCATTTGCACATATATACAGGCACCACGTGCACCCAGAGAGAGACAGACACCCCCATTTGCACATATATACAGGCACCACATGCACCCAGAGAGAGACAGACACCCCCATTTGCACACATATACAGGCACCACATGAACCCAGCGAGAGACAGACACCCCCATTTGCACATATATACAGGCACCACGTGCACCCAGCGAGAGACAGACACCCCCATTTGCACATATGTACAGGCACCACATGCACCCAGCGAGAGACAGACACCCGCATTTGCACATATATACAGGCACCACATGCACCCAGAGAGAGAGACACGCACATTTGCACATATATACAGGCAGCACGTGCACCCAGAGAGAGACAGACACCCCCATTTGCACATATATACAGGCACCACATGCACCCAGAGAGAGAGACACGCACATTTGCACATATATACAGGCACCACATGCACCCAGAGAGAGACACGCACATTTGCACATATATACAGGCAGCACGTGCACCCAGAGAGAGACAGACACCCCCATTTGCACATATATACAGGCACCACATGCACCCAGAGAGAGACAGACACCCCCATATGCACATATATACAGGCACCACATGCACCCAGAGACAGACACCCCCATTTGCACATATATACAGGCACCACATGCACCCAGAGAGAGACAAACACCCACATTTGCACATATATACAGGCACCACATGCACCCAGAGACAGACAGACCCCCATTTGCACATATATACAGGCACCACGTGCACCCAGAGAGAGACAGACACCCACATTTGCACACATATAGAGTCACCACATGCACCCAGAGAGAGACAGACACCCCCATTTGCACATATATACAGGCACCACGTGCACCCAGAGAGAGACAGACACCCCCATTTGCACATATATACAGGCACCACATGCACCCAGAGAGAGACAGACACCCCCATTTGCACATATATACAGGCACCACGTGCACCCAGAGAGTGACAGACACCCCCATTTGCACATATATACAGGCACCACATGCACCCAGCGAGAGACAGACACCCCCATTTGCACATATATACAGGCACCACATGCACCCAGAGAGAGACAGACACCCCCATTTGCACATATATACAGGCACCACATGCACCCAGAGAGAGACAGACACCCCCATTTGCACATATATACAGGCAGCACGTGCACCCAGAGAGAGACAGACACCCACATTTGCACACATATAGAGTCACCACATGCACCCAGAGACAGACACCCGCATTTGCACATATATACAGGCACCACATGCACCCAGCGAGAGACAGACACCCCCATTTGCACATATATACAGGCAGCATGTGCACCCAGAGAGAGACAGACACCCACATTTGCACACATATACAGTCACCACATGCACCCAGAGACAGACACCCCCATTTGCACATATATACAGGCACCAGATGCACCCAGAGAGAGACAGACACCCCCATTTGCACATATATACAGGCACCACGTGCACCCAGAGAGAGACAGACACCCCCATTTGCACATATATACAGGCACCACGTGCACCCAGAGAGAGACAGACACCCCCATTTGCACATATATACAGGCACCACATGCACCCAGAGAGAGACAGACACCCCCATTTGCACATATATACAGGCACCACGTGCACCCAGAGAGAGACAGACACCCCCATTTGCACATATATACAGGCACCACATGCACCCAGAGAGAGAGACACGCACATTTGCACATATATACAGGCACCACATGCACCCAGAGACAGACAGACCCTCATTTGCACATATATACAGGCACCACCTGCATCCAGAGACAGACAGACCCCCATTTGCACATATATACAGGCACCACATGCACCCAGAGAGAGACAGACACCCCCATTTGCACATATATACAGGCACCACGTGCACCCAGAGAGAGACAGACACCCCCATTTGCACATATATACAGTCACCACATGCACCCAGAGAGAGACAGACACCCCCATTTGCACATATATACAGTCACCACGTGCACCCAGAGAGAGACAGACACCCCCATTTGCACATATATACAGTCACCACGTGCACCCAGAGAGAGACAGACACCCCCATTTGCACATATATACAGTCACCACGTGCACCCAGAGAGAGACAGACACCCCCATTTGCACATATATACAGGCACCACATGCACCCAGAGAGAGACAGACACCCCCATTTGCACATATATACAGGCACCACATGCACCCAGAGAGAGACAGACACCCCCATTTGCACATATATACAGGCACCACATGCACCCAGAGAGAGACAGACACCCCCATTTGCACATATATACAGGCACCACATGCACCCAGAGACAGACAGACACCCCCATTTGCACATATATACAGGCAGCACGTGCACCCAGAGAGAGACAGACACCCCCATTTGCACATATATACAGGCACCACATGTACACAGACACAAGCAAGTAGCCATGGGAATTTACTTTCCAATGTGCACAGATATAGACAGCCATAGAAACAGTCTTCCACAAATCTCTACATGAATATACACACAAGCATCCACAATCACATGCACAGCTATACTGGAATTCAGACATTAACAAGGACACATAAACACCACACACACATAAACCTAGAATAGACACACACACAAACACACCTACACAGGCAGACCCATTCTTCACAATACATTTTCTTTATGATCATTTTTTTTAATGATAAACCCTTCACCCTTCTTGGCAATGTAATTTTACCTCATGGCAGACATTTTCCAGCAGTAGTGTGCTCCTGTAGTGAGGTCAGAACAGGCAAATGACACCATCACTGAGGGGGAGGGGAGGAGATCAGAACAGGCTGAAAAGGAGGGGAAATAAGACAGTGCTGCTTCAGCCTTGCTCTGAATGGTTGCCCCTTCTTTGTTCATCCTCTCACCAGTTGTAGTACCATTTTCATCTTATCTCTACTAGATCTCCAGTATCTACAACTTTCAAAAGACTGAAAGCAAGAACATTTGGGTTGAGTGTCAATGAAACATTATTTTATCACTGGTCTAATTAACTGCTTAGTGTCTGTAATTCTTTAAATTCTGGCAACCTCCATAGGTAGAATAAATGAAGACTAGATATTAGTTTGAACTATACCATAACAAGCAAACTATTCGACCAATGTTGAATCATATAATTGCTGTATTCAAATAATTCCAAGTGACCAAAACACAGAAAATATAGCCAATACAAAACAGGAATATTAGGAATGATAGTATAACTACTAAATACAAGCCAATTATCACCCTCATCACAAAATGTTTTGATTATATTTAACATCCCAAGGCATGGCCATGGGTGGCACACTATCGCATAATATAAATATACTGTATGTATGGCCAACTGAATGTTACCTTGTTTGTAAGCTGTAACCACTAATTCTGGAGATGTTCTGTAGGCTAGAACTAGGAACAGGTATTAGAACCAGAGGGATGTTGTCAAGTGATTCTGGGTAGGACAATGTTCAGAAGAATCATCAGATAAAAGGCCAGGGTCAGGAACCAGGAAACCCATCAACGAGCAAATGGAGCAAGTAGAGGGATTTTTCAAGTAGCACGTCCAGAACTGGACAAGAAAGATGCTTATAATCTAACAGACATAACAGGCTAGGATCATGTACATTAATCACAGGTTCTCAGGAGCATTCTTCCATACTTTAACCTTTCCATTAAATAAGATATTGTAATTATTATCTGGTGTTGACAAAACAGATTGGAAACACAAAACTGGATGGATCTAAAAACTGGAAAGAAGATCCAACCATACAGCCACAGGATTAACAATTTGTGTAATCTTCTGGCTATCAACTTGTAATACCCCTATGGACAGCAGAATAAGATGAAAACTGTATGATGAAACTGTAGATCCTCCAAACGCATCAGAGGCGAAAAGAAAATCTTCCCTTTTTAGTACAACAAACCATATGCTGAGACCAATAGCACGAAAGAAGAAGGAATACTGCTGAAAGACTTCATCTTGTAAGTAAGAGAACGATGAGGAAAATGTCTGAGGGATGGTAATAGACTGGACAAGTGAATACTGTAAAACATGGAATTCTAGACAAAGCATCCTCTTTCATATTTTTAGACCCTGTGTGATATGTAATAAAGTTAAATCTGGTGTAGTATAAAGCCTAATGAGCATGCCAAGGATAGAGCCTTTTAGCAGAGCAAAAATATTCTAAATTGCGATAATCCATAAAGATTGTAATATGATAAATAAAACCGTTTAAAAAAAAATGCTCCCACTCCTCCAAAGCAGACTTGATGACAAGCAAATCCTGATCTCCAACGTCATAATTCTCCTCAGCAGAAGTCAGATGTCTCAAGAAATAGGCAACAGGATGCATTTGGTCTTTAGGCTCCAGGTGCAGGGACAAGATAACCCCAATAGCAATATAAGAAGTATCCACCTCTAAGGGAAAAAGTACCTTATTTGCTCTCCTTCTAGGGACTTATAGTGTGCAAAAAGTGACCAGGATTCCCACAGTAAACACATAGGTTTTAATATTTTGCTTTACTCACTCTGTGACAGGGTCTCATAAGTGAAAACAGGCATTAGTAAAAACAAATAACTTAAATCACAAACAAAAGTAATAATGTGAATAAATGTGATATAAAAGGATATCAAGTAGATGCTCCTCAATTCCTCAAAAGGAAAAAGAGAAAAGAAATACCAAATAGTGTAATATTGTTTAAACAGTAATAGTTAAAAATTGTGTGCCTAAATGGCTACTCACATATGCCTGAGCTATCATCAGCTCAGGTGTAAAGGCAGTCCTGGGTATAAAGCTGCCAGGATCAGCTGTATCTGTGTCTGGATCTCTTTCACAAACTCCTGAATCTCCATGGAAAGAAAAGTATAACAATAGTGTAATATTATTAGACACCCACTTATATAAGATCGATACTTGAAATACTACTCACACTTTGTGGGAGCTATTCCCAAGCTCCACTTAAAATGCAGACCTGAACTTATAGGCTATCAGGTAAAGCCTTAGAGAATAATTCCGGAACCGCCTCCAGTCAAAGATATTTTATTAAAAACATAATTTTTTTAAAACAAATGCAATCTGGAAAGTCTAGTCACTCGGGGTTACTGTGCAAAAATGTTACAGCGTACAAGTTACACTTTGTTATTTAGCAGGATGGCAACAGATTAATACAATGTATCCGTATAATAGCCAGAGTCCTTGCAATACAACACCCTTCACTATGACGTATTATCAGATGCATAATCTCGACGTACGTTTCGCCACGCCCCTGTGGCTTTTTCAAGAGTGACTCATAGCGGTTCCTGGTATCCTTTTATTGCTCCTTTTCAATTCAATTATTTTATTTAAGGTGGTAATGTTCTAAAGGGGGTATTATGAAAAACCATACACAATCTGATACTTATCAACCGTTTAATTTTTTCGGATCAAATATCTGGCAATTATTTCAAGGAATATACATATAAAACACAAACGTTTTTATGGACATATATCAATAGTATAAAACAACTTTATAAAAAACATTGCAAAAAATATTTTACTAACATTTCCAAGTTGACATCTTCAAACTAAAAAATGGCATAATTCAAAATCAGCATTCAATCCAAATGGTACCATCATATTAAGCTCAAAAATCCACTTAATTTCTAATTTAGATAGCTCATTTTCCCTATTAGATTTTCTCAAATGAATATTTAACTTACTAATCCCTATAAATGATAGGCTGCTCGGATCTTTTCCGTGCTTTTCTTTAAAATGTAGGGATACTGGATGTTTTAAAGATCCCTTTTTTATATTGTAAATATGTTTATATATTCTAGTTTTTAACAATCTAGTAGTTTTACCTATATAGAATAAATTGCATTTACAGGTCAGAAGATACACAAATTTGCTGTTGCATGTTATCAGTTGATTAATATCATATCTTTTCTTTCCATTAAGAAAGAAATCTACATTCTTTTGGTGATTGCCATTCTTGCAACCTGCACAATCCGTAGAATATTTAAAACCTTTCATTCCTGTTAACCAATTTCTTGGGACCTCATCCCTTATGTAAATTGTTGTTAGGTGTTCTTTTATTTCATTGCTTTTTTTAAAAATCAGACTCGGTTTATCAGGTAGGATGGTATTTAGGTGGCAGTCTCTTTTTAGGATTCCCCAATGTTTTTCTATAATGTTTTTCAATTCTTTATTTTGGTTATTATAACTAAAAACAAAACTTAAGTTATTATTCTCCCATTTTAATTTATCTTTGTATTTCAACATTTCTTTCCTCTCTAACTTGCAAATTTCTTCTATAGTAGTATTTAATTTATTTTCTGAAAAACCTTTCTTTCTAATGACACGGTGAGTCCACGGATCATCTTAATTACTGTTGGGAATATCACTCCTGACCAGCAGGAGGAGGCGAAGAGCACCATAGCAAAAGCTGTTAAATACCACTCCCCCTACCTACAATCCCCAGTCATTCTCTTTGCTTGAATCAGTTGCAAGGAGGGGTAAAGATAGGTGTCTGATTCTCCAATCAAGAGTTTGTTATTTTTTAAGCAGAGCAAGTTTGCTCTGGTTTTCTTTGGGGTTTAGCCGTAGTCCATGTCAGTCTCTTCAGTAGAGCAAGTGGTGGCTTTTAAGCATTTGGGAACTTGTGGGGTATAATCCCCACTGGGCCTCCCAAGTAATTTCATGCTGCCCTTGGTTGAAAGTTTGAGTAAGTTTACTCAGCCTTTTCTTTTTTCCACAGGTCCATGTGAGGTAGGATGCCCCTCTCATACCAAGTGAGCTGTCCTGCTGCCTATTTCTTTCCCTGTTTTGAAATCGGAGAATTTGACACTTTGACAGTTAATTCTGTCTAAATATACAATCAGCCTTCTAGGTTAAGGGTTTATTGTATGGCAGTTTTGCAGGCGCTGGGGATGTTTGGCTCAGTTTATTATGTTTTTCACTTTGGTGTATATGTTTTTTGTTTGTGTATTAATGGCTACCGGGAGGTTTGTTAGGCCATGCCCACAATGCGCGGGCTTATCTGAGATAGCAAGGATGTTTTTGGCGCCCTTTTAACGGTTTTCTGTTGTCGCTGGATGTTGCAGCTCCATACCTCCCAACATTTCAAAATTTGAAAGAGGGACACCCCCCGCGGCAAAAAATTTGAAATGTGGTGGGCGGGGCTTAAAAAGATCATAAGACCAAAGTAATATAAATAAAATTCTAAATAAATTCATATATTTTAATATACTTAGGCAGCAAATCAAACACAAGCTCAAACCACTGGTATGGCTATGTGAGCTATGTATTTAATTAACCTTTGCAAATACATTGCTAAATATTTTTATCTTAATTGGACATTTAATAATAAATTCTTTAAAACTGCTTTCTGCATTCCCCATTAATATTCTAGATTCTGTCCTTTAAAGTCAGCAAAAATGCACAGTAGCACACTACATAGCATACACTTACACATGCAGATACACACACACTACATAGCATACACTTATACATGCAGATACACACACACTACATAGCATATACTTACACATGCAGATACACACACACTACATAGCATACACGTATACAGGCAGATACACAGACACTACATAGTATACACTTATACATGCAGATACACACATTCCATAGCATACACTTATACATGCAGCATACACTTATACATGCAGATACACAGACACTACATAGTATACACTTATACATGCAGACACACACACACTACATAGCATACACTTATACATACAGATACACACTTATACATGCAGATACACATACACACACTACATAGCTTACATTTATACATGCAGACACACACTACATAGCATAAACTTATACATACAGATACACACACACAGTTATGGATACAGATAGACAGTGACACACACACTACATCATATATGGGTATCTGTAATTCATTGTATGGGGTCCTGGGGTTGGCAAGCACATTAGCTGGCAGTCTGCGGCTGCCACTGTTCGTTACCCTGGTATTAGCACTGCTCATTGTATAAAACTGAAGGCATGCTACTATTATCATCAGGGGTTAGACATCATCACTACCAGAGGTAGGTTAGAGAGGTCACCATTACCTGAGGTCAGAGGGTATACAGCCTTCTTACTCCTGCTTAACCCACACACCATTCCTTTTCCACAGGGAATCTAACAGGTATCTAACCCTGTGAGAGCAAAGCCAGCTGCTGTATGGGCCCAATAGAATTTTTTTTTTTTTAATGCTTGGGGCAAATCGGGACAGATGGCTAGCAACCCGGGACAGGGGGACAGACCCCTAAAATCAGGACTGTCCCGCGAAAATCGGGACAGCTGGGGGGTATGCAGCTCTGTTGCATAGCTCCTCAGAGGTGGTTTAGCGTTCTCTCCGGTGCGGCTGTGTGGGGGTCTGGATAATTTTCTGACTTTGTTTCCAGCAGCAAGGAGGTCAGGTAGGCACCTCAGCAGAGCTTGCTGAGGTGTGGAGGTTGCCTGTTGCTCTGTTTATATTTAAGTTTCTGTCTGATTTTCAGGGACTATAACGTTTGTGTCTCTTTTTGCATTCATTTTGTGAAAAATTGTTGCTGCAAGATTTATTGTGCAGTTTATTTAAGGATTTTCTAGTTTAAAAAAAAGTCTGTTTAAAATTTAAAGGGGCATTCTGATTTGAACTTATACATTTTATTGATTAAGGTTTTTTCCTTTGGAATAAGATGGACCAAGAGGCCCTGAAAGCTGTTGCTTGTTCTCTATGTTTAAATACTAATGTTGAGCCTCCTATCCCTTTTTTGTTCCTCTTGTATTGAGAGAACATAACATTACAAGGATAGACTTTTTGATTCTGAGCCTTCATTGTCTAGGGCGGATGTTGTTCAGGCTAATTTGCAGCTTTCTCCTCATACGTCCCAATCTTCTACAGTGCCCTGTGTTTTGTCTCACGTTGGTTTTCCCTTGCAGGATAGGGCTACCCATATATCCTCAGCAGTGTCTGAGGCTTTATCTGCTTTTTGTATGTTACAGGGGAAGCGCAAGAGGAAGTATAAGGTTTCTGATTCTGTTGCAATTGTGTCTAGTGTTTCTTCTCATAAGTCTGAGGAGGAAGATACTTCAGTAGCATCTGAGGTGAGATCTCGGATTCTGATAGTGTAAATCCTTCTTCTGAACCTGAGGTTGTTTCCTTCAGGTTTAAGCTGGAGCACCTCCGTTTGTTACACAAGGAGGTTTTGGCTACCTTGGATGACTCTGAGGCATCAGTCATGGTTATTCCTAAGAAATCTAGTAAAATTAATAAGTTTTTTGATGTCCCTTCCTCGGTGGAAGTTTTTCCTATACCAGATTATGTTTCAGATATTATTGCATGAGAATGGGAGAAGCCTGGGATTCCTTTTTCCCCTTCTCCAATTTTTAGGAAGCTGGTTTCTATTGCTGATTCTATTTAGGAATCTTGGCAGATGGTTCCTAAGGTGGAGGGAGCAGTTTGCACTCTGACCAAGAGGACCACTATTCCTATTGAGGACAGCTGTTCCTTTAAAGATCCTATGGATAAGAAGTTGGAAGCTTTGCTTAAAAAGATTTATGTTCACCAGGGGTATCAATGGCAACCGGCTGCATGTATTGCTACGGTTACTAGTGCGGCGGCATATTGGTTTGATGCATTGTCTGATTCTATTCAGCAAGATACTCCTCTTGAAGAAATTCAAGATAGAATCAAGGCTTTGAAGTTGGCTAATTCCTTTATTGCAGATGCTTCTCTACAGGTCATCAAGTTGGGAGCTAAAATTTCTGGTTTTGTCATTTTAGCTTGCAGAGCTTTATGGTTAAAATCCTGGTCTGCAAATATGTCCTCTAAGTCTAAGCTTTTGTCTATTCCTTACAAGGGTAAGCCCTTGTTTGGGCCAGGTTTGGCTGAGATTATTTTTTGATATTACGGGGGGGGAGGGGCATTCTCTTCCTCAGGATAAAAGAAATAAACAGAAGGGTCGGCAGAGTAATTTTCATTCCTTTCGTAACTTCTCTGGTAAATCTTCCTCTTCTTCCTCCAAGCAGGAACAGTCCAAGCCATCTTGGAAGTCAAATCAGTCTTGGAATAAGGCGAAGCAGTCCAGGAAGCCTGTTGCTGACTCAAAATCAGCATGAAGGGTCTGCCCCCGATCTGGGAATTAATCTTGTGGGGGGCAGACTCTCTTTCTTCGCTCAAGCTTGGGTTCGAGATGTTCAGGATCCCTTCTCTCCAGGTTATCTGTAAGGTTTCTTCTCTCCAGGTTATCTGTAAACCAGATAAAAGGAGAGGCATTCTTACGTTGTGTTCAGAATCTTTCTGACATGGGAGTGATAGTTCCTGATAGTTTGTAGCTCTTCCTTTTGGTCTGGCAACAGCTCTCGGAATTTTTTTAAAGGTCCTGGGAGCATTGTTGGCAGTGCTTCGATTGAAGAGTGTTGCAGTGGCTCCTTTTCTGGATGACATTCTAGTTCAGGCTCCATCTTTTTAACTAGAAAACTCCCACACGGAGTTGTTGTTGTCTTTTCTGCACTCCCATGGTTGGAAGGTGAATTTAGGAAAAAGTTCCTTAATTCCGGCTATAAGAGTGGTATTTTTGGGGACCATTATAGATTCTCTAGAGATGAAATTTTTTCTGACAGAAGCAAGAAAATCAAAGATTTTCAATACATGTCTTGCTCTTCAATCCCTTCCTCAGCCATCAGTGGCTCAGTGCATGGATGTTATTGGTCTGATGGTTTCAGTCATGGACATCATTCTGTTTGCTCGGTTCGATCTCAGACCTCTGCAGTTATGCTTGCTCAGGCAGTGGAACAGGGATTATGCGGCTCTATCTCCAAAGATTGTTCTAGATCAGATGTCCAGAGATTCTCTTCCATGGTGGTTGTCTTTGGATCTTCTCTCTCAGGGAACTTGCTTTCACAGACCTGCCTGGGTGATTGTAACCATGGATGACAGTTTGCTGGGCTGGGGTGCTGTCTGAGGTTCATTAAGGGCTCAGGGTCTATGGACTCGGGAAGAGTCGGTTCTTCCAATAAATGTTTTGGAACTGAGAGCAATTTTCAATGCTCTTCTAGCCTGGCCTCAGCTAGCTTCAACCCAGTTTATCAGGTTTCAGTCGGACAACATAACGTCAGTTGCTTACATCAATCATCAGGGAGGAACTCGGAGTTCCTTGGCCACGACAGAGGTAGCCAAGATTATTCAGTGGGCGGAGATTCACAACTGTTGTCTGTCTGCTATCCACATTCCAGGGGTGGACAATTGGGAAGCGGGTTTTCTGAGCAGACAGACTTTTTATCCGGGGGAGTGGGAACTTCATCCAGAGGTATTTTCCAGCTTGATTCTCAGTTGGGGGCAGCCGGAGTTGGATCTCATGGCATCTCGTCAGAATGCAAGCTCCCGAGGTACGGGTCGAGGTCAAAGGATCCTCAGGCTGTTCTGATAGATGCTCTGGCAGTTCCTTGGACTTTCAGTCTGGCATATGTGTTCCCTTCATTTGCTCTTCTTCCTCGGGTCATTGCTCGGGTCAAACAAGAGAGGGCATCAGTGATTCTCATCGCTCCAGCGTGGTCTTGCAGAATCTGGTTTGCAGATCTGGTGGAAAAGTCTTCCCATCCATTTTGGTGTCTTCCATTAAGGAAGGACCTGATTCTGTAGGGTCCCTTCCTTCGTCCAAATCTCGTTTCTCTGAAGCTGACTGCTTGGAGATTGAACGCTTGATTCTTTCTAAGCGTGGTTTTTCTGAGTCAGTCATTGAGACTATGATTCAGGCTCATAAGCCTGTGACTAGGAAGATTTGTTATAAGATTTGGCGTAAATATTTGTATTGGTGCAAATCCAAAGGCTACTCTTGGAGTAGAGTTAGGATTTCTAGGTTTTTGTCTTTTCTCCAGGAGGGTTTGGAGAAAGGTTTATCTGCTAGTACCCTGAAGGGTCAAATTTATGCTTTATCTATTATATTGCACAAGCATCTGGCGGATGTGGCAGATGTTCATTCTTTTTGTCAGGCCTTGGTTAGAATTCGGCCTGTGTTTAAGTGTACTACTCCACCTTGGAGTTTTAATTTGGTTCTTAGAGTCCTTCAGCAGGCTTCGTTTGAACCTATGCATTCTTTGGATGTTAAGATGTTATTTTGGAAGGTTTTGTTTCTGGTGGCTATTTCTTCGGCTCGAAGAGTTTCGGAGCTTTCAGCCTTACAGTATGAATCGCCTTTTCTTATTTTTCACTCTGATAAGGTAGTTCTGCGTACTGCCTTGAGTTTTCTTCCCAAGGTTGTTTCTGATAAGAATATTAATCAAGAGATTGTTGTTCCTTCTTTGTGTCTTAATTCTTCTTCTCAAAAGGAGTGTTTGTTGCACAACCTGGATGTGGTACGTGAATTGAAATATTATTTGCAAGCGACTAAGGATTTTCACCAGTCTTCTTCCTCCTGAGAGAATCACTGCTCATTCCATGAGGGGTGTTTCATCTTCTTGGGCTTTCAAAAATGGAGCTTCTGTAGATCAGCTTTGCAAGGCTGCGACTTGGTCATCTTTGCATACTTTTTCTAAATTTTCTAAATTTGATAATTTTGCTTCAGCAGAGGCTTCTTTTGGGAGAAAGGTTCTTTAAGCAGTGGTGCCTTCTGTTTAGGTTAACTGTCTTGTCCCTCCCTTATCATCTGTGTCCTCTAGCTTGGGTATTGGTTCCCAACAGTAATTAAGATGATCCGTGGACTCACCGTGTCATTAGAAAGAAAACATAATTTATTCTTACCTGACAAATTTATTTATTTCTTGACACAGTGAGTCCACGGCCCGCCCTGTTTTTCAGACAGTTTGCTTCTCTATAAACTTCAGACACCTCTGCACCTTAGATTACTTCCTTTCTCCTTTCCCTTTGGTCGAATGACTGGGGATTGTGGGTAGGGGGAGTGGTATTTAACAGCTTTTGCTGTGGTGCTCTTTGCCTCCTCCTTCTGGTCAGGAGTGATATTCCCAAAAGTAATTAAGATGATCCGTGGACTCACCGTGTCAATAAATAAATAAATTTATCAGGTAAGAATAAATTATGTTTTTTCTATAAATCTTTCTTTCAATAAGTTAGCCTGTTCTTTAAATGTTCTATTGTCCTTACAGTTTCTCTTTATTCTGTGGAATTGGCCCTTTGGCACATTTTCAATCCACCTTCTATGGTGGCAACTGTCTAAACCAATATAATTATTCACATCGTTTTTTTTAAATAATTTTTTGTAAATATTTCGTTATCATAAATGTATATCTCCAAATCCAAAAAATTTACCTTTTCTTTACTATAATCCCATGTAAAGTTTATATTCCAATCATTGGGTTGTAAAAACATTAAAAAGAAATCCAAAGTTAATTTTGGTCCCTTCCATATAACGAAAATATTGTATATGTACCGGCGATAGGCTACGATGTTTTGCCCCCAGCTATGTCCCCCAAAGGATTTTCCCACACTACCCTGAAAACCAAATCCCTATTTAATCCCACACACTGTAAATCAGCACCAATGGAGATATTCCTAAAACTAGTTGAAAGAGATTTACGTAATATGAAAGGTAATTATAATTGTAACTTGAACAAAGCAGAACAAAGAGCTTTAGATGAATTAAAATGGGACAATACCATAGTGATCAAAATGGCAGACAAGGGAGGGGGTGTGGTCATAATGGAAAAAGAAAAGTATTTAAATAAATGTGAGAAACTTTTAAAAGATGAAAAAACTTATGTAAAATTGACCAATAATTCTTTGACTAAATTCAAAACAAAATTGGAATCATATCTACTAAAAGGAAGAGATAAAGGAATATTGAATAAACAGGAGTATGATTGTATTAATATCAAATTCCCAAAAATAGCAACATTTTATATCTTTCCTAAATTACATAAAGATAGGGAGAACCCACAGGGAAGACCAATAGCATCCGGTATAAAATCTTTGACCAGTGAGCTATCCAAATATATAGATATGTTATCACAACCAATAGTGGTAAAAACTAACGGCTAGATTACGAGTTATGCGTTAGGGTAAAAAAGCAGCGTTAAGAGGTCCTAACGCTGCTTTTTTACGCCCGCTGCTATTACGAGTCTTTCAGGTTTAGGGTGACCGCACACTTCTTTGGCCTTACCACAAAACGACTTACGTAAACTTTGTTAAGTCTTTTTTCTATGGGACTTCCATAGCGCCGGTATCTCAAGTCTGTCCTGGGAGGCCAAAAAGTGAGCGGTACACCCTACCCTGTCAAGATCCCTATCGCATTTAAAAGTCAGTAGTTAAGAGTTTTATGGTACAACGCTGTAGCATAAAACTCATAACTAAAGTGCTAAAAAGTACACTAACACCCATAAACTACATATTAACCCCTAAACCGAGGACCTCCCGCATCGCAAATACTAAAATAAAAATTTTAACCCCTAATCTGCCGCTCCGGACACCGCCGCCACCTACATTATATTTATGAACCCCTAATCTGCTGCCCCCAACATCGCCGCCACCTACATTATATTTATTAACCCCTAATCTGCCGCCCCCAATGTCACCGCCACCTACCTACACTTATTGACCCCTAATCTGTCGCCCCCAACGTCGCCGCCACTATAATAAACATATTAACCCCTAAATCGCCGCACCCCCGCCTTGCAAACATTAGTTAAATATTATTAACCCCTAATCTGCCGTCCCTAACATCGCCGCTGTCACGCTCGGCCGCTGGGAAGCTCCAGCTGTCCTCTCTGTGTGCTTGATTGACAGGTAGTCTGAGCCGCCCCTTCCTGATGATGTCACTACCCGGCTTTTTATTCTGGGCTTCCTGTTTCTTCAGTTCCCGTTTGTTTGTTACTCTTTGTGGCTCCTGTGAGGACTTCGCTGTGGAATCTCTCTAACTGCCAAACTCTGCAAAGACTGACTATCCTGGGTTAATCCTCTAACTTCCTGATAACCTGTTGCCGAACATTGCAAGTACTATTTATTCTGTGAATCTCTCAATCTGCTTGTTTACCTGTTGCCAAAACTCTGCAAATACTGTTTACTGAGTGTAAACCTTCAAACTGCTTGATATCCTGTTGCCAAACATTGCAAAGACTGTTTATTCTGTGAAACTCTCAAACTGCATGTTTACCTGTTGCCAAAACTCTGCAAATACTGTTAATTCAGTGTAAACCTTCAAACTGCTTGATATCCTGTTGCCAAACATTGCAAAGACTGTTTATTCTGTGAAACTCTCAAACTGCATGTTTACCTGTTGCCAAAACTCTGCAAATACTGTTAATTCAGTGTAAACCTTCAAACTGCTTGATATCCTGTTGCCAAACATTGCAAAGACTGTCTATTCTGTGAAACTCTTAAACTGCATGACAACCTGTTGCCAATCCCTGCAAGTACTGATTAATCAGTATTAACCCTCAAACTACCTGTTATCCTGTTATCTAACTCTACATGTACTGACTATTCAGTATAAACCTACAAACTGCCTGATAACCTGTTGCCAAACTCTTCAAGGACTGACTACACAGTATTAACCCTCAAACTGCCTGATAACAAGTTACCTACTCCTGCATTATTAACTGTTTCTTGTTTACCCTTCCTCTGTCTGAGTATAAGTGACTATCCCTGCTCTCCTGATTCTGTGGAAGACTTTTCCGGAAACCAGTTCCTTACTCAGAAGTCTATTTGGCTGATAGCTTGAATTACTTTGGACTCAGGCTAACCCTGCTCCATATCGTGAGTTTTTTAGAGGTTGTCGTGGGGTCACGTCCTGGATTAAACTCAGAGTGCAAGGGTGTTGTTTAAGTTCGCCCTAGCATTTGGGTCTCCTTCTGGACTTTTCCTAACCTGACAGCCGCCACCTACCTACATTTATTAACCCCTAATCTGCCGCCCCCAACGTCGCCACCACTATATTAAAGTTATTAACCCCTAAACCTAAGTCTAACCCTAAACCTAACACCCACTAACTTAAATATAATTTAAATAAATCTAAATAAATATTCCTATCATTACCTAAATTATTCCTATTTAAAACTAAATACTTACTTATAAAATAAACCCTAAGCTAGCTCCAAAATAACTAATAGTTACATTGTATCTAGCTTAGGGTTTCTTTTTATTTTACAGGCAAGTTTGTATTTATTTTAACTAGGTAGAATAGTTACTAAATAGTTATTAACTATTTAATAACTTCCTAGTTAAAATAAATACAAATGTACCTTTAAAATAAAACCTAACCTAAGTTACACTAACACCTAACACTACACTATAATTAAATAAATTATCTAAACTAAATACAATTACCTAAATTAAATTAGCTAAAGTACAAAAACAAACAAACACTAAATTACTGAAAATAATAAACAAATTACACCTAATCTAATAGCCCTATAAAATAAAAAAATCCCCCCCAAAATAAAAAAAAAACCCTAGCCTAAACTAAACTACCAATAGCCCTTAAAAGGGCCGTTTGCGGGGCATTGCCCCAAAGTAATCAGCTCTTTTACCTGTAAAAATAAATAAAAATACAAACAACCCCCCCAACAGTAAAACCCACCACCCACACAACCAACCTCCCAAATAAAATACAATCTAAAAAAACCTAAGCTCCCCATTGCCCTGAAAAGGACATTTGGATGGGCATTGCCCTTAAAAGGGCAGTTAGCTCTTTTGCCGCTCAAACCCTAATCTAAAGTCTAACCCTAAACCTAACACCCACTAACTTAAATATAATTTAAATAAATCTAAATAAATATTCCTATCATTACCTAAATTATTCCTATTTAAAACTACTTACCTATAAAATAAACCCTAAGCTAGCTACAATATAACTAATAGTTACATTGTAGCTAGCTTAGGATTTATTTTTATTTTACAGGCAAGTTTGTATTTATTTTAACTAGGTAGAAAAGTTATTAAATAGTCATTATCTATTTAATAACTATCTAGCTAAAATAAATACAAATTTACCTGTAAAATAAAACCTAACCTAAGTTACACTAACACCTAACACTACACTATAATTAAATAAATTAACTAAATTAAATACAATTACCTAAATTAAATTAAATCAAATTAGCTAAAGTACAAAAACAACAAACACTAAATTACTGAAAATAATAAACAAATTACAGAAATTTAAACTAATTACACCTAATCTAATAGCCCTATTAAAATAAAAAAGCCCCCTCAAAATAAAAAAAACCCTAGCCTAAACTAAACTACCAATAGCCCTTAAAAGGGCCTTTTGTGGGGCATTGCCCCAAAGTAATTAGTTCTTTTACCTGTAAAATAAAAATACAAACAACCCCCCCAACAGTAAAACACACCACCCACACCACCAACCCCCAAATAAAATACTATCTAAAAAAAACTAAGCTCTCCATTGCCCTGACAAGGGCATTTGGATGGGCATTGCCCTTAAAAGGGCAGTTAGCTCTTTTGCTGCCCAAACCATAATCTAAAAAATAAAACCCACCCAATACACCCTTAAAAAAACCTAACACTAACCTCCTGAAGATCGACTTACTGGGAGACGTCTTCATCCAAGTCGGGCAAAGTGGTCCTCCAGACGGGTAGAAGTCTTCATCCAAGCCGGGCGAAGTGGTCCTCCAGACGGGCAGAAGTCTTCATCCAAGCCGGGCAGAAGTGGTACTCCAGACGGGCAGAAGTCTTCATATCTAGACGGCATCTTCTATCTTCATCCATCCGGCATGGAGCGGGTCCATCTTCAAGACATCCGATGCGGAGAATCCTCTTCATCCGACGACTAAAACAGAATGAAGGTATCTTTAAGTGATGTCATCCAAGATGGTGTCCCTTAGATTCCAATTGGCTGATAAAATTCTATCAGCCAATCGGAATTAAGGTAGAAAAAATCAAATTGGCTGATGCAATCAGCCAATAGGATTGAAGTTCAATCCTATTGGCTGATCCAATCAGCCAATAGGATTGAGCTCACATTCTATTGGCTGATTGGAACAGCCAATAGAATGCAAGCTCAATCCTATTGGCTGATTGGATCAGCCAATAGGATTGAACTTCAATCCTATTGGCTGATTGCATCAGCCAATAGGATTTTTTCTACCTTAATTCCGATTGGCTGATTTCTATCAGCCAATCGGAATCTAAGGGACGCCATCTTGGATGATGTCACTTAAAGGTACCTTCATTCTGTTTAGTCGTCAGATGAAGAGGATGCTCCGCGTCGGATGTCTTGAAGATGGACCCGCTCTGCGCCGGATGGATGAAGATAGAAGATGCCGTCTGGATGAAGACTTCTGCCCGTCTGGAGGACCTTTTCTGCCCGGCTTGGATGAAGACTTCTGCCCATCTGGAGGACCACTTCGCCTGGCTTGGATGAAGACGTCTCCCGGTAAGTCGATCTTCAGGGGGTTAGTGTTAGGTTTTTTTTTAAGAGTGTATTGGGTGGGTTTTATTTTTTAGATTAGGGTTTGAGCGGCAAAAGAGCTAACTGCCCTTTTAAGGGCAATGCCCATCCAAATGTCCTTTCAGGGCAATGGGGAGCTTAGGTTTTTTTAGATTGTATTTTATTTGGGAGGTTGGTTGTGTGGGTGGTGGGTTTTACTGTTGGGGGGGTTGTTTGTATTTTTATTTTTTTTTACAGGTAAAAGAGCTGATTACTTTGGGGCAATGCCCCGCAAACGGCCCTTTTAAGGGCTATTGGTAGTTTAGTTTAGGCTAGGGTTTTTTTTTTTATTTTGGGGGGGATTTTTTTATTTTATAGGGCTATTAGATTAGGTGTAATTTGTTTATTATTTTCAGTAATTTAGTGTTTGTTTGTTTTTGTACTTTAGCTAATTTAATTTAGGTAATTGTATTTAGTTTAGATAATTTATTTAATTATAGTGTAGTGTTAGGTGTTAGTGTAACTTAGGTTAGGTTTTATTTTAAAGGTACATTTGTATTTATTTTAACTAGGAAGTTATTAAATAGTTAATAACTATTTAGTAACTATTCTACCTAGTTAAAATAAATACAAACTTGCCTGTAAAATAAAAAGAAACCCTAAGCTAGATACAATGTAACTATTAGTTATTTTGGAGCTAGCTTAGGGTTTATTTTATAAGTAAGTATTTAGTTTTAAATAGGAATAATTTAGGTAATGATAGGAATATTTATTTAGATTTATTTAAATTATATTTAAGTTAGTGGGTGTTAGGTTTAGGGTTAGACTTAGGTTTAGGGGTTAATAACTTTAATATAGTGGCAGGGAAATTGGGGGCGGCAGATTAGGGGTTAATAAGTGTAGGTAGGTGGTGGCGACATTGGGGGCGGCAGATTAGGGGTTAATAAATATAATGTAGGTGTCGGCGATGTTGGGGGCAGCAGATTAGGGGTTAATAAGTATAATGTAGGTGGCAGCGGTGTCCGGAGCGGCAGATTAGGGGTTAATAAGAATAATATAGGTATTGGCGATGTCGGGGGTGGCAGATTAGGGGTTAAAAAGTGTAAGATTAGGGGTGTTTAGACTCGGGGTTCATGTTAGGGTGTTAGGTGTAGACATAAATTTTATTTCCCCATAGGAATCAATGGGGCTGCGTTAAGGTGTTTTACGCTGCTTTTTTGCAGGTGTTAGATATTTTTTCAGCTGGCTCTCCCCATTGATTCCTATGTGGAAATTGTGCACGAGCACGTTACACCAGCTCACCGCTGACTTAAGCAGCGCTGGTATTGGAGTGCGGTAATGAACAAAATTTTGCTCAACGCTCACTTCTTGTCTTTTAACGACGGGTTTCTGAAAACTCGTAATACCAGCGCTGCAGGTAAGTGAGCGGTGAGGGAAAACTGCTCGTTAGCACCACACAGCCTCTAACGCAAAACTCGTAATCTAGGTGTAACTCTTTTTTGAAGGACACTATTAGTGTATTAAATGCCTTAAATGAGATTCAATGGAAGGATGAGTATTGGCTTGTCACAGGGATGTAACATCCCTTTATACTATTATTACCAAAGAAAGGGGTTTAAAAGCAGTAGAATTAATGTTAAATACATTTGGAGATCTAAATAAGACACATATAGAATATATTTTGGAAGGGATAGAACTCATTTTGGACACAACTTTTTTGGTATGGTCAAGATTTTTATTTACAAGTAGGAGGTACGGCGATGGGCACGCATTTTGCCCCCAGCTATGCAAACCTTTTTATGGCGGCTTGGGAAGAGTCATGGATATTTGAGGGACATAGCTGGGGGCAAAACATTGTAGCCTATCGCCGGTACATAGACGATATTTTCCTTATATGGAAGGGACCAAAATTAACTTTGGATTGCTTTTTAATGTTCTTACAAACCAATGATTGGAATATAAACTTTACATGGAATTATAGTAAAGAAAAGGTCAATTTTGGGGATTTGGAGATATACATTTCTGATAATGAAATATTTACAAAAAATTATTTTAAAAAAACTGATGTGAATAATTATATTGGTTTAGACAGTTGCCACCATAGTAGGTGGATTGAAAATGTGCCAAAGGGCCAATTCCACAGAATAAAGAGAAACTATAAGGACAATAGAACATTTAAAGAACAGGCTAACTTCTTGAAAGAAAAATTTATAGAAAAAGGTTTTTCAGAAAAGAAATTAAATACTACTATAGAAGAAATTAGCAATTTAGAGAGGAAAGAAATGTTGAAATACAAAGATAAATTCAAATGGGAGAATAATAACTTAAGTTTTGTTTTTAGTTATAATAACCAAAATAGAGAATTGAAAAACATTATAGAAAAACATTGGGGAATCCTAAAAAGAGACTGCCACCTAAATACCATCCTACCTGATAAACCGAGTCTGATTTTTAAAAAAGCAATACATTTTAAAGACCACCTAACAAAAATTTACATAAGGGATGAGATCCCATGAAATTGGTTAACAGGAATAAAAGGTTTTAAATATTCTAAGGATTGTGCTGGTTGCAAAAATAACAATCGCCAAAAGAATGGAAAGAAAAGATATGATATTAATCAACTGATAACACGCAACAGCAAATTTGTTGTGTATCTTCTGACCTGTAAATGCAATTTATTCTATATAGGTAAAACTACTAGATTGTTAAAAACTAGACTATATTAACATATTTACAATATAAAAAAGGGATCTTAAAACATCCAGTATCCCTACATTTTAAAGAAAAGCACGGAAAATATCTGAGTAGCCTATCATTTATAGGGATTAGAAAGTTAAATATTCATTGGAGAGGATCTGATAGGGGAAAAGAGCTATCTAAATTAGAAATGAAGTGGATTTTTGAGCTTAATACAATGGTACCATTTGGATTGAATGCTGATTTTGAATTATGACATTTTTTAGTTTGAAGATGTCAACTTGGAAATATTAGTAAAATATTTTTTACAATGTTTTTTATAAAGTTGTTTTATACTATTGATATATGTCCATAAAAACGTTTGTGTTTTATATGTATATTCCTTGAAATAATTGCCAGATATTTGGTCTGAAAATATTCAACGGTTGATAAGTATCAGATTGTGTATAGTTTTTCATAATACCACCTTTAGAACATTACCACCTTAAATGAAATAATTGAATTGAAAAGGAGCAATAAAAGGATACCAGGAACCGCTATGAGTCACTCTTGAAAAAGCCACAGAGGCGTGGCGAAACGTACGTCGAGATTACGCATCTGGGAATACGTCATAGTGAAGGGTGTTGTATTGCAAGGACTCTGGCTATTATACGGATACATTGTATCAATCCGTTGCCATCCTGCTAAATAACAAAGTGTAACTTTTACGCTGTAACATTTTTGCACAGTAACCCCGAGTGACTAGACTTTCCAGATTGCATTTGTTTTAAAAAAATTATGTTTTTAATAAAATATCTATGACTGGAAGCGGTTCCGGAATTATTCTCTAAGGCTTTACCTGATAGTCTATAAGTTCAGGTCTGCATTTTAAGTGGAGCTTGGGAATAGCTCCCACAAAGTGTGAGTAGTATTTCAAGTATCGATCTTATATAAGTGGGTGTCTATCAATATTACACTATTGTTATACTTTTCTTTCCTTGGAGATTTGGGAGTTTGTGAAAGAGATCCAGACACAGATACAGATCCTGGCAACTTTATACTCAGGACTGCCTTTACACCTGAGCTGATGATAGCTCAGGCATATGGGAGTAGCCATTTAGACACACAATTTTTAACTATTACTGTTTAAACAATATTACACTATTTGGTGTGTTTTTTCTCTTTTTCCTTTTGAGGAATTGAGGACCATCTACTTGAAAACAGGCATTAGAACAGTGCAAACTTGAGAAGATAGAGTCTGTAAAGCAAATCTTTCCTGCTGTCTATCTTATAGCTTTTTGTCCACTTGCATTACCAGAGAGATCATACTAAACCAAATCAACCGGAAGACCTATACAAGCAAGCTCATCGTTTAATGTCACTGTGATGAAAGTCACAGACATAATCCTTCACAGGTTCTCTTTGCTGCCACCTAGCTCTTAGAGTGGCCTTAGTAGAAGATGCCAGATGAAGATTATAATATAATGTACTCATAGCATTAACAAAAGATACCCAAGCATCATATATGGTGCTGCCCTTTTGAATTAAATTATTAGTCCAAATTTGAAGTTCACTATTAAGAAGGGTTATAGCAGTACAAACCTTAAAAAAACTCTGTAGCATAAGGATTCAGCTTGACTGAGAACAGCATTTAACAGGCAGAGGTATATCTGGTTCAGTCACATGTCCTTATTGTTGTGGGACTGGAAAGGTTGACTGGCTCTGCTGACAAATCTCCAAAACTACGGATGAAGCTGGAAGAGGGGTGGTGGCAGTAACCCCTGCAGTAGTCTGTGCCTGAACCTTTTGTCCCTGTATATACTGTAGAAGATTCAAGTGGAAAACCTATAATTCTTTCATGGAGTGAGTCAGAGCAGTAAGAAACCGGCTGTTGTTGGTAACGGCGTAGCTAGACAAAAACCAGGTGTCAGTAGAACCAGAGGGATGGGCAGGAGAATCATCAGATAACAGGCCAGGGAAACTCACGAAAGAGCAGGGGGTTAGGCAAGAAAAAAAGGCTGTTCTTCAAACCAGGGTCATAACATGAAGCACAGGTCAGGAGCAGAAATGCAAGGATCTTCATATTGAAATATCCAAGCACAGAATGATGTATTCAGAGTCATTTTAAATCTTCTTGTACTACTTTAGAAGTTAATTTTACCGTAAGGCTACATTCAATGTTTGCTTTTCTAGCACTAACCTGTATCTGACCTATGTTCCAAACTAGCTTACTATATCATGGAGCAATATGTCAAGTAAATAGCAAAAAGGAAATGTATTGGCCTAAATTCATTAAGTTTTGATTTCATATAGCATCTATTTTTTATAAATTATAGAGAGATTGTGATGGACACCGGCTACCCCGACTGGGTAGCTCTGCCAAAGGGGTCCTTCCTATACCTGGAACTCATAGCTATGCAGTGGAGAGAAGTGAATAAAGCCAGGGTCCACCCAAATAACCAGACAAGACCAGTATTTAGGTGGAACAAGAACATACTTTATTATGAAAACACACACACTTATATACACCCAGCTCATCTTGATAAGGGTCTTATCAGACCCCCAGATCTCCCGCCATTCCCGTCCCTCTAGACAGGCTGGTGCCCCCCATTGTGTCCATAGTCTTATAGAGTCCTAGGGATATAGAGGTGGTGGTTTTGGTGTGATCCCAGGGGAGCGGCAGCACTTCCAGGGTGTCATTGGAAAGCCCTCTGACCCCAGATGCTACAGTTAAAAAATCAACATGATCCGTCGCTGGTGGCTGGAGCAGCAGCTGGTCAAACATACACCCGGTAAGCCAAGGGGAGTAGGGTTGTAGAGGGGGGTCCAGAATCCCAATATCCCAAGGGAGCTCCCTTCCAGCAATCACCCCACCTCTTGCCCTCCATAGGGGGTACCAATCCCCAAAAGAGCGGAGCTCTGGGCAAAGGGCCACTGGAGCAACCTGGGGTAAAAGTCAGTGGGTATTCAGGGAGACACAGCCGGCCGGTAGTTCCAGGAGCCCGGCCAGCCGGAAAGGGGTTAGGTGGTCAGAGATCAGCTCTTCTGTGAGGATGTACAGATCACAAAATAAGCAAAACCAAGAGTCTGAGAGATTGCGAATACCATGAAAAGGCAAAATCCAAGGTTAAAAGGAGGGATCAGGGTATAGGGGCTGGGGGGTAGCCTTTGCAGCCTGCTATCCGTGACAGTGCTCTCCCATTAACAGTCCGGCAGACCCAGCTAGATCCACACACGGGTCAGCCTGGGGCTGTCCTGGGAGCTATTCCAACTCAGTTTGCCGGGAAAGTAAATCAGCATTCCCATTATTCTTTCCCGGCCGGTATTGGATAGTAAAGTTGAAAGGCTGCAGGGCTAAACTCCACCGCAACAGACGTCCATTGTCCCCCGAAACTCGGTTGAGCCATACCAGGGTGTTGTGATCCATGAGGATGGTGAAGGCCCTTTGATAGAGATATGGTAGTTTTTTAAGGGCCCACACCAGGGCCAGGCACTCCTTCTCTACTGCCGCATAGTCTACTTCTCTGGGCAATAGTTTCTGGTTGATGTAGGCTACGGGGTGTTTGTGGCCCTTTTTGTCCACCTGGCTTAGTACTGCTCCCAACCTGAACATGGAGGCATCTGTATGGACACAAAAATGATTAATAGGGTTAGGAGCGGCCAGGATAGGGGCAGAAGTTAGAGCGGACTGGACCTCAGAACGCCCTACCATACATTTGTCTTGCTTGAGTGTCAGACCGGCTTTCTTGATGTGGTCCAGAACGGTACCCAGATGAACCAAGCAAGCATAATCCTAGAGGCCATCAAGGAGGTGGTCTCCCATCCTCTTGAAGGTCACCGGAGCATTCTTTATCCCAAATAGCATGACCTTGAACTGGTATAGGCCGAATGGGGTGATGAAGGCTGACTTTGGAATAGATTCCGGCTCCAGGGGAATCTGCCAGTAGCCCTTGCAGAGGTCATGAAGTTGCATCGGTCGATGGGGTCTAGGAGGTCATCCACCCTGGGCATGGGGTAGACATGAGTTGTGGTCCTGTCATTGAGCCTAGGATAGTCTACACAAAACTGGGTGGTCCCATATCGCTTGGGGACCAGGACCACCGGGGATGCCTAGGGACTGTTGGACAGCTCAATAACGCCAATGGCCACCATTTCCCTGAGCTTGTTGTGCATACTTTCCCTGAGTCAGGAACCCTGTACGCTGGCTGCCGGGGGGGGGGGTCTGTCCCGGGGTCTCCACTTGGTGCACTGCTACCGTGGTGTACCCAGGGTCCGTGGAGAACATGTCTTGTCGGTCCTCTAAGACCTGCTTGACCTGCGCTTTATGCTCAGTCACTAGCCTCTCGTCCAGCTTGATGTCTCTTACCCCTGTGGGCATTCTACTTCGCCCGGGTAGCTCCGGCATGGGGAGGCTTTTGGAAGCTTCAATGGCCAGAGCACATTTGGTGGCTATCTCCTCCTGCCTCTCCTGATATGCCTTCAATATGTTCACATGAAAGGTCTGGCAGACCCATTTATCTGAACATTTGGCTACCAGGTAGGTCATATCGCATTGTTGCTCTACCACCGGTAGGGTCCCTGCCAGGAAGCCTGTAGCTTGTTTGTTTTGACAGGCATCAGGGCCAGGACCTATTGTCCTATATCTAAAGTGCGGTTGCGGGCATTTCTGACGTACCATCGCTTCTGCCTACATGTGCAACCTGGTACCCTAGTGTCGAGGTTCTTTCCGTCGGTCCCTGAACTCCAGGATGTACCCCACTATGGAGTGTCTTCCTTCCCCAACCAATCCTTCCCAGTGGGCTCTAAGCAAGTCTAGGGGCCCCCTCACGCTCCAACTATACACAAATTCAAAGGGGGAGAACCCAGTGGATACCTGGGGAACCTCCCTTTAAGCAAACAGGAGGTGCGGCAGGTATCTTTACCAGTCTTTGTGAGAGGCCGAGAACATCCTAAGCAGCTTCTTCAGTGTCCTGTTAAACCTCCTGCATAGTCCATTAGTCTGAGGGTGGTATGGAAAGCTAGACAGGGGCTTTATCGTGCAAATTGAGTGATTTCAGCAGTGAACTGGGTTCCCTGGTCAGACATGATCTCCCGGGTCAAAATCCACAGTAGTGCATTAGCTACTGTATCTGCCTGGAAATTAGCTAGAGGAATGGCATCCGGGTATCGGTGGCATAGTCTACCATGGTCAGGATATACTTCTTCCCGGAGGGTCTGGGATGGGGCAAGGGGCCAACAATGTCTACAGCTACCCGGCTGAAGGGTTAATCAATGATAGGAAGGGGGTGTAGGGAGGCCTTGGAGTGATCCCCCCATCTTGCCTACCCTCTGGCAAATGTCACAGGTCCTACAGTACTGTCTAACGTACCCTGTGACCCTGGGCCAGAAGAAGTAATCCCTAAATGTCCGGCCACTGGAATGTCATGCCCGATGTGCAGCAGGTTATACCTATACTTCTGAGGTATCACCAGCTGGCACTTGGGCATCTGTCTGTCTCCTTCCCTCTCGGTAACTCTGTAGAGGAGTCCCTTGTCCCACTTAAAACGTTCCCCTCCTAATCCCCCTGGGTCTGTCCCGGCCCGGGCCCGGTAGGAAGCTAACATGGGGTCCCTCAAAGTCTCTTGGGCAAAGACAGTGGGGGTCGCCCAGGAAGTCAGGTCAGCTGTCAGGGTAGGAGTCGGGGAGTAGGTGCTTACCTGGATCCCCAGATCGGGTGTGCGGTTGCAGGTGGGTGGTGACTAAAAGAGCCTCCGGAGGTCCATTGATTAAAAAGTAGGTGGCGAGATGTCCCAAATAATTTTCTAGGAGTACTTCTGTGGGTAGATGATGCATGTCTCCTACTTCCACAGCACGGGACTGGCACCCCAATCCAGGTGCACTCGTGTGGTAGGGATCCGGAGCAACATACCCCCAGCCACATGTACTATAAGGGACTTCTGTGTCCCGCCTGAGGGGTTGATCATGTGTGGTTTGACAAGGGTGAAGGTGGCCCCGCTGTCCCGCAGTCCTCGCTGTCCCGCAGTTCTTGGGCCTGCCGGCCGTTGATCCAGACAACCTGGCGGTGGTGCAGACGGTTGTTGTCGGGCGCTGCTTGTATGAGGTCCACCTGATGTAGGACCCCGACCTCTTATTCGGCCCACTAGGCAAAGTCAGACAGATTTTCCCTTTGAAACAGTGGGCGGCAGCCCGGTAGCCCCCAGCAGGGGCTCTGGTCCATTGAGTCGGGGAATAATTTCTGGCTTTGTCCCCTGCTGGACAGTTGCTCTTCAGATGACCCACTTGATTGCACCCGTAGCACCTCCGGGTGAACTGGGCCCAGCGGGGCAGGAAGGTGCTTGTTGGTTCTGAGGATACCGGGGAGCCACTAGTGATCGAGCGGAGGTTGTAGAGGGACGATGCACCAGTTGAGTCTCGGGTCGTACCTGCCATCGGGCATCCATTAACTGATCGGCCAGGAAGGCAGCTTGGTTGGCTGTCTCTGGCTTCCGATACCGAACCCATTCTCGTATCTTTGGCAGGGAATGGTCAAAGAAGTGCTCTAGCAGGATGAGCTGGGTGGCCTCCACCAGGGTGGTTACTTGGCAGCCGGTGAACCAGAAGTTCAAGGAACAGGTGAAGCGGTGCATCCACTCTGTGTAAAGCTGCCTCTCCTGTCTCTTTAGCCCTTGAAACTTCAGCCGGTGAGCCTCCGGCGTGATGGCATACCAAGCTAGGAAGCTTTCCTTTACCCGGTTTACCCGGTCTCTTCTGTCCTCTGAGGGAACAGTGTGGAAGGCCTCTAGGGCTCCTCCTGATAGCTTTCCGATCAGGAGGGTAACTCGGTCAGCACTGGCAAGGCCCTGTAGTCCGCACTGCGTCTCGAATAACTGTAGGTATTGATCAATCTCCTCTTCATTGTCTTTATAGGCTCGAAATGCCTCATGAGGTAACTTCTTTGGCTGGGAAGGAGACTCCAGGGGAACTGGCACTGCTCCCCCCATAGCTTTTTGGACCTCCAGCATTTTGAGTTTGGCGGCATTGGCTATGATCCAAGTGATTACCTCCTCGGGTGGGGTGTTCTCATAGAGGGCCAGTCACCACTGGATCCTCCTCTGGACCTCAGACATTGCTGTCCCACCTGTCGGTGCCTTGCTGGGCCGTTCACTCCTTTGGCTGCTACTGGACTCACTAGCTGGCTAGCTAGCTTGATCGCCCTCCATTAGATTGGTGATGATTGCTGACTTGGGCTTGTTGCTGGTGACTTTCCCCTGAGATTCCAACAAGTCTTTCAACATACTCTTCCTGAGCCCAGCGTACTGCGGCTCCATCCGAAGAGGGCTTCAGTTAGTGGTTTGGATGTTCCAGGTAGACGGAAGCATCCCACCACTGCCAACCAGTTGTGATGGACACCGGCTACCCCGACTGGGTAGCTCCGCCAAAGGGGTCCTTCCTATACCTGGAACTCGTAGCTATGCAGCGGAGAGAAGTGATTAAAGCCAGAGCCCACCCAAATAACCAGACAAGACCAGTATTTAGGAGGAACAAGAACATAATTTATTGTGAAAACACACACACTTATATACACCCAGCTCATCTTGATAAGGGTCTTATCAGACCCCCAGCTCTTCCGCCATTCCCGCCCCTCCAGACAGGCTGGTGCCCCCCATAGTGTCCATAGTGTCCACAGTCTTAAAGAGTCCCAGGGATATAGAGGTGGTGGGTTCGGGTGATCCCAGGGGAGCGGCAGCACTTCCAGGGTGTCATTGGAAGTCCCTTGGACCCCAGATACTACAGTCCAAAAAGCGACATGATCCGTTGCTGGGGGCCGGAGCGGCAGCTGGTCAAACATACAACCGGTAAGCCAAGGGGAGTAGGGTTGTAGAGGGGGGGTCTGAAACCCCAAGTTCCCAAGGGAGCACCCTTCCGGCAATCACCCCACCTCTTGCCCTCCCTAGGGGGTACTAATCCCCAAAAGAGCAGAGCTCTCAGGCAAAGAGCCGCTGGAGCGACCTGGGGTAAAAGTCAGCAGGTATTCGGGGATGCCCGGCCACCCGGAAAGAGGTTAGGCGGTCAGAGATCAGCTCTTCCGTGAGAATGTATATATCACAAAATAAGCAAAACCAAGAGTCTGGGAGATCGCAAATGCCATGAAAAAGCCAAATTGGAGGTAAAAAGGAGGGAGCTGGGTATAGAGGAGTGGGGGGTAGCCCTTGTAGCCTGGTATCTGTGACAATGATCTATACAGATTAACAGAATAAAAGGTTGATGCAATGGCGGTTTTATGGGGATGCTGGGGGGGTTGATATGCACCTCCAAATGCATGTTTAGCCCCCACATTGAGCTGCAAAGCACTCCATGTATTATGTGTGCAAACCTTTTCACCACCTTTGTTAGCCCTCATAAATATTATTTTCTAGAGAAGCCACTGGATTGATGTCACTACAAGGCCTCTCCGTATTTAGTGAATCTATACAAATGCAACTTTCTCATCTCAGTACACACATTTCTCGTCTAAAATGAAAGATCTATAAAAGAGGAAAAATAATTTAATTAAGAAATAAAGCATATATGATTTTAATGGTTATTGAATGTTTATTCCAATTATGTCTCTCCCAAAAGATCCAACAGAGGACACTACAGATTCACAGGTAGACGTGTTTGAAGAATTAATTGTATTTATTTCATAGAAATAGAGAATGTGATAAATGTTGTATCTACATTTTTTTAATAACAGTTTATGATTCTTCTTTTGAGAAATGCAGTCAAAACTTGTTTCTGGTAGAACATAATAATAATAGTATAAATTAATATATTGGGGAAATAAATATATTTGCCTAGATTACAAGCGGAGCACAAAAATATTAGCGCTATTGGGCGCTAACACTACTTAAGTTAAATCAATAGCGCTCCTATTATTGCTCTCATATTACAAGTTGAAAGTTAAAGGTTATCACTCACGAAAGACTTAGGTGCCCAAACATCTGAAGGTCATATAGCGCGGCCGAGCTAACTCCCATTCTCCATAGACTTCTATGGGGCATGCTACAAGAGCCCACTCTGGCTTTTGCTCACGTACTAAATCGAAAGCGCGTTAAAGGGACATAAAACAAGTTGGGATAGAGACAAAATAATATAATATGTACTTTAATTACTTTACCTGCAAATTTATACTGTAGTGCCTCGCCATTAACCCTTTCTTTTTAGTTTCTGAATTGTAAAGCTCTAACTCACCCCACACAATTCCTTTTATGGCTGTATCTATGTTTATTGTTGTTTTGGTAGAATGCAAAAGTGAATAGGGATTATCTGCTGGAGCATGCCTAGAAGCTGTGAACTCAGTTGAAATACAATGCCTGTGTCTAAACACTGATAAGAGGGGTGGAGTTAGCTGCTCCAGGCAGTTTAGCTATGTAATTCCTTTAGTATATTTTTGAAAATTATTTAAAAATAGTTGCCAGCAATTTTTAAACAATTTTTTATGCAAACTTTTTTAAATTAATTAGCCCTTTTAGGATATGCACAGATCTCAACCTGTTGATGGCACTCTTTAAATAGCATTGTTCTCCACATAGAGGAAAATGTTTTTATTATCATTTACTGCAAAATAGGGTATTGTATTCTGAAGTATTACCTTTTTATTGGACTAACATTACATAGTAAAAGACAAGCTTTCAAGATTTCTCTCTTCCTCAGGTCTGAAGCAATGCTGATCAATATGATAGAACTTGTTCATTGAAATTTGGAAAGAAGGGGAACTATGGGGACAGGACAGGAGGTGGGAGAGATCACAGAGAATTTGTATGTATATATACTGTATATATATATATATATATATATAACATTTTCTTCTGTTAAATATAAAATTAACTATATGCGAATATTAATCTGTAATGCACAATTAAAAGGATGTTAAACTTTGTTAAAAAAACAAACATCTAAAAAGTGGAAAGAAAGAAATGAATAAGAGACCTTATTCAGTCATGGAGGTTAAACAAAGAGTTTGAATACTGTGAGTCAAAAACAAAATAAATAATGCTTCCTCAAAAAAACAGAAATAATTTAAAAACAAATATGCTTGTGAGCATCCTCAGAAAATGTTTTCGGAGGGAGAAAAAAATGGAAGTATGCTACAACAATAATAATATAGTCAAGCAGCGGCGTGTCTGAACTGTGTTACTGAGTGGATGCATCTCTAAGAGCTCCTAACAAACATTGCATAATCTGACGATTTTTGCAAATTAATGACATCAACTGCTGCAGTTTTTTTTTCTTTCTAACACTTTGAGCAGCGAGGAACTTTTTGGGTATTTGTTTGATGTTTATATGACTTTGGGGCCTTAGTTTGGATGATTAAGGCCTAAGCGGTGGTTTACTGAAGGTAATAACTCCCCCGGCATTATGGGTTACTTGACTGACTCCTCAACAAGACACTAGAATTACCAGCTTCTTCTAAGAAAATCTGTTTTTTTTTCACTTTAAAAGCTCTCCGCTCCAAGCTGCAATGAAGGTGACACCAACCACGTGGAGCGATAACCTGGCACAGTGCCTAGACGGCTAATACATGACATTGGAACAACTGTTACAATTGTTATACAATATGATGTCTTCAGAACATGATTTACTATATCTTGCAGCGTCAGATACTATGGCAGACACATCAGACACTGAATTTCCAGGTACACTCCGAAAATCTAATGATATAAAAACTATGGGCCTGAACATCCCTCGCAAAGCACAAGATGAGATCTCTTACTGCCCGATCAACCTTTTGCATGCTTCGCAATATAACCAAATAACACATAACTATATTTATGACTGTAACAACACTACATCAGACCTCAAGATTGCAAGTGCAACTAGGAGTAGGATCAACGAAGCGCACACCGCCCCACAACCACCAGGCTTAGATGATAATGTTTAAACAGGGTCATTTTGAATGTTAACAGGAGATATAAAACAACTAACATCAGATTACACATCTGAAGATACTATTAAGACAGGATTGACCGCATTTATCCTCCCAGATAAACCGACTAAAATTACCCTACCTCAGGATCTTGGCGATATAATTGTGCAGAACACTGATACGAACTGCAGCCACGTTTTGTAACCAATATCAAATGGCCCTTGACTAATATTTACATCAAAGAGCTTGAGGTCTCCTGATGATATTCTGCTAATGAAATGATAGCAAGAGTTCTGCACATGGTTTTACTTTTTCAATTTTCCTGTTATTTACATAAAGCGTGTGACTTTTTTTGTACCCTCCAATCTGTGCTGGAAGAGAACGCCTGGATGGCAGTCGCTAACCTATATGAAAGATATAACATTAAAGGGGTTTACAGGTAAAAGAGCTGATTTCTTTGGGGCAATGCCCCGCAAAAGGCCCTTTTAAGGGCCATTGGCAGTTAAGTGTAGGCAAGGGGTTTTTTTTTATTTTGGGGGCTTTTTTATTTTGATAGGGCTATTAGATTAGGAGTAATTCGTTTTTATTTTTGATAATTTCGTTTTTTATTTTTTGTAATTTAGTGTTTATTTATTTTTTTGTAATTTAATAAATTGTATTTTATTAATTTAATTTATTTCATTTTACTGTAATGTTAGTTTTTAGTGTAAGGCAGGTTAGGTTTAATTTTACAGGTAAGTTTGTATTTATTTTAACTAGGTAGTTAGCAAATAGTTAATAACTATTCTACCTAGTTAAAATAAATACAAAATTACCTGTGAAATAAAAATAAAACCTAAGATAGCTACAATATAACTATTAGTTATTTTGTAGCTAGCTTAGGTTTTTTTTACAGGTAAGTTTGTATTTAGTTTTAAATAGGAATTATTTAGTTAATAATTGTAAGGTTTATTTAGATTTATTTTAATTATATTTCAGTTAGGGGGTGTTAGGCTTACGTTAGGGTTAGGGTTACATTAGGGTTAGGATTAGGGGTTAATATATTTATGTAGAGTTAGTGATGTGGGAGGTCAGAGGTTTAGGGGTTAATAATTTATTTTAGTATATTTCGTTGTGGGGGCTTATGGTTTAGTGGTTAATAGGTTTATTATAGCAGCGGTGTGGGCGGACGGCAAATTAGGGGTTAATAATATTTAAATAGTGTTTGCGATGCGGGAGAGCGGCGGTTTAGGGGTTAATAGGTTTATTATAGTGGCGACGATGTCGGGGAGCGGCGGAATAGGCGTTAATAATTTTTTTTAGTGTTGCCGATGTCCGGAGCGGCAGATTAGGGGTTAATAATTTTATTTTAGTGTTTGCTATGCGGGAGGGCCTCAGTTTAGGGGTTAATAGGTAGTTTATGGGTGTTAAGTGTACTTTGTAACACTTTAGTTATGAGTTTTATGCTACAGATTTGTAACGTAAAACTCATAACTACTGACTTTAGATGTCGGTACAGATCTTGTCAGTATAGAGCAGTGTTTTTCAACCAGTGTGCCGCGGCACACTAGTGTGCCGTGAGAGATCCTCAGGTGTGCTGCGGCAGACTGACAACAGTGTGAAATATTTGTTAAATTTTGCTTGTGTTTTACTCCCAGTGCAGGGGTGTCCCTCTTTCAAATTTTGAAATATTGCGAGGTATGTGACAGGCTCATCAGGCAGACAGGCAGGCATCATTTACAACCATGACATATTGACATTCATTCACAGACAATCCCTATGATTGTTTGTGAATAAATGTCAATATGTCACGTATAGTGTGTAAGAGGCATGGCATCACAGCACAATACATACAGTATGTGTGTGTATGTGTATATATATATATATATTATATATATATATGCTGTATTAGTCTACAATGTGTGATTTTTTTAAAATTTTGGGATGGTGGTGTGCAACGGGATTTTTTAATGTAAAATAGTGTGCCACGGCGAAAAAAAGGTTGAAAATCACTGGTATAGAGTATACCGGCGCTATGGGAGTCCCATTGAAAAAGGACTTTTTTAAAAGTGCGGTACTGACGTTGCGTGATGGCCAAAAAGGTGTGCGATACACCTATACCTACAAGACTTGTAATAGCGGTGTTAGGAAAAAAGCAGCGTTATGAAGCATAACAATACTTTTTCACTCATAACGCCAAACTCGTAATCTAGCTGATAGATAGTAATATAATTCTAATATAATTCTAGCTTATTTTTTGAAGGGTTAAGAACACTCTAACTCTTGCATAGGTCCTTGTAAATTAGTTAATTTAACTAACTTGTGCAGGATATTTTACAATGCATATGTTGTTGTATTGATTTGTCTCATTTGTCTTGTTGGCAGCAATTTTCTGTATCTTTACATTCTCTTTGAATAAACTTCAATAGGTCCATGAGCGACCTTCCATAAATATACCCCCCACTTAGCTGATGTATCTTCGTCTTCGGGGTCCAAATGAGGCCTCATATGATAAAATGGGGGTTAAAAATGAGGATTCTTTTACTTAAAGGGCCATGATACCCACATTTTTTCTTTCATGATTTAGAAAGAGAATGCATTTTTAAACATCTTTCTAATTTACTTCTAGTATCTAATTTGTTTTATTCTCTTGATATTCTTTGCTGAAAAGCATATCTAGATATGCTCAGTAGCTGCTGATTGGTTGCTGCACATAGAAGTCTCATGTGATTGGCTCACCCATGTGCATTGCTTTTTCTTCAAATAAGGATATCTCAAAAATGAAGCAAAATAAATAATAGAAGTAAATTGCAATGTTGTTTACATTTCTATGTTCTATCTGAATCATGAAAGAAAGATTTTGGGTTTAGTGGCCCTTTAAGGCTTTATTTTGCTTATATTTATTGTATGATTATATGATATTTATTATATGATATTTATTATATAATTTAAACATTTTATATATTTCTCTGGTGTGAAATTTTCTTTATTATATTTCTGTACGTTTTTTTCTTGCTGTGCATTTTCTTTTTGTGTATGTATGTCCTCAATAAATGAAATCAATAAATAATAAGTCATCATGGCTAAATTTAAATACACATTCATAATTTTTATCAACAAAATACATTTGTAAATTCAAGCTCCTAACTTATAATACAGAAGGAACATACAGTTTCTTATTGTTGATTTTTTGTTTGTTTATTTGATCTGCTACATTATACAGTTATATTGAAAAGGGAAAAAAAACGGAGTATCTTTCATTTAGATTCACACCTCATTATTTGCTGTCGATAAAATGCTGGCGGAAGTGAAAAATTAACATAATATGGAAGTCATAGTACAAAATTTAGGATTACTGGGACATTTCCTCCTCCCCCACATGGGCAGAGGGTCTGATCATGCTACCAGCTGCCTTCCCTATTTTAGAAAAGGGTCTCAAACACAAGATGTACATTGGAGAGGGCTAGGCCTCATTCCAACACTTCCAGTTTTCCCAGGGAGCTCATTCCTAGCTACTGTGCACTGTAAGGGAGAAATACAATACTGAGAGTGAACCAGTAAACTACAGCATCCCAGCATGCTGAGATTCATCCTCTGAAACAAAGCTAGATACTCAGAAGAATTAAAAGAAAAAAGTATTTTTTTTTTCTATATTTTTTTTTTTTTTTATTGAGGTAATTAACAATTACAATAATATATTCATGTACAACAAATATAGATAGTGACATATCGCTGATTATTACAATATTAAGGTATCTTAACAATAAAAATACAAAACAGCATTGATGTTATATTGCATATTAGAGTTAGAACCTCTATTTAAAACTATAATTTCCTCCATTAACACAAGGGGACAGTCATGATCTCTCTCTGATAAATTTAAGTACTATAGAGGAGGAAATCTGGTAGTATAGATGACCACTCGTGGACCATTGATATGTTAAACACTGAGGCCTAGATTTGGAGTTCGGCGGTAGCCGTCAAAACCAGCGTTAGAGGCTCCTAACGCTGGTTTTGGCCGCCCGCTGGTATTTGGAGTCAGTGATTAAAGGGTCTAACGCTCACTTTTCAGCCGCGACTTTGCCATACCGCAGATCCCCCTACGCCATTTGCGTAGCCTATCTTTTCAATGGGATCTTTCTAACGCTGGTATTTAGAGTCGTTTCTGAAGTGAGCGTTAGAGCTCTAACGACAAGATTCCAGCCGCCTGAAAATAGCAGGAGTTAAGAGCTTTCTGGCTAACGCCGGTTCATAAAGCTCTTAACTACTGTACCCTAAAGTACACTAACACCCATAAACTACCTATGTACCCCTAAACCGAGCTCCCCCCACATCGCCGCCACTCGATTAAAATTTTTAACCCCTAATCTGCCGACCGCCACCTACGTTATACTTATGTACCCCTAATCTGCTGCCCCTAACCCCGCCGACCCCTGTATTACATTTATTAACCCCTAACCTGCCCCCCACAACGTCGCCGCCAGCTACTTAAAATAATTAACCCCTAATCTTCCGACCGCAAAGCGCCGCCACCTACGTTATCCCTATGTACCCCTAATCTGCTACCCCTAACACCGCCGACCCCTATATTATATTTATTAACCCCTAATCTGCCCCCCTCAACGTCGCCGACACCTGCCTACACTTATTAACCCCTAATCTGCCGAGCGGACCTGAGCGCTACTATAATAAAGTTATTAACCCCTAATCCGCATCACTAACCCTATCATAAATAGTATTAACCCCTAATCTGCCCTCCCTAACATCGCCGACAGCTACCTTAAATTATTAACCCCTAATCTGCCGAGCGGACCTCACCGCTATTCTAATAAATGTATTAACCCCTAAAGCTAAGTCTAACCCTAACACTAACACCCCCCTAAGTTAAATATAATTTACATCTAACAAAATAAATTACCTCTTATTAAATAACTTATTCCTATTTAAAGCTAAATACTTACCTGTAAAATAAATCCTAATATAGCTACAATATAAATTATAATTATATTATAGCTATTTTAGGATTAATATTTATTTTACAGGCAACTTTGTAATTATTTTAACCAGGTACAATAACTATTAAATAGTTAAGAACTATTTAATAGTTACCTAGTTAAAATAATAACAAATTTACCTGTAAAATAAATCCTAACCTAAGATATAATTAAACCTAACACTACCCTATCAATAAAATAATTAAATAAACTACCTACAATTACCTACAATTAACCTAACACTACACTATCAATAAATTAATTAAACACAATTGCTACAAATAAATACAATTAAATAAACTATCTAAAGTACAAAAAATAAAAAAGAACTAAGTTACAAAAAATAAAAAAATATTTACAAACATAAGAAAAATATTACAACAATTTTAAACTAATTACACCCACTCTAAGCCCCCTAATAAAATAACAAAGCCCCCCAAAATAAAAAATTCCCTACCCTATTCTAAATTAAAAAAGTTACAAGCTCTTTTACCTTACCAGCCCTGAACAGGGCCCTTTGCGGGGCATGCCCCAAGAATTTCAGCTCTTTTGCCTGTAAAAGAATAAATACAATACCCCCCCCCCAACATTACAACCCACCACCCACATACCCCTAATCTAACCCAAACCCCCCTTAAATAAACCTAACACTAAGCCCCTGAAGATCTTCCTACCTTGTCTTCACCATCCAGGTATCACCGATCCGTCCTGGCTCCAAGATCTTCATCCAACCCAAGCGGGGGTTGGCGATCCATAATCCGGTCCAGAAGAGGCTCCAAAGTCTTCCTCCTATCCGGCAAGAAGAGGACATCCGGACCGGCAAACATCTTCTCCAAGCGGCATCTTCGATCTTCTTCCATCCGGAGCGAAGCGGCAGGATCCTGAAGACATCCAGCGCGGAACATCCATCCGGACCGACGACTGAACGACGAATGACTGTTCCTTTAAGGGACGTCATCCAAGATGGCGTCCCTCGAATTCCGATTGGCTGATAGGATTCTATCAGCCAATCGGAATTAAGGTAGGAATTTTCTGATTGGCTGATGGAATCAGCCAATCAGAATCTAGTTCAATCCGATTGGCCGATCCAATCAGCCAATCAGATTGAGCTCGCATTCTATTGGCTGATAGCTATTGTACCTAGTTAAAATAAATACCAAGTTGCCTGTAAAATAAATATTAATCCTAAAATAGCTATAATATAATTATAATTTATATTCTAGCTATATTAGGATTTATTTTACAGGTAAGTATTTAGCTTTAAATAGGAATAAGTTATTTAATAAGAGTTAATTTATTTCGTTAGATAAATATTATATTTAACTTAGGGGGGTGTTAGTGTTAGGGTTAGACTTAGCTTTAGGGGTTAATCCATTTATTAGAATAGCGGTGAGCTCCGATCGGAAGATTAGGGGTTAATAATTGAAGTTAGGTGTCGGCATGTTAGGGAGGGCAGATTAGGGGTTAATACTATTTATGATAGGGTTAGTGAGGCGGATTAGGGGTTAATAACTTTATTATAGTAGCGCTCAGGTCCGCTCGGCAGATTAGGGGTTAATAAGTGTAGGCAGGTGTCGGCGACATTGAGGGGGGCAGATTAGGGGTTAATAAATATAATATAGGGGTCGGCGATGTTAGGGCAGCAGATTAGGGGTACATAGGGAGAACGTAGGTTGCGGCGGTTTACGGAGCGGCAGATTAGGGGTTAAAAAAAATATGCAGGGGTCAGCGATAGCGGGGGCGGCAGATTAGGGGTTAATAAGTGTAAGGGTAGGGGTGTTTAGACTCGGGGTACATGTTAGGGTGTTAGGTGCAGACGTAGGAAGTGTTTCCCCATAGGAAACAATGGGGCTGCGTTAGGAGCTGAACGCTGCTTTTTTGCAGGTGTTAGGTTTTTTTTCAGCTCAAACAGTCCCATTGTTTCCTATGGGAGAATCGTGCACGAGCACGTTTTTGAGGCCGGCCGCGTCCGTAAGCAACTCTGGTATCGAGAGTTGCATTTGCGGTAAAAATTCTCTACGCTCCTTTTTTGGAGCCTAACGCAGCATTTGTTTGAACTCTCGATACCAGAGTTAATTTTATGGTGCGGCCAGAAAAAAGCCCGCGGAGCGTTAACAGCCCTTTTACCGCCGAACTCCAAATCTAGGCCTGACACTTTTAAGCAACATATAGTAATATATGAGAATAGTTGTGATTAGGGAGAATAGGTAAAACTATCCACATACAACATAAAAATAACTCTCTTATCAGGTAGTAACCCTTCTATAACAAACTTGTGTCAATTTGGAAGGTTCATCATAGTGTGTCAACTAATGTGGGAATGGGAGAGGAAGTGTGCCTTCATTTATAGAAGGGGTCTGTAGTTGTTAACTGTGGGGAATAATAACGGACGTGATGGGTTGCCCAGCCACGATGTATGATTGAACAAATTATATGACCTATTATATAGTAAATCCGGAAGCGCTGGACCTGCACAGTAATTTTCAACAAAATTTTAAAGAGGAACTGTAGTAGATATGATGGCTTGGTCAACCAGGTTAACCCTAAACACTCTGAGCGATTATCATATTTATATAGCCTTGACTTCAGGAGTCTATAAGTTTAATATACATATAGAGATACCAACTGGATGGTCGTTGAACTGATTATATCTAGACAAAGATGCTATAAAAGTTTATAAAGGTTAAAAACATGTAACATTAATGTAGAGTATCTGTCTTTTCATTTAAGGAAGCATAATCGTGTGGTAATAAACATGTGAGTTAACAGCTAAAGTACACGTTTAAGGAGTTAAACAAGGCAGCTTATGTGACTACTATACCAGCCACTAACAACATAGAAAAAAAATCAAGTATTATGGCAATATTTAGAAAACAGCTGCTGTCAAATATTTTATCTCTATGCAAATATATACGTAAACTAAAAAATTTAGGGTGTACAAATGTCATATTATTAACAGAGAAACACATGCTGCATGGACACAACAAAACCATAAAAATGAATCAAGAAATAAATGAGCAGGTAACATTCCAAGTTTGACTAACATATTATCTAAGTACCATTAAAAATTAAACTTCAATTCTCAAACAGTCCTCTTTAGTCAGGGTCGTCCCTGCAAGGCAGGTCTCCACATTCCACACTTCTCCATTCACATAGTCCCCCACGTGAAGCAGGCAAACCTATTCCGTGCGGATGAGATTATGTACCATGAGGTAAAATCTTTCTGCACTGTCAATCTATTACGAGCAGCAAAAAAGGATCACCTTTAATATCCCTAAAAGTTCAGGAACATCGTCCATCATATAAGGGGATACCGAAGTGAGTTGTGACCACTGCCCAACCTCTAAACTATCTCTGATTGTAGAAGTAAAAGTGATTAGAAATTGCTACTAACCAATACGAGATCTATCTCGGAGCCTGTAGCTACTCCTATTGTGCCACCAGAGGCCCCAACTCCTGCACGCTCATCCTATTCCATGTCAGGCAAAAGTCATAGCCGCATGGAGGTCTCCGTGGGTTGTGTCTGCATTGCTAAACTGCTCTCTCACATGCAATTTTTCCTTGAGTGAGCCCGAATCTCCCAATTTTGGTAGGCAAATCTTAGGTGGTTCCCCAGTAAGGGTAGGGTAGATCGGGAGATGTTCATGTAGAGGCCGCGGTTTGGAATTACTGTAAGTAGGTACCTAAGCGTAAGTGGACAGCACGGATCTCTCCAGATCTGGGTTATCTACTTCAGGCTGCTGAAGTTTCTGGTGCACCGCTCCTCTCGAAGGATTCACTACAGCTCGTTCAGTTCCAATCTGTGCTGCGGCTCCCTGCTCCCAGCTAGATGTCTGCTCCGTCACCATAACAGTGTTTGGGTAGGTTCTACCTGCTGGCAGGATTTGAGAAGGTGTAACAGCTGTGTTTATATTAGGTGCTTGGGTCAGGTTGGTATATATATGGCTTGGTAGGTAGCTCTGGTGAGGGCTGCACCTCTCTTTTCGCAATAGCACAAACACCCTTTAAGGAGATGTATTCCTCCTGCAGTACTTTGTGAAGCCTAAAGAAATGGTCGTCAAGCATGGCTTTCACTTCCCTCAGGATTAGCTTGGTATTTAGCTCCATATTGAAGGAACAGAGTGCGAGTTCCCAGCAGACGTGTTAGGCCTCTCACCACTTAAGACAATAAATTACCAGTTGTAATAAGGAGTTATAAGGTCCTTTTCTCCCTTTTACCAGAAGTTATTAGTGTCTATGCACTGCATACCCGGTTTACAGGGGGGGGGGGGTGTTGAGAGCCTCTCACTGAAGGATCTGCCTTAGGCCTCAACACTCTGGATCGGTGTTCTAAAGTGGTAGTCCCAATAATAACATATCGTCAGAATCAGCATAGTTTGTAGACTTTTACTGTTGAGATAAAGTAGTTAGAAGATCCTCTTAGTCAATGATAAAAGGCGGATTATCTGTGAATCCCTTAGAGCCACCGATATTGTGACCATTCAAGGTGCTGCCCAGAGACACGTCCCTTTTTTTAAAAAATATATATATCGTTTTTACTGGGCAGCCAGCTCAAATACTGGATTGTCCTGTCATTTACCAGACACCTGGCAACCTTATATGCACAGCTGGGCAGACAAGATACAGCAATATAGAAGGCCTGTAACTGAAAATCCAGAGGGAGAGAAAACAAATCTAGATTCAACAGTGTTTACTTTGAACATAGTGGATACACTACATACTCCAAATATAACTAAAGCAAATGGTCTTGCTAATTAAAAAACGGCTCTTCTAATGGACTGGAATAGCTTAGAAAAAAATATTTATAAATAAATACATACATAAATACATGCATAAATAAATACATTTATATACATAATCATAAATAAATACAAGCATGCATAAATACATACATAAATATACGCATAAATAAATAAATAAATACATACGAAAATAAATAAATACATACATAAATAAATACCTATATACATAAATAAATAAAATGTAGAGAAAATAACTCATTGTGTTGTTCATTTACAAATCTAGACAAGTCAGAAGAAAATTAGTAAAGTAAATTAACTACACAATGACCTATATTTGGAGTTTGGCGTTAGCCGTGAAAACCAGCGTTAGAGGCTCCTAACGCTGGTTTTAGGCTACCGCCGGTATTTGGAGTCACTCAAAATAGGGTCTAACGCTCACTTTTCAGCCGCGACTTTTCCATACCGCAGATCCCCTTACGTAAATTGCGTATCCTATCTTTTCAATGGGATCTTTCTAACTCCGGTATTTCGAGTCGTTTCTGAAGTGAGCGTTAGACATCTAACGACAAAACTCCAGCCGCAGGAAAAAAGTCAGTAGTTAAGAGCTTTCTGGGCTAACGCCGGTTTATAAAGCTCTTAACTACTGTACTCTAAAGTACACTAACACCCATAAACTACCTATGTACCCCTAAACCGAGACCCCCCCACATCGCCGACACTCGAATACATTTTTTTAACCCCTAATCTGCCGACCGCCACCTACGTTATCCTTATGTACCCCTAATCTGCTGCCCCTAACACCGCCGACCCCTGTATTATATTTATTAACCCCTAATCTGCCCCCCTCAACGTCGCCTCCACCTGCCTACACTTATTAACCCCTAATCTGCCGAGCGGACCTGAGCGCCACTATAATAAAGTTATTAACCCCTAATCCGCCTCACTAACCCTATAATAAATAGTATTAACCCCTAATCTGCCCTCCCTAACATCGCCGACACCTAACTTCAATTATTAACCCCTAATCTGCCGACCGGAGCTCACCGCTATTCTAATAAATGTATTAACCCCTAAAGCTAAGTCTAACCCTAACACTAACACCCCCTAAGTTAAATATAATTTAAATCTAACGAAATTAATTATCTCTTATTAAATAAATTATTCCTATTTAAAGCTAAATACTTACCTGTAAAATAAATCCTAATATAGCTACAATATAAATTATAATTATATTATAGCTATTTTAGGATTTATATTTATTTTACAGGTAACTTTGTATTTATTTTAACCAGGTACAATAGCTATTAAATAGTTAAGAACTATTTAATAGCTAAAATAGTTAAAATAATTACAAATTTACCTGTAAAAGAAATCCTAACCTAAGTTACAATTAAACCTAACACTATACTATCAATAAATGAATTAAATAAACTACCTACAATTACCTACAATTAACCTAACACTACACTATCAATAAATTAATTAAATACAATTCCTACAAATAAATTCAATTAAATAAACTTGCTAAAGTACAAAAAATAAAAAAGAACTAAGTTACAAAAAATAAAAAAATATTTACAAACATATGAAAAATATTACAACAATTTTAAACTAATTACACCTACTCTAAGCCCCCTAATAAAATAACAAAGCCCCCCAAAATAAAAAAATGCCCTACCCTATTCTAAATAACTAAAGTTCAAAGCTCTTTTACCTTACCAGCCCTGAACAGGGCCCTTTGTGGGGCATGCCCCAAGAAGTTCAGCTCTTTTGCCTGTAAAAGAAAAAATACAATACCCAAGCCCCCCAACATTACAACCCACTACCCACATACCCCTAATCTAACCCAAACCCCCCTTAAATAAACCTAACACTAAGCCCCTGAAGATCTTCCTACCTTATCTTCACCTCACCGGGTTCAACGATCTGTCCAGAAGAGCTCCTCCGATGTCCTGATCCAAGCCCAAGCGGGGGGCTGAAGAGGTCCATAATCCGGGTGAAGTCTTCATCCAAGCGGGAGCTGAAGAGGTCCATGATCCGGATGAAGTCTTCTATCAACGGCATCTTCAATCTTCTTTCTTCCGGATCCATCTTGCAGACCTCCGACGCGGAACATCCTGCTGGCCCGACGGACTAACGACGAATGACGGTTCCTTTAAGGGACGTCATCCAAGATGGCGTCCCTCGAATTCCGATTGGCTGATAGGATTCTATCAGCCAATCGGAATTAAGGTAGGAATATTCTGATTGGCTGATGGAATCAGCCAATCAGATTCAAGTTCAATCCGATTGGCTGATTCAATCAGCCAATCAGATTGAGCTCGCAATCTATTGGCTGTTCCGATCAGCCAATAGAATGCGAGCTCAATCTGATTGGCTGATTGGATCAGCCAATCGGATTGAACTTGATTCTGATTGGCTGATTCCATCAGCCAATCAGAATATTCCTACCTTAATTCCGATTGGCTGATAGAATCCTATCAGCCAATCGGAATTCGAGGGACGCCATCTTGGATGACGTCCCTTAAAGGAACCGTCATTTGTTGTTAGTCCGTCGGGCCAGCAGGATGTTCCGCGTCGGAGCTCTGCAAGATGGATCCGGAAGAAAGAAGATTGAAAGATGCCGTTGATAGAAGACTTCATCCGGATCATGGACCTCTTCAGCCCCCCGCTTGGGCTTGGATCAGGACATCGGAGGAGCTCTTCTGGACAGATCGTTGAACCCGGTGAGGTGAAGATAAGGTAGGAAGATCTTCAGGGGCTTAGTGTTAGGTTTATTTAAGGGGGTTTGGGTTAGATTAGGGGTATGTGGGTGGTGGGTTGTAATGTTGGGGGGCTTGGGTATTGTATTTTTTCTTTTACAGGCAAAAGAGCTGAACTTCTTGGGGCATGCCCCGCAAAGGGCCCTGTTCAGGGCTGGTAAGGTAAAAGAGCTTTGAACTTTAGTTATTTAGAATAGGGTAGGGCATTTTTTTATTTTGGGGGGCTTTGTTATTTTATTAGGGGGCTTAGAGTAGGTGTAATTAGTTTAAAATTGTTGTAATATTTTTCTTATGTTTGTAAATATTTTTTTATTTTTTGTAACTTAGTTCTTTTTTATTTTTTGTACTTTAGCAAGTTTATTTAATTGTATTTATTTGTAGGAATTGTATTTAATTAATTTATTGATAGTGTAGTGTTAGGTTAATTGTAGGTAATTGTAGGTAGTTTATTAATTAATTTATTGATAGCATAGTGTTAAGCTTAATTGTAACTTAGGTTAGGATTTCTTTTACAGGTAAATTTGTAATTATAGTTCTTAACTATTTAATAGCTATTGTACCTGGTTAAAATAAATACAAAGTTACCTGTAAAATAAATATTAATCCTAAAATAGCTATAATATAATTATAATTTATATTGTAGCTATATTAGGATTTATTTTACAGGTAAGTATATAGCTTTAAATAGGAATAATTTATTTAATAAGAGATAATTAATTTCGTTAGATTTAAATTATATTTCATTTAGGGGGGGTGTTAGTGTTAGGGTTAGATTTAGCTTTAGGGGTTAATACATTTATTAGAATAGCGGCGAGATTGGGTCGGCAGATTAGGGGTTAATAAGTGAAGTTAGGTGTCGGCGATGTTAGGGAGGGCAGATTAGGGGTTAATACTATTTATTATAGGGTTAGTGAGGCAGGAGTGAGGCGGATTAGGGGTTAATAACTTTATTATAGTAGCGGTGCGGTCCGGTCGGCAGATTAGGGGTTAATAAGTGTAGGCAGGTGGAGGCGACGTTGTGGGGGGCAGATTAGGGGTTAATAAATATAATATAGGGGTCGGCGATGTTAGGGCAGCAGATTAGGGGTACATAGGGATAATGTAAGTAGCGGCGGTTTACGGAGCGGCAGATTAGGGGTTAATAATAATATGCAGGGGTCAGCGATAGCTGGGGCGGCAGATTAGGGGTTAATAAGTGTAAGGCTAGGGGTGTTTAGACTCGGGGTACATGTTAGGGTGTTAGGTGCAGACGTAGAAATGTTTCCCCATAGCAAACAATGGGGCTGCGTTAAGAGCTGAACGCGGCTTTTTTGCAGGTGTTAGTTTTTTTTTTCAGCTCAAACAGCCCCATTGTTTCCTATGGGGGAATCGTGCACGAGCACGTTTTTGAGGCTGGCCGCTTGCGTAAGCAACTCTGGTATCGAGAGTTGAAGCTGCGTTAAAAATGCTCTACGCTCCTTTTTTGGAGCCTAACGCAGCCTTTTTGTGGACTCTCAATACCAGAGTTATTTTTATGGTGCGGCCAGAAAAAAGCCGGCGTTAGTTTTTCGGGTCGTTACCGACAAAACTCCAAATCTAGCCGAATATGTTTCTACATTTTGTGCCTAGTGGAGGATTTTAAACTCACTTTTCGCCTCCCCATAATTTCAATTGTTGTCATAAATAAAAACATACATATATAAATAAATACATAAATAATTACATATATAAATAAATACATAAATAATTACATATATAAATACATAAATAATTACATATAAAAATAAATACATAAATAATTACATATATAAATAAATACATAAATAATTACATACATAAATAAAAACATACATATATTAATAAATACATAAATAATTACATATATAAATAAATAAATACAAATCTATAAACTAACATTCAATATTTTTGCACAGAAGCTCTCTTAGAATAAAACTGATCCCAGTTTTATCAACCGTATGTTTTGTTCGGATTAAAAACCATAAAAGTAAGCACCAATATGTTAGTAATATGATATCTATGCTGTAAAAGATCTGACTGAGTACCTTTTTTATATCAAAAATACTAATAAATCAAAATAAGTTTATAGAAATAAACCTTTAAAAGTTAATGCAATATTGCCATCTAGTGGTAAAAAATAAAAAAATAAAATATCTATTCTGCATAATTTTCCATAAAATTTGTCTGAATTAATGATGTAGTTACAACTTGTATTTTTAAAAAAAAATAATTCCATATTAAGTTAGAAAAAACAAAATTTATGCTTACCTGATAAATTTCTTTCCTGGCATGGAGAGTCCACAAATCCATTATAATAACTAGTAGGAATTCAACTCCTGGCCAGTAAGAGGAGGCAAAGAACACCTCAGCAGAGCTGTTAAGTGTCACTCCCATTACCCATAATCCTCAGTCATTCAGCCAAAGGAAAATGGAAATAGAAGATGACACAAGGGTATAGAGGTGCATGAGGTTTATAGAAAAAAACTGCCATTTAAAATCTAATTAAGAGCGGGTCGTGGACTCTCCATGCCAGGAAAGAAATAAATGAATTTTGTTTTCTTTCCAATGGCATGGAGAGTCCAGGAATCCATTCTAATTACTAGTGGGAACCAATACACAAACTAGAGGACACAGAATGCAAGGGAGGGAGAACAAGACAGGCGGACCTAAACAGAAAGCACCACCAAGTGGCCGCCTTGCAGATTTGCTCCACAGATGCTTCATTTTTGAAAGCCCAGGAAGAAGAGACAGCCCTAGTGGAATGAGCCGTAATTCCATGTGACGAGTTACAAGTGAGAAAACATACAGAAACCAGTGTGTCTTTGCTATTGGATAGAGTATGCACGTGACCACCCCATGATGAGCCGGATTTGTTCGGGAACTGTGTTAGATATGACTACTCATTTGAGAACTTCCTTTGAAAACGAGCACTGATTGGCTGTTTAAACTCTCAATTAGGTTGTGATTGGTTAGTATACTTATTTCCACCCAATGAGAACGAATGAAAGTTAATAATACATCAATGGTATTTTAATCTTTTTCTGCATATTTTAGATCTTTAATTTTTACAAATTGACATTGGACAAAAGTTTATTTGGTTGGAAATAAACCATATCTTGTGGGATTGAGAAATGTTTATTGTATTTTTTGTGAGTCCACCTTCCAGCAGACCGGAAGCTGGAACATGAGAATTCTGTATTTAAACCGCCGGTGTTAGCAGTACTACAGATCATTTTTATGCCTTTTAACTAGTGTTGCACTTCTGATTAATTAGGGTGCTTTAATATGAACTGCAATAAAATGGAGAACACTCATCACGGAGGGAACAAGTGTGTAACTGAACACAATAATACAATATATAAAACATAACAACTGTGCAGGTACAGTACAGAATTATTGTGATTAACATCCAAATGCAGAATCAACATGTGTTCTGTCTGCTGAGAACATCTTCCCCAAAGCTGCACTAAGGAAGATGCCACATGTCCTATAATCACACTGCATTTACTTTAATTTGTCACTGGAACATTAGCTAGACCAGTTTAATCTATTTTATTCCCGGTTATGCTTATAAGAATCATCTCCCTTACCTGCAATAAAATGGAGAACACTCATCACTGAGGGAACAAGTGTGTAACTGAAAGAAGGTTCCCCTCAGAAACAAGTAACTAAGGCCTAGATTTGGAGTTTTGTCGGTAACGACCCGAAAAACTAACGCCGGCTTTTTTCTGGCCGCACCATAAAAATAACTCTGGTATCGAGAGTCCACAGAGCGTAGAGCATTTTTAACGCAGCTTAAACTCTCGATACCAGAGTTGCTTACGGACGCGGCCAGCCTCAAAAACGTGCTCGTGCACGATTCTCCCATAGGAAACAATGGGGCTGTTTGAGTTAAAGGAACCGTCATTCTGCAGTTGGACGTCGCCGGAAGAAGATGGGTCCACGGTGGAGGTCTTCAGGATGGAGCCGGTCGTCATCGGATGAAGATAGAAGATGTCGCTTGGATCAAGATGGTTGCCGGTCCGGATCGCCTCTTCTTTCCGGATAGGATGAAGACTTTGGAGCCTCTTCTGGACCTCTTCAGGCACCGGATGATGGATCGCCAACCCCCGCTTGGGTTGGATGAAGATTTTGGAGCCAGGACGGATCGGTGATACCTGGTGAGGTGAAGACAAGGTAGGATGATCTTCAGGGGCTTAGTGTTAGGTTTATTTAAGGGGGGTTTGGGTTAGATTAGGGGTATGTGGGTGGTGGGTTGTAATGTTGGGGGGGTATTGTATGGTTTTTTTTTACAGGCAAAAGAGCTGAACTTCTTGGGGCATGCCCCGCAAAGGGCCCTGTTCAGGACTGGTAAGGTAAAAGAGCTTTTAACTTTAGTAATTTAGAATAGGGTAGGGCATTTTTTATTTTGGGGGGCTTTGTTGTTTTATTAGGGGGCTTAGAGTAGGTGTAATTAGTTTAAAATTGTTGTAATATTTTTCTTATGTTTGTAGATATTTTTTTATTTTTTGTAACTTAGTTCTTTTTTATTTTTTGTACTTAAGCAAGTTTATTTATTTGTATTTATTTGTAGGAATTGTATTTAATTAATTTATTGATAGTGTAGTGTTAGGTTAATTGTAGGTAGTTTATTTAATTAATTTATTGATAGTGTAGTGTTAGGTTAATTGTAAGTAATTGTAGGTATTTTATTTAATTAATTTATTGATAGTATAGTGTTAGTTTTAATTGTAACTTAGGTTAGGATTTATTTTACAGGTAAAATTGTAATTATTTTAACTATTTTAGCTATTAAATAGTTCTTAACTATTTAATAGCTATTGTACCTGGTTAAAATAAATACAAAGTTACCTGTAAAATAAATATTAATCCTAAAATAGCTATAATATAAATATAATTTATATTGTAGCTATATTAGGATTTATTTTACAGGTAAGTATTTAGCTTTAAATAGGAATAATTTATTTAATAAGAGTTAATTTATTTCGTTAGATTTAAATTATATTTAACTTAGGGGGGTGTTAGTGTTAGGGTTAGATTTAGCTTTAGGGGTTAATCCATTTATTAGAATAGAGGTGAGCTCCGGTCGGCAGATTAGGGGTTAATAATTGAAGTTAGGTGTCGGCGATGTTAGGGAGGGCAGATTAGGGGTTAATACTATTTAATATAGGGTTAGTGAGGCAGATTAGGGGTTAATAACTTTATTATAGTAGCGCTCAGGTCCGGTCGGCAGATTAGGGGTTAATAAGTGTAGGCAGGTGGATGCGACGTTGTGGGGGGCAGATTAGGGGTTAATAAATATAATATAGGGGTCGGCGATGTTAGGGAACCAGATTAGGGGTACATAGGGATAATGTAAGTAGCGGCGGTTTACGGAGCGGCAGATTAGGGGTTAAAAATAATATGCAGGGGTCAGCGATAGCGGGGGGCGGCAGATTAGGGGTTAATAAGTGTAAGGTTAGGGGTGTTTAGACTCGGGGTACATGTTAGAGTGTTAAGTGCAGACGTAGGAAGGGTTACCGCATAGCAAACAATGGGGCTGCGTTAGGAGCTGAACGCGGCTTTTTTGGATCCGATCAGCCAATAGAATGCGAGCTCAATCTGATTGGCTGATTGGATCAGCCAATCGGATTGAACTTGATTCTGATTGGCTGATTCCATCAGCCAATCAGAATATTCCTACCTTAATTCCGATTGGCTGATAGAATCCGATCAGCCAATCGGAATTCGAGGGACGCCATCTTGGATGACGTCCCTTAAAGGAACCGTCATTCTGCAGTTGGACGTCGCCGGAAGAAGATGGGTCCGCGGTGGAGGTCTTCAGGATGGAGCCGGTCGTCATCGGATGAAGATAGAAGATGCCGCTTGGATCAAGATGGTTGCCGGTCCGGATCGCCTCTTCTTTCCGGATAGGATGAAGACTTTGGAGCCTCTTCTGGACCTCTTCAGGCACCGGATGATGGATCGCCAACCCCCGCTTGGGTTGGATGAAGATTTTGGAGCCAGGACGGATCGGTGATATCTGGTGAGGTGAAGACAAGGTAGGATGATCTTCAGGGGCTTAGTGTTAGGTTTATTTAAGGGGGTTTGGGTTAGATTAGGGGTATGTGGGTGGTGGGTTGTAATGTTGGGGGGGGGTATTGTATGTTTTTTTTTACAGGCAAAAGAGCTGAACTTCTTGGGGCATGCCCCGCAAAGGGCCCTGTTCAGGGCTGGTAAGGTAAAAGAGCTTTTAACTTTAGTAATTTAGAATAGGGTAGGGCATTTTTTATTTTGGGGGGCTTTGTTGTTTTATTAGGGGGCTTAGAGTAGGTGTAATTAGTTTAAAATTGTTGTAATATTTTTCTTATGTTTGTAGATATTTTTTTATTTTTTGTAACTTAGTTCTTTTTTATTTTTTGTACTTTAGCACGTTTATTTATGTGTATTTATTTGTAGGAATTGTATTTAATGAATTTATTGATAGTGTAGTGTTAGGTTAATTGTAGGTAGTTTATTTAATTAATTTATTGATAGTGTAGTGTTAGGTTAATTGTAGGTAATTGTAGGTATTTTATTTAATTAATTTATTGATAGTATAGTGTTAGTTTTAATTGTAACTTAGGTTAGGATTTATTTTACAGGTAAATTTGTAATTATTTTAACTATTTTAGCTATTAAATAGTTCTTAACTATTTAATAGCTATTGTACCTGGTTAAAATAAATACAAAGTTACCTGTAAAATAAATATAAATCCTAAAATAGCTATAATATAATTATAATTTATATTGTAGCTATATTAGGATTTATTTTACAGGTAAGTATTTAGCTTTAAATAGGAATCATTTATTTAATAAGAGTTAATTTATTTCGTTAGATTTAAATTATATTTAATTTAGGGGGGTGTTAGTGTTAGGGTTAGACTTAGCTTTAGGGGTTAATCCATTTATTAGAATAGCGGTGAGCTCCGGTCGGCAGATTAGGGGTTAATAATTGAAGTTAGGTGTCTGCGATGTTAGGGAGGGCAGATTAGGGGTTAATACTATTTATTATAGGGTTAGTGAGGCGGATTAGGGGTTAATAACTTTATTATAGTAGAGCTCAGGTCCGCTCAGTAGATTAGGGGTTAATAAGTGTAGGCAGGTGGAGGCGACGTTGTGGGGGGCAGATTAGGGGTTAATAAATATAATATAGGGGTCGGCGGTGTTAGGGGCAGCAGATTAGGGGTACATAAGGATAACGTAGGTGGCAGCGCTTTGCGGTCGGCAGATTAGGGGTTAATAAGTGTAGGCAGGTGGAGGCGACGTTGTGGGGGGCAGATTAGGGGTTAATAAATATAATATAGGGGTTGGCGGTGTTAGGGGCAGCAGATTAGGGGTACATAAGGATAACGTAGGTGGCGGTCGGCAGATTGGGGTTAAAAAAATGTATTTGAGTGTCGCGATGTGGGGGGACCTCGGTTTAGGGGTACATAGGTAGTTTATGGGTGTTAGTGTACTTTAGAGTACAGTAGTTAAGAGCTTTATAAACCGGCGTTAGCCCAGAAAGCTCTTAACTACTGACTTTTTTCCTGCGGCTGGAGTTTTGTCGTTAGATGTCTAACGCTCATTTCAGAAACGACTCTAAATACCGGAGTTAGAAAGATCCCATTGAAAAGATAGGATACGCAATTGACGTAAGGGGATCTGCGGTATGGAAAAGTCGCGGCTGAAAAGTGAGCGTTAGACCCTATTTTGAGTGACTCCAAATACCGGCGGTAGCCTAAAACCAGCGTTAGGAGCCTCTAACGCTGGTTTTCACGGCTAACGCCAAACTCTAAATCTAGGCCTAAGTTTCCCTTCCCACTTACAGTGCAGCAGGTGCTCTGGTAAATGTGTCCTCTCTCTACAAACAGGAGTTTAGCTTAGAGTGTCAATGTGTCATCACTAAGAGAGCCTTAACAAGTTATTAGAATATTATTTTGGGGGTGTCTATTTTTACATTCTTTACACTAGCTCATGAAAAAGAAGACTTGTTCATTGAAACGCGTTGAGCTGAATAAACCATTGTTCTTTTGATAGTAGAACTCTACTTTTTTATGATATCACTGATACCGGAAATTTAAATCAGTGAGTATACTGCACTTATACATCCCGGTTTTATACACATACACCATTGGAGTTTCTATTCCCAGTGTAACCGAGAGGTCAACACAAATTTAAGGGATTGATTACTACGTGGAAGTACCCGTTTGAACCAAGAGATATTCCCAGAACCTGCACCACTTTATCCAAAACCTCTATCTATTTGACAGTTCCTTTGGGAGAGACTGTGGGAGGCAGTAGTTCTACCTTTGAGGGGAGTATTTGTTCTTCTCCATTTATAACAGCTTTTTGTAATACCATCTCACAAATTGGGGCCTATCTATCAAGCTCCGTATGGAGCTTGATGGCCCGTGTTTCTGGTGAGTCTTCAGACTTGCCAGAAACAGCAGTTATGAAGCAGCGGTCTAAAGACCGCTGCTCCATAACCCTGTCCGCCTGCTTTGAGCAGGCGGACAGGAATCGCCACAATTCAATTGACAGCTCCCTGCTGGCGGCCGATTGGCCGCGAGTCTGCAGGGGGCGGCGTTGCTCCAGCAGCTCTTGTGAGCTGCTGGTGCAATGTTAAATGCGGAGAGCGTATTGCTCTCCGCATTCAGCGATGTCTTGTGGACCTGATCAGATCAGGTCCGCAAGACATTTCATAAATAGAGGCCATTGGCTGTTTTTGTATTTGTATATACATATATATATATATATATATATATATACACATACTGTGACAGAGTGCAGGGCGTCATAGATAGCATTTATATCTCTCCATTAGTATTTATTGATTTTTAGAAGCTATTACAGATACCTAGTAGTAACTACAATTGGTGAGATCTTCTGCAAAATTCAATTATGAGGCTTCTCTTAGTTTAACTATCAAGTACTATACTATGCGGCACTGTATACCTGGTTGTGTATGATACTTTTCTCTTTTTTTTGTTTTTCTTTTCTTTTTAGATAATTATTTATGTTTTGGTCTTCCATTCAAATCTCTCAATAATAAAAGGAAAAGAGAAAGAAAAAAAGGAGAAAGAAAGAGAGAAAAGAGAGAGAATGTGAGAGAGTGGAAGGAGAAACAGACAGAAAGAAAGAAGGAATAATTGAAAAGAGAGGAGGATGGGTGAGAGAGAAGAGAGAGAGTGTGTATGTGAAGAAGAGATAAAAAAAAGGAAAAGAGAATAAAGGTAATGGTTGTAGAAGGGAGAGAGATAGAAGACAGAGTGGATAGAGAAGGGGGAGAGAAGGAGAGAAAAAGAGGAAAGATAGCAGTGAAAAGAAAAGTGAGAGAGTTGACAAGACAGAGTAGAGTCTAAAGAAGAGAATGCAGAGAGTGGAAAGAAAAATAAAAGGAAGAACAAGAGAGAGGGAGAAAGAGAGGTGAAGGAGAAAAAAAGCCAGAAAAGAAAATGGAGAGAGAGATGAAAAAAGAGAAAAGAGGGGGAGAGAGAAGGAAGAGTGGGAGAAAGAGAGATTGATGTGAGAGGAGAGGGAGAGAGAATGAAAAGGGAGAAGAAAGTGAAGAGAGGGGAACAGTAAGAGAAAGGAGTGGGAATAAATTGAAGTTAGTGAGAGAGATAAGCAAAAGAGCAGAGGGAGAGACAAAGGGAGAGAGAATGAGAGAGAGAGAGAAAGGAGGTAGGGATAAAGGAGGGGGAGAGAAGAGGGAATGATAGAAAAGAGGGGAGTGAGAGAGAAAAGTGTAAAGAAAGAAGAGGATGAGAGGGGAGAGTGAGAGACAGGACCGATGAGAGAGAGAAAATTTAAAAGAAGTGTTAATAGCATCAGGGTTTAAAATGCTTAAAGTGCAGTCACCCTTTCCCTTTTACGTTAATTGTTTCCTGTGTCCCCTCTGCCTCCTGAGTATGCTGAAGATGGAGGGAAGTGAGAAGGGAAGTGAGAAGTCTGTACTTGAGAAGGCAGAAGATGAAGGGAAGTGAGAAGTCTGTACCTGAGAGCCAGAGCACTTGCAGTTGTGCAAGAGGCTTTGATGGTTAGAATATCCAGCTGTGCCTGGAGAAAGTTGATGGGCAAGGTCACTATACTACCAAAAACTAACGTCCCAGGTGCAGAAAAAGAAAACAAACAAAGGAGAAAAAAATTCTATGCCCCTCTGCAAGGCCCCATCATGAGTGAAACCTTAGACAGTTGCTTATTTGGCCTAATACCAGAGCCACCTATGGCTAGTAGTATTTGGGTCCCTGGGGTGGAGCTTTTGGAGAGCAGGGTGGGCCAGAGCACTACTCCTCCACATTTCATATTTAGCACACCAGTTTGGGAATCCAGGCCAAGGGCCTGATGTTCAAAAACTCTCAGCACAGGTGAGATGATCTAAAATGATCCTCCAGCTCTGCGAGATCCCTAGTGAAATTTTCAAAGGCAGATTTTCCTATATTTCTCCAATTTCCCCTTTTCTGTATGTGAAGGAGAGACAAGCCCAGTGCAATATAGCACTGCATGACTTAAAAGTTCTGTTGCATTTACACTTCGTGCTTTCTATTTTATATCACTTTACACTTCAGTTAAACTTTTATTACATTTAAACTTTTCGCTTTCTATTTTGTATTTAATTTTGCTAACTGCAGTGTATTTAGGATTGTGATTTCACAAATTCTGATTATGCTTTCATACGGCTAGATTTGGAGTTTTGTCAGTAACGACCCGAAAAACTAACGCCGGCTTTTTTCTGGCCGCACCATAAAAATAACTCTGGTATTGAGAGTCCACATAAAGGCTGCGTTAGGCTCCAAAAAAGGAGCGTAGAGCATTTTTAACGCAGCTTCAACTCTCGATACCAGAGTTGCTTATGCAAGCGGCCAGCCTCAAAAACGTGCTCTTGCACGATTCCCCCATAGAAAACAATGGGGCTGTTTGAGCTGAAAAAAAACACCTGCAAAAAAGCCGCGTTCAGCTCTTAACGCATCCCCATTGTTTGCTATGCGGAAACACCTCCTAAGTCTGCACCTAACACCCTAACATGTACCCCGAGTCTAAACACCCCTAACCTTACACTTATTAACCCCTAATCTGCCGCCCCTGCTATCGCTGACACCTGCATTTTATTTTTAACCCCTAATCTGCCGCTCCGTAAACCGCCGCTACTTACATTATCCTTATGTACCCCTAATCTGCTGCCCCTAACACCGCCGACCCCTATATTATATTTATTAACCCCCTAATCTGCCCCCCACAACGTCGCCTCCACCTGCCTACACTTATTAACCCCTAATCTGCCGACCGGACCGCACCTCTATCACCGCTATCATAATAAAGTTATTAACCCCTAATCCGCCTCACTAACCCTATAATAAATAGTATTAACCCCTAATCTGCCCTCCCTAACATCGCCGACACCTAACTTCAATTATTAACCCCTAATCTGCCGACCGGTGCTCACCGCTATTCTAATAAATGTATTAACCCCTAAAGCTAAGTCTAACCCTAACACTAGCACCCCCCTAAGTTAAATATAATTTTAATCTAACGAAATTAATTAACTCTTATTAAATAAATTATTCCTATTTAAAGCTAAATACTTACCTGTAAAATAAATCCTAATATAGCTACAATATAAATTATAATTACATTGTAGCTATTTTAGGATTAATATTTATTTTACAGGCAACTTTGTAATTATTTTAACCAGGTACAATAGCTATTAAATAGTTAAGAACTATTTAATAGTTACCTAGTTAAAATAATTACAACATTACCTGTAAAATAAATCCTAACCTAAGTTACAATTAAACCTAACACTATACTATCATTAAATTAATTAAATAAAATACCTACAATTACCTACAATTAAACCTAACACTACACTATCAATACATTAATTAAATACAATATCTACAAATAACTACAATGAAATAAACTAACTAAAGTAAAAAAAATAAAAAAGAACTAAGTTACAAAAAATAAAAAAATATCTACAAACATAAGAAAAATATTACAACAATTTTAAACTAATTACACCTACTCTAAGCCCCCTAATAAAACAACAAAGCCCCCCAAAATAAAAAATTCCCTACCCTATTCTAAATTACTAAAGTTAAAAGCTCTTTTACCTTACCAGCCCTGAACAGGGCCCTTTGCAGGGCATGCCCCAAGAAGTTCAGCTCTTTTGCCTGTAAAAAAAAAACATGCAATACCCCCCCCAACATTACAACCCACCACCCACATACCCCTAATCTAACCCAAACCCCCCTTAAATAAACCTAACACTAAGCCTCTGAAGATCATCCTACCTTGTCTTCACCTCACCAGGTATCACCGATCCGTCCTGGCTCCAAAATCTTCATCCAACCCAAGCGGGGGTTGGCGATCCATCATCCGGTGGCTGAAGAGGTCCAGAAGAGGCTCCAAAGTCTTCATCCTATCCGGGAAGAAGAGGCGATCCGGACCGGCAACCATCTTGATCCAAGCGGCATCTTCTATCTTCATCCGATGATGACCGGCTCCATCCTGAAGACCACCGCGGACCCATCTTCTTCCGGCGACGTCCAACTGAAGAATGACGGTTCCTTTAAGGGACGTCATCCAAGATGGCGTCCCTCGAATTCCGATTGGCTGATAGGATTCTATCAGCCAATCGGAATTAAGGTAGGAATATTCTGATTGGCTGATGGAATCAGCCAATCAGAATCAAGTTCAATCCGATTGGCTGATCCAATCAGCCAATCAGATTGAGCTCACATTCTATTGGCTGTTCCGATCAGCCAATCGGAAAGTGCAGGCAGGTGGAGGCAACGTTGAGGGGGGCAGATTAGGGGTTAATAAATATAATATAGGGGTCGGTGGTGTTAGGGGCAGCAGATTAGGGGTACATAGCTATAATGTAGGTGGCGGCGCTTTGCGGTCGGCAGATTAGGGGTTAATTATTGTAGGTAGCTGGCGGCGACATTGTGGGTGGCAGATTAGGGGTTAATAAATATAATACAGGGGTCGGCGGTGTTAGGGGCAGCAGATTAGGGGTACATAAGTATAACGTAGGTGGCGGTCGGCAGATTAGGGGTTAAAAAAATGTAATCTAGTGGCGGCGATGTGGGGGGCCTCGGTTTAGGGGTACATAGGTAGTTTATGGGTGTTAGTGTACTTTAGAGTACATTAGTTAAGAGCTTTATGAACCGGCGTTAGCCCAGAAAGCTCTTAACTACTGACTTTTTTCCTGCGGCTGGAGTTTTGTCGTTAGAACGCACACTTCAGACACGACTCTAAATACCGGAGTTAGGAAGATCTCATTGAAAAGATAGGATACGCAATTGACGTAAGGGGATCTGCGGTATGGAAAAGTCGCGGCTGAAAAGTGAGCGTTAGACCCTATTTTGAGTGACTCCAAATACCGGAGTTAGCCTAAAACCAGCGTTAGGAGCCTCTAACCCTGGTTTTCATGGCTAACGCCAAACTCCAAATCTAGGCCATAGTTTCTATATAACAAATTAGTCTCATACTATGTATATTTATGTGCATATTTTACAATTACATTGCATTTTGCATTTCTTCTATTTAAATGAAAACTGAAAAGCTGTCCGGTTCAGTTTTACAGAGAACTGCATTACTTTATATGGGCCAGATAATCAAACATTCTCTAGTTTAGAGATAGATTATAGTGCAGACTTCACAGGGGCTGAGGAACCTGGAAGTTCCAGAGAGATGCCAAGAGAACAAAGAAAAATTGATTATAGGAGTAAATTAGAAAGTTGCTTAAAATTGC